>NC_067248.2:4848484-5151515 GCF_019359855.2 Lolium perenne | reverse complement strand
TCCCGATCTCGTGACGTTTCCCGAAGAAGAATGGGGCAAAGGGGTGGACACATGATGCCGGCCTCTGTTTTGCACCCAACGTGGCGTACGATCGAAGCGCACGAGCGGGTCGCGGCGAGGCGGTAGGCACCGCCCGGCTCATCCGTCCACGTCTCCAGCTTGTCCTTTTTCTATCTTCTCATCTGATGACTGTACACAGTACCTATTCGGAGCTCTAGCTAACTGCTTTCTTTCCGGCACTGTGCTCGCAAAACAAGTCGCGTTTGTTTCCGACGACGACAGATTACGGTGGTTAACCAGCCTTTGATTTATTTTTGCAAACATAACCAAAGGCCTCTTTTTTTTTTTGGGATAACCGGATCTACGCCACTCCAATTTTCATGACTTGGAGAAATGCCATTACAAAAACACAAGTTGGACATATGCCATTTTTTTTTGACCTAGAAAAGTAGGATAACGGTTTGAAAAATACATGTACGTATTCAATGTATATTTGAATACTGACCATATTACCCTATGTCCAAATTAGGGAAACACTTTCAGATGTTCGGGACGCCCACCAAAATCAAAATATGGCAGGAAAATTGAATGACCCAAAAAATCTTAGAATTTTACAGAAATTTAATCAACCTAATAGTACAAGAGAACTGCTCAATTTCTAGCGAGTACCAGTGGCTTCTCATCTTGCCTGTACGAATGAACTGATCGACGAGCTACTTTCTCTGCTCCTGTAGGAAGGAGATCAATACATCCAGATCCCAGTCTTGATTTTGGCCGAAAATCAGAAGAGCAAGAGGGATTTTACGAGTTGTTGCTGCTAGGTGATGAATTTGGGGTAGGAGTGGATGATAGATGGATCGATCTGGGGATTTGCTAGTTCAGAGACCACAGCATCACATGAATCCAGCCGGAAAGCCAGCCTACGCGGCGCCGCCTTCGAGCCAACCTGCGCGCCGCCCGCCTCCAGCAGTCGCCGCCGCTAGTTCGTGTTACTTTGGTTGGAACTGCTTCGTGCAGCTGACTCAGGTCAGGAATCAGTCAGCTGACTGAGAGATGGCCAGATGGGTGTGAACTGTTAGGATTTAATTAATGGTGTAATTAATTAGTTAAATCTTTGCTTTTAACCACGTGTGGGAAACCCCACGATGTGGAACCGACATGTCGTTCCTGGAGCGTCGCCTCCAGGAACCGCCTTCCGAACCGTCGCCTCGTTTGGTGACGACCGTTCCCTTCTATATAAGTGCTCAATCATCAATGAAAAGATTACTGGATTCAATCATTGTCTCTCTCTCGCTCGATTCTCTCTCGATATCTTCTAACACGTTATCAGCACTGCTCGCCGGAGCGATTCTAACGCCGGCAAACTCGCCGGAAGAAAGAAGAACGGACAAAGGAAGGTGAGAAATAGAACAATGCATCAATGCTCACGAACGGCGCCTCCAACGGCGTCGCGTCCGGCCACGCCACCTCCTTCACCGCGCGCAGGCGCTCGCCGCCGCCATCTGGCCCTCGGCCTCCCGCTGGCTAGCCCGTCGGTGGACTCGCCAACTTGCCGCCGCGGCCACCGTGCCGGCACCTGGAGCCCGGCCGCGCTCGGGCTCGCAGATGGCGCCTCCAACGGCGTCGCCCCGGGGACCCTGCTCCCTGGAGGATCCTCCGACGAGGAAGAGGGCGGCCGGAACGCCCGTCCGGCCAGCCTCGTGCTCTCCGCTCTGTTCGGTCGAGGCTGTGGGGATTGAGTTGCTCTGATTTCTTTTCCTGGTCTCTCCCTTATCCTTTGCTTTGACCGATGTACTGTACTCTGGAGAGTGCATGCGGCTGAGACGCTGAGTACTGACCATGTGCATGCTGTCTTTGGGGAACTAGTAGACTTACTGTTTGTTGTTTAGTGTTTGATGTTTACAGTATTTCAGTACAGTACTCGTAGCTATTTGTTTTCTGCTGTAGTTCCAGCAGTAATTTTAAATTACAGTATTTAAATTCTAGTACTGTAAATCTGTAGAGTACTTTGTATTCCAGATGTGTGTGATGTAATATATTTTCATGTTTGTCACATATTGAGATTAATTACGTCCGTTATTTGCAATTGAGATTTTTCAATTTCTTGCAAATAATGTACACAAAATTTGAGCTGATTTCCTCAAATTGATGTATTGGGAACACAAGGTAGTGTATAGATCTACTGCATTGCAGACTATCACCACTACTGTTTAAGCCTATTTTTGTCAGATTTGACATTATGGTTGCTTAACAAAGTGATATCTCATACATTTTTATTAAGCTATGACATAAGGTACTAGAATATGAGTATCTACTGATTTCATCAGATTATACTCTCTAGTACTAAGAGATGAACCCTGGGAGTATCTATAACGTGTCAAACTTAACAATTTGAAGTTCACACTAGATGATTTCGAGCCCACTTCTTGAAATCATCATTAATTTTGCAACATCCATTACAACATAACCATGATGGATTTTGGTTTACCAAGTGTAAATTAATAATCGCTATATGTATTACTCCATCGGGCTCTAAGTAATGTGATGATGATATATAATGTTGCTATATTATATCTGTCAATATTATATCTGTATATAAACCTGTATACTGTGTATAAAACCTGTATAATACACCAGGCAGTATAAAATCGAGTATACCTGTACATTATTCTGTGGCGCACCAAAACTAAATTCAGTGGCGCACCTACTTCTGTGGCGCACATGGCCCGTGTGCGCCACAGAACCTCTTATTTCTGTGGCGCACTGTCTCTGGTGCGTCACAGAAGTCCTTAATTCTGTGGCGCATGGGCTGGTGCGCCACAGAATCCTTATTTTTGTGGCGAAGTTTCTGTGGCGCACCGCCCATGCGCCACAGAATGTGGGTTTTCATGCGCCACAGATGACCCTTTTCCTACTAGTGCATGAACGTGCAAAACAAAAGAAAATTGTTCGTATAAAGGCATATATGTATGGATGGAGTATAAGAGTGGTATGTGATCCGGTATTAGACAAAAATGGCATAGATACAAGTATAAGAGAATTGTAATGGCATATGTTCACCTTGTATTTTTGTAATGGCATTTCTCCAACTCATGAAAATTGGAGTGGCATAGATCCAATTAACCTTTTTTTTGCTCCCTAGGCTCGACAAGCTTCTTCGTATAGCCTCAACATAGAGGCCAGATTAATGAAGAGCTGCATGATCTTGTCATATAACCATACGTTGAATTTTCCGGAAAAATACGGAAGCTAACTTGGCTTCATTTTAAAGATTTTGCCACATGTTTGCATTTTCGGTGGGAATATGATGGGCACAACAGATGTTAAATAGGAGCGTCCTGATAATCCTCCGGAGGATTTCACCTCCCGAACCTCCGCATCCTCCGCTCGACACGTGTCCTCTTGGAACAAATGGCCACTCGCATGTTCCCCGCCACTTTGTTCTCATCCTTTTCTGGCACTCGTTTCTTCTACCGCTCACAGCAGGGCCACACACGATTGGCAGCGCCGGCACATGCCAAAACCACGTGAGAGACCTCGCTGGAGTCGTGGTTGCTAGCAAGATGGGGCGATGAGGGATGAAAATCAGAAGGCCACGGATCGGGCGAGAGAGCAAGCGAGGGTGCGTCGATGGGAGAGGAACGATGACGACATCAAGAGCGGGGAGAGGTGGAGGCGCGTGGCTAGGAATGGCATATCGGCGTTGGCAATGCTCTGGTTTTGTTGTGTGGGAGAAAATGGAGGTAGAAGAAGGTCGAACTGAAGAGGTAAGGAGACGGGAGGCAGCAACTTGAGTGGGACCATCATTCGGGGTGTTTCTATTCATCCACAAATCAGGCACGTGTGGGACTTAGTGAGCAGAGAACCCAAATGCGAGCGGTGGCCAAGTGAGACTAAGGAAAAAGACGTTCACACGATCGACAACATCCAACGATGGCCCACCCACAGGTTGCGATCAACGCACCCTCCCACTGATGCAGATCCTTTTCCAGTTAAATACTACCTGTTAAAGAAAATGAGAGATTTTGAAGTTTAAACACACATCTATAGAACATTCTAATAGGGATTGCAAAGTCGTGATCACTTCAATTGCCGCTGGTTGGATCAGTGGTCCAGGCCTACTGGAATAAGGGAAGCGGAATCTCCAGCCCTTCAGGTGCTCCTTCTTCCGCAAGAAGGTGCTCGTGGTTTTTTTGTCTCTCCTCCGTCACATGTTGTGAGGTGACGATAGATTGAAACAAACAAACGATCGTAAAACATCAATACAATAACCTTTTACCCTCTCAAACCCTTGTCCCTACTTTTGTTTCTTTGGTGACTCTGCATGTGTGTCCTTCGTCGAATCGACGGCCGAGTTAAGGGTGGTGAAACTAACTTAGCTCAGTCAATAGTTGCTGAAACCTCTGACAGGTCTCTCCCAAGAAACTAGGGCTTCGGGTCCTAAAAGCTGCCGAAAGGACACGGATGCCGCCTAGAGGGGGGGGGGGGGGGGGGTGAATAGGCGGTTTAAAACTTTTACGAATATGGCTTAACAAATGCGGAATAAAACTAGTGTTTAATCTGGTGTTTAATTTGTCAAGCACAAAACCTATATAACTAGGGTTCACCTATGTGCACCAAGAACTTATGCTAAGCAATACAATTAACTATGTGATCGCAAGATATATAACTTCAAGCACGAAGGCTATCACAATGTAATGTGCATAAGTAAAGAGCTCGGGTATAGGAATAACCGAAGTGATGTAGAGACAACGATGTATCCCGAAGTTCACACTCTTGCGAGTGCTACTCTCTGTTGGAGCGGTGTGGAGGACAAGTCACTCCAAACGCACAAAGGCCACCGTATTCTCCTCGAGAATTCCCACAAAAAGGGATGTCATCGATCCACTATGGAACCTTAGGGTGGTCACCGAACCCGCACAAAGCTTGGGGCTATCTACACAACTTAATTGGAGGCTCGCAATAAATTGCCACAAAGGCCTTGCCCTTGAAGAATCTCCACAACTTAATTGGAGTCCCCAATAACACCACAAAAACCACAAAGACCACTAAGACGTCTAGGGTCCAAAGACCCAAGAGGAACAAGCTCCGGGAACAAGCTCCCGAAGTGAATATCTCACGAACTTTCACCTCCACGTATCACCGCGGAGAAGTCAAACCGATACACCAAATGCAATGGCAAGAACACCACGAAGATGCCCAAATCCTTCACTCTTAAATTCCAACAAAGCTACTAAAGCTATTGGAGGAATAAGAGAGGAAGAACAAAAGAACACAAAGTTCCCCAAGATCTAGATCCCAAAGATTCACTCACAGAGAGATGATTTGGTTTGGTCAAAGTGTGGATCTAGATCTCCTCAATCTTTCTCTCAAATAGATGCAAGAATCATTGGAAGGGGAGAAAGATATCAAGCTTCAAAAGGTCAACAACAATGGAGGAGAGAGGCTTGAGAGAGAGGAGGAAGAAGAAGCAAATCCAAAGGTAGAGTAAAAAGTTCTTAAATAGCCGGCCCCATTTTTTTGCCCGTTGGGGCTAGCTCGACTTGGGGCCGGTAGTACCGGCCACCAAAGGGCGGTACTACCGCCCGTGGGTGCTGCACGCGAGAGTGGGAGTGCGCGCATGAGTGGGAGGGTTGGTAACTCCGGCTTGAGCCGGCCGGTACCACCGGCGATGGTACCGGCGCGGTACTGGTCACGGTCGCGAGGCTACTGTGAGTTTGGCCATTTTTCCGGTACCCTGGGCGGTACTTAGGGCGGTACTACCGGCCGTGCTCGGGCGGTGCTACCGGCCCAGCTCGGGCGGTACTACCGGCCAGCCTAAACTCCTCTCTTTTTCTACTATAAACAAATATGGGCAAACTTAGAAAATCAATAACTAGAGTTTGGAAACTCCGATCGACATGAAACCAATTTTGTTGGAAAGAGGACGACAAGAGCTACCCTAAAATATGGAAACTAGTTGGGGATGATTTTCTATTATTTTTAGAGTGAAACCTCTCAATACGAGAAACCGAGAAAATCACCGACATCGAAAACGCAACAAGTGATAAACGCAAAATCCGTTTTCGATGAACTAGAGCTTGTCATGGAAATAACCACAAGCTCTAAAACACCACATGGATAAGATCCAAATAACAACCAAGAAAGATAATGCAAGGATGCAAAGGTTTGACCGCACTCCGAACGATACGATCGAGTTACTCACTCGAGAGCCCCTTGATAGTACGGCACCTAGCCTATAAACCGATCTCCCAACTAACCATGAGAGCGGTAAGAAAGAAACCCTATCAAGAGCAAACCTTAGCTTTGCGCATTCCACTTGAGCTTGATGATGACGATCTTGACCACAACAAGATGGAACGCCTTTCTTGATTATGCTTGCTTGATGAAGTCTTGCGGATTGCTCCCCCATAATCCACTATGGGAGAGATTCCTCTTCGGTGAATCTTCACATATCCATGAAGACAATATGAATGGCAAGCTTTGAAGCATATGATCTCTCCGAGTTGGGTTATCTTGAACTTGCACCTCATTTCATCTTATTGCAACCTTGAAGCCAACATATGGCTCAAGCATTGCCTATGGACAACTCCTACAAATGTAACCCAATGTAACCATTAGTCCATATGGATTGTCATTAATTACCAAAACCACACATGGGGGGCTCTATGCACTTTCAGCTGTCTTGTGTATCGTGTTGTTAGTTGGCCTTGTGCAGTGTGAATTGCGAAGTATCTCCCTGGATGCTGTGGGTACACCATGACGTGTTCGTGTGACACGTTTTCTCTACTACTATTGTACACGAGTTTTTGAATTTCAATTAGCCATCTACCACCGTCCAGAACCAAATATTAGCCGTTGATTTGTCCCACTGGATGAATATACGCCGTCCATCAGTAGGCAACCCAATTGATCACATCAGAAGTTATCTGCACCTTGCAACCGCAATGTTGGCTGGGTGTCTTGTAAACAATGCTAACTAGGGAGGACCAACCTGAGGTTGGGTGGTTAGGAGGGTGGTTGTACCTCCAGCCCACCAGAGTTCAAACCACAGGCTTGACATCTGTGTCTTATAAAGGCAGAATATTCTTTCAATAGGAGGCGATGCTCCCGTCGACAGCGAGGCGTCTGTGGTGACTTCGTCAATTTCAAGATCCGATCCGCCGGCTTAGTCTTCCGAAAGTGCTCATAGGAGCAGGGTATGCGTGTGTGCGTTTATAGAGGTGAGTGTATGCGCGTGTATGTGAGCGTCTGCGTTTATACTATGTTTTCTGGAAAAAAAATGCTAACTAGGTGCAAAAATCATAGTCATGTTGTCTTGTAGTTGTTCGTATGCCAATTTGGTGTGTTACTATTCTTTCATTTTTCTAGAATCCACTATTATTCAAATAATCAATATTTTACTATTGACGGATTTAACTGTTTTGCGTGACTAATCTGGCCAAACAAAAGTCTAAACCCTTAAACTGGCCTGTAAAATATTCTGGTTCGACCAATTTTGAGGGCTGCTAGAGATGCTCCGACCAGTAAGGCGTTCGCGTTTGGCGGCGGTCGGAGCAGGCGCAGTGGCCGCTCCCCCTCGAGATTTTATGGACGGGGTCCAGTTCATCGCCTCTGCGGTGACTGGGCGCCAGTTTGGTCCGCGGCGGGCTTGAGATCTTGCCAATGACCAGCGGAGACCTTCCAACGCTTGCGAGGACTCTTCTACATCATTCGATTTATGCCGCTGCTGCGAAGTCATGGACCAGGTACAGTGCTGCCAGCACCTTCTTGCATCGTCGTGGCACACCTGGCGCAATCTCACCCTCCCATGAAACCACCCATCTGCTGTTTCCCTCATCCAGTACCGTCGTTCTCCAGAACTACAAACCCGAGTACGTGCCTCAATTTCTGTTTGATATGAAATCTTTTCCCTCAACCATATCTCCATGGAATACCCCTGCACATGCTCGATGAAATGCCTGCATCGAGCGTTCAGCGAACATGCTGTGGAGCAGAGCTTGAGTAGCTGGAATACACAGGTTAACATTACTTCTCTAATTACCTCCCTAATTCAAGCCTATTTGATGGTTGCTGCACAGGTTAACATTACTACAAGGGTGCTATCAGCTCTTCAAACGATTTGGCGCAACAATGCTGCCGACGGAACTGGGAAGTGGATGCTACGTACATCTCTAATGCATTGTGTCTACCTGAATTTTGTGTCCATGGAGCATTTCTTTTTTATCTAACCTGGGAAGATGTGGTTAGGACGAGCTGTACCTAAATTTCCTGATTGATTATAAAACGCCATGGTCTTCAGTACAAACCGAATCTGCTGATCCTCAAAGCCAACCAGAATCTTCCGCTTATCAGGTTAATTATTTTCATCTCTTCTGCAAAGATCCAACAAAGCCCGGCCCCCTTTCATGTGTGTTTGAATTAATTTGCTCTGTAGTCCAACTCTAGGTACATTTTGATGAGCTTTGGAAATTTTGACACATTTTCATCTCTTCTGCAAAGATCCGATCAACATCTCAAAGGTTTTGAATTAGCTGGAAAATTGTAAGTCCACTTGCAGCTGGCGACTACTATATCAGATCTGCGTCAACATTTTCTTGTCACAAGTTGGAATCTTTTCACATGTCAAGCAACTTTTCAATAGTATTTTGATTCCAAGGTTGCAGAGCGGCAAGTGGAAGTTTTCCTTTACAATAGACAACAATATTGTCCCGGCTCCCAAAGAAACAAAAATTGTCCTGGTCTCCTGGACAACTTCGTCCCCATCATCACATCACGTGGTCTAAATTTTGGCACAGTTTGCAAGATGGTTAGTAGTACATACTTTATTGTTGCATCTCTCTGACAACTTGTACTATGAAGCTCTAGTAATAATAAACATAGAAAGAAGCAAGGGACTCCATTGCTTATATGGAGGAGCTACAGTCACGTCTTCCTGCTTACCTGAGCGACGGATCCATTGCTACAGGTATGTGCAAGCTAGCGTTGACCCACATACTTTGAGTTCATCCTCAACGTAGATTTAGTCTTGAATTTGCGTTGCATTTATTCAACCTATATGCTATGTTCAGCTCTATCTTTCGTCTACTTCATCGGTCATATAACACATTTTTTCATCTGTTGCTCGAACCAGGGTTTGTTCCCATTGCTGTACCCAGATCTATATATGTAGAAGTTTCCAGTTCGTGCTCTTTCTGAATACAGGGCCAAGTCTGAACTCTCAAGTAGGAATTCAACTCCTTGTTCCCATCATTCAAGGTCTGGTATGTTGCTATTTATTAACTTTCTACCTCCCAATAAATTTTAATTGCTCATCTAGTTTTTGTAGATAGAAGAATGGAACAAAATATTCTGGACCAAATACTTGAGGGGAGCATGGAGCCAACAGATCTTCCCTTAGAAACTTTGCGGGAGATCACTGACGGATTTTCAACAAATAGAATAATCGGTGAAGGTGGATTTGGAACGGTCTATAAGGTGATTAAATTCCATTTTTTTTCGTTTTTCTTAGCAGTTAAAGATATTGACTTGAGTATCAAAGCTTAGTATTTGGGTGATGCGTTTGGCGAACCCATTTTTGTGTATCACCCGTGTACACTGCCAAAATTGATGAAACTAAATGCTCATGACAAATATAAAATAGGGTATCATCGGAAACAGGAATGTAGCCGTGAAGAGGGTTAGGAGCAGCATGACAATCGATGACAGACTTTTTCGTCGCGAGGTTAATAGCTTGATGGAAGTTAAACATCCAAATATAGTCCGGTTTATTGGATTATGTTCCCATACAGTAGAGACACCAATGAAAATTCCCGAAACCCGAGGATATATTTATGTCGAGAAAAGAGAAAGGTTGCTCTGTTTTGAGTATATCAGTAACGGGAGCCTCGATAAAAAAATTACCGGTACGACAATTCTCCATGCATCCTTTTTTTTGCTTTTACTTTTCAATTAGTGACCCTGAAATCAAATTATTTTATTAGAGATTTCATATAAATATCCTGATTTTTTCCAGATGAATTAAGAGGACTCGAATGGGATAACAGGTACAAAATAATCAAAGGAATATGCGAGGGTTTGCATTATCTGCACATGGAAAAGCGTATTCTTCATATGGATCTAAAGCCTGCTAATATACTATTGGATAATGATGTGATACCTAAGATTACAGATTTTGGTCTATCAAGACCCACAGAAAACTCACAGACCACGAGCACAACTAATTTTCTAACCCCGTGAGCTTCCAATTTGTACAACAAATATACATGTACCTGTCATATATATTGTTCATGCCTTTTTTTTTTGAAACTATCATATTTGATGCAGTGGGTATTGCGCCCCGGAAAACCTCTTTGGTTGTGGAAGGATGTCTGTCAAATCAGACATATACAGCTTGGGTGCTATAATCATCGAAATAGTCACGGGACATAAGGGTATCCCTGATACTAATGATAATGTAAGAGTATGTAGAGTTATCTCACAATGCATAGCTTCCTTTAATAAAATCATGTGAAGAAGTTTCCTTAACATATTCTTGTTCTTTTCCTATTTGGTTCTATATATAGTATATTGGGTGTTGTATGTAGTTAATTATTAATTAATTACAAACAAAAAATTAAGCAATTCTAGATCCCTCCCTTTGAGATCCATTACTTGCGAAGTTTTTTCTCCTCTACGTATTTCATCTTTCTTTCACATTTTTCTTATTGGATCGCTCCATTCCAAGAAAGCTTCAGTGACCACAATTGTCTGCGGGCTTCTAATGTGCCCAATATTAGGCGGGTAGAGTATTTATATAGAACCTCAACAGTAGTATTCATTGGTATCCTCCATACATTTGAGGGGTACCCTTCATGTTGCGCAACAAGCGCTGCTTCCTGGTTCTCCAGTTACTTTATGTTTTTCACTTATAAACAAATACAATAACTTTGGAATTAAGCATCCAACTTATGGATGTGCACTTACCTACGTCCTCCGCCTCTCGTTGTCTATATGGAAAAAGGGGCTGAAGGCATACCGACTCTATGAAGTCGATAACGGCCGCTACATCGAAATTTGTCTTGAGGTCCCAGTTATTAAAGGAAATCGACTTTAAGGACATCTTTTTTAAGCTGATTTCATTTCAATATGAACATGAAAATATATTTTCACAAATTAGTTAATACCAGAAGAAAAACAAATTAGTTCATGGATCAATCCACGTAAGCATCGACACCCTTGGTCCTTTCTTTCGTTTCTGTCTAGCTACCAAATATAAAGTGCGGATGTCAACTATTGTTAGGACATTTTGCACTTGCTATTTTTTTCATACACAATACTGTTTGCCAATTTTTTTTTTGTGTAATAATGGTTTTATAGATATGCAAACTGTTCAGATAAAATACTTCGGAATCAAACTTTAATAACTTTGTATTACAGATACTGAGAAGATGGCGGCATAGATGGAATAAATCAGCAAAGGAGACATCGCTGAAATATCACGAACAAGTAACTAGATGCATAGAGATAGGGTCACTTTGCCAAGACGTTGACCCCTATGCACGTCCTTCTATATCAGAAATAATGAGAAAATTTGTTGAATTGGACAGTACGGATAATTGCAGAGCGGTTGCCAATGAATCACCGGTTGGCCAGGTACAACATAATCTCACATATATTGCTTTGTAGAACCTTTATCTCCACGTGACAATTGTATAAAACATCTTTGTGCAACATAAATTAAGTAATTTGATCTTCTTAATTAATTAAATCATCATACACATGTATTTTCTATACGAAGTTCTGAAAACATTCCATTAGTGGCTAGGGGCACCTCAAATGCCGGTGCTTGGAGAAGCAGAACAAAATGTAATTTTGTATGCACATGTATATGCCAAGGTAATGCATCTTGATTTTTCTCGCGTACATGCAGATAAAACCACCTTATTGGGAGAATGATATGCTTGGAGTAGAACAACTGGAGCTGCAATTTGCCAATTCCGGGAATGACAAGCATCATATACTATCGTGTTCAGTTGAGCTAAGCAACGATACAGATAGTTTCATTGCCTTCAAGATTCAAACGACTTGCCCATTGCCATACTCCATAGAGCCAAACAAGGACATTGTCAAACCACGATCCAAATGTAGTGTGGACATAACATTGCCTGCAGCTAATACAGAAGATCATAATAACAAGCAATACACCAAGGGGTTTATCGTGCAGAGCATTAAAGTGAATGAAGGTCTCACAACTAATGATATTAATGAAGGTATGTTTCATCAACATATAAAGGGTCAACATGTTGATGAGATTTATCTGTCGGTTATTTCTGAAGAACCATGCAATAAAGAGGTACTCCATCCACCTTCTTTTCCAGACACCTACAAGTTTTCCTCCGTGCCATTGTTTTTTAATTAGACATGCATAGACATATCTCATATCGTGACAAAACTGGTTTTATGGCTAGGGGTTTACGGTTTCTATTTATCGTTTACCGTAAAAGCATATGGATTCTTGCGGGATCTGCTCCAAATGCTCTAATGATATATACTATCAGCATACTATTGTAGAATCTCACTTTAAGATAGGTCCCTGCAACTAAGAATCTTATATTTGACCTCTTGCTAACAATTTTATAGGTCATGGATTACCCAAGCAACCGGGCCAAAAAACAATATGCAAGTTCAGGTAAGTATGTCTGCATTTGCTAATTAGCTAGTGTTGCACATAAAATAATCTATTTATATGTTGGTAAAGCAAAATGCACTAACTGGATTTATGGTAGTCTATCTTTTTACGCAAGTTATCCACATCATCATTATTTCCATGTCATTGATTTCACCTTATCTATAACTTTAATTAATTTGCATGCAACATCAATCAGGTACATTTCTGAATGTTGACGAACCTTAATTGATGGATTAACCAACCATTTCATGTCGATTGAATTTAGCGTATATATTTGTGTTAAATCTTATTAAAAGTTTTATCTTTTTTTTTACCCTTTCATATATACAAAATAAAGTTTCTAAAGATATTCATGCTGCAACACACAGGAAATTGCTCTAGTTTGATAAATTGTTGTGACACGAGATAAATGTATATTTCGCCTCTCAAATAGTATAGCTTTTAACCATAACTAATTCATCAATACGAATAAAGAATCCCACCTATTTCACAAGACATGCGATTGAAGGACGATCGATAAATTGCAGGATAGAGTTTTTCTTTAGCAAGTCTCAGTTGGAGTACCACCGTAGATTCTTTGTCATGTGCATCCCAAACAAGAACTTGTATTCTGAATTGGCTGCTTAATTTAATAGCGCAATGGCGGCATACCGAGGCGAGGCCGAGGCCGACGCAGATCAAATCCGGGAGTGTGCAGCTGGTGATCAAGAGCGACACAGTGGCTCCACTAAAATCGGAGAGTTGCAAGAAGGTGATGCTGGAGATCACTGGCGGCGACTACAGCAGTGACCGGCCAGGCCTGGACCTAGTTGCCGTGGTGGACGTAAGCGGCAGCATGCAGGGCGACAAGATACAGCAAGTGAAGACCGCCATGCAGTTTGTGATACGGAAGCTCAGCCCCATGGACCGTCTCGCCGTCATCACGTACTCCGATGTGGCCACGGAACTCTGGCGGCTGCAGCTGATTACAGAGGCCTCACAGGGGGTGTTGCAGGACCTCATTTACAAGGTTGAGCCCAGCGGCGGCAGTAACATTATGGAAGGTCTGCAGGTCGGGCTCAATGTCCTTGATAACCGATCAGTCCACGTTGGCCGCGTTGCTGCCATGATGCTCATATCTGGCAGCAAGCAGACCGATGCGGACGACATTTTGGTTAATGTGGGCGACAGGCCTTTCTACACGCTTCTTTTGGGCGGTCGGCGTTTTAGGTTCAATGTCGGCGACGCGCCTGTCTACGCGTTTGGTTTGGGTGCAGACAGCAACCATACATTGGTCAACCTGATCGCGGCCTGGAGCATGGGGGGGACGTTCTCGCATGTCCTGGACCACGACATTGGCGGTCTAACCATGGCATTCTCCCAGTGCCTCGCCGGCCTGCTTACCGTCGCAGTCCAGGACCTCGAGCTGATGGTGGCGCCTGTCAGAGTCGAGTCCAGTATAGTGAGGGTGACCGCCGGGAGCTACCCGCAGGAGCAGGTCGGCAATGGCCCTGCCCGTTCGGTCACCGTCAGGTTTGGCAACCTCTACAGCACAGAAGTGCGCAAGGTGATTGTGGAACTCGACCTCCCTGAAATCCAGAGCGAGCGTAGCGCAGAGATCCTCGATGTCACATACTCGCACAGCCGGTATATATGAACGAACTTTAACATCGCATATCTTATCTTATAGTAGTAATCAATAAGACGTGATTGTGATGATCGAGTTACTTTTAATACAGCTCGGCTGGGAGGATGAAATTCGTTGCGCCTATTGGGACGCTGACCGTGTGGCGCACCGGTGTGGACTTGTCAGAGGAGCAGAATCTGACGGGGTTACTGACGGAGGAAGCCCGTCTGCAGACGGCGCAGATGGTCAAGGAGGCGAGCTTCCTGGCGCACTGGAAGAAGCTGGATGATGCACGGGACAAGCTACTAGAGGCGCAGAACATGCTGGAGGAGGAGCAGTCCAGCTCGTTACTCAGGACCGAGCTGCAGGAGCTCCTCCAGCTATTCAAGACGCGAGAAACCTACGAGACGCGAGGCCGCCACTACGCCTTGTCGTCGGAGTCTTCCCACGACCGACAGCGTTTCACGGCGAGGGGCGGCGACATTGAGATCATGCGCTTGTTCGCGACGCCACGCATGGACAAGTACATGGAGCAGGCCAACAAGTTCCTAAACGAACCCACCAAGCCGCTGCCGTCTGTGGACCAAGACATCGAGGAAGAGTTGGGTGCTCCTACAGTCGATGTTGCCAGTAGGGAAGCTGAGATGTCGAGGTTGTTTCACGACGTCGGGATCCGGGCCATGAAGTCCTTACAAGGGTGCAGCTCCAGACTTATTTGTTGGCTGGCCAGGACCCGGAAACGTATTCGACATCGGGCCATGAAGTCCTTACAAGGGTGCAGCTCCAGACTTATTTGTTGGCTGGCCAGGACCCGGAAACGTATTCGACATCGGGCCATGAAGTCCTTACAAGGGTGCAGCTCCAGACTTATTTGTTGGCTGGCCAGGACCCGGAAACGTATTCGACATCGAGAGATCCAGCTAGATTCAGATTCAGAAACGGAAAAGACTGTTCTTTGATTTCTTCCTACTGGGTGAACTGAAATAGCACAAGAATCTTCTTGTTCATCCTGTGCTACCACCTACCCCTGTCTCTGCTCTCATGCCATCTCTTTCACTCGATTGTAAAATTTGTATATATCTTATCTTACAAGCCAATTGACCGATTTTATGTTCTAAGTGCATACTTGGGTTCCAAATTACGAGAAATTTGAAACAAGATCAACTTTATATATATTCTGACAAGTTTTAAAAGTCAATTTTTTTACATGATGAAACTCTATGAAACTTTGTGAAACACAACAAGTTCCATCAAGTTTCACGAAGTTCCAAACCTCAAAATAAATTTGGTTTCATAAAGTTCTATCAAGTTTCACGAAGTTCCAAACCACAAAATTTAAATTTTATCAAAATATAATCCATATAACTAATTTCTCATAAATTGCATGGAGATTATGTTCTTGCCTTTTAAACTGTATTATATTATTTTATTTTTACTCACTACTTATTTGGATGTGTTCTCCGTAGCAAGTGCACGGGTATTCATCTAGTTTCTCATAAAACAACAAAATTTCAATAAAAAGAATTTGCAGGTAAAATTAGATCATACTACGTATTAAGTAGTAGGAGTTATATGCATTCTAATTCGAGCTCCTGAAAAACAACATCTAGGGCCAAGCTAAACCAAACAAAAGTTCTACTCTCTGTTCTCGCCCAATTGGCAAGACAATTACTTACCCTAATCTTCCCTTGATCTACTTTTACAAACTTGCATACTCTATCAAAACTAGCTAAACTTTTGATCTCTGGAATTGAATGCGTGTAAGGCGATCTATCTTGCGAGAACTCTAGGACAGATGCTACAAGCTGCGAATAGTCAAGAGTCAATAATGACTGGGAGTGAGCTTTGGTGAATAGCTAGTTCCAGGCCTTCACGACAAGACCGCAGCTCCGCCTCCAATGCTTCCTCACATGACTCTAGAAACTGGCATGCTGAGAACATAACCACACCAGCTCCGTCTCGGAGTATCAACCTGAATCTGCGGTGCCATCTTCCTTCCTGAAGGAACCATCGACCGTAAGTTTCACCCAACCAGCAGGAGGCTTTACGTACAGGGCTTATCACGGGGTTTCTTCTTCTCCTTCTTCACCACACTAGTTGAGGTTCCAGCCTTAGTAAGCGGTTGTTTACCTTTTAGAATCTGCTCCATGGACACACACCATCCTTGAGTAGCCAATAAGGAAACTTCTAGAACCTTCCACCTAAGGAAGAGGTTTATCATGAGCAATTTTGTTCCTCACATAGCATGCCTCTTGAGGACACAAGTAAACATATTGTCCTTCACCTGATCCGGGATATTCAACAACAACGAACTGAACCCCTTTGGCAATGGGTCTAGCAGATCGACAGTAATTGGTTTTTTTTTGAGGATGAACAGTGGGTTTCCCCACTGTGTATTTTTTTTATTTATTTAATAAAAGAGTCCAGCAAGAACAAACCAAAAAAAACAACTACTAAGGTGCTAGAGAAGAGCACCTAAGAAAACATAAAAAACTAACTACACCCTCAAATGAAGAGTTTCACCCAATTTGCAAGCCCTGCATAAGATTTCTTTTTCGCCTTGAAAACCAAGAGAGCCAACTCCTCCTTGAATAATTTCTTGCATCTATAAATATTGGGATCAATGCCCTTGAAGAGATAATCATTTCGAGTTCTCCATATTGCCCAACAGACAAGGATAATAATGTCCAAGGCAAAAGACTTCCCAAGAGCAGCAGAGAGAGAGCTAATAGCCTTTTCATGAAAAGAAGATAGTCCTGAATGCTGAGGTAAATTCCACCCTGGGCAAACATATTGCCAGCACATGAGGGCAAAAGGACATGTGAAGAACAAATGTGTTCTTGATTCTGGATGTAAAGATCCACACATGGCACAAGAATAGTCAGGCAGGAAAAAATTCTTTCTTTGTAACAATTGTCTTGTATTTAACCTGTCTTGTAGCAGCAGCCAGAAGAAAACTTTGTGTTTAGAATGACAACACGTTTTCCAGAGCTTCCTGATCACCGGACACACCAAGTGCTGTCCAACAAAGTGTTTATATGCCTTAGAGACTTTGAAATTTGAGTTACTGCCAAAAACCTCCCAAGAATCAGGATCAGAACTATCAGGAAGATTTATCAAGAAATCTTGAAGGGTTTGAAACTGGCCAAAAGCTTCAGTGGACAAAGGCAGATGAAAGAGTTCTGACAGTTGTTCCAAATTCTTTGCCTGATGAATTGAAACCCCATCATTAATTGTAAAGGAGAACAGATGTGGAAGTTGCAAATTTATAGGCACTGTATTCCAGGAATCTGACCATAGCAACACAGATGATCCTACCCCAACTGAACACTTAGCCAAACTCTTAAAATCTGACAGACTCTTCAGGCAATCTCTCCACCAGAAAGAAATATCTCTGAATCTAGATGGAGGCAAAGCATTAGCATAGTAGACTTCCCATAGAAGCTTCACCCAAGGCAGATTGGTTTTATTGTAAAATTTATGCAAATGCTTCATAAGCAAGCAATTATTCTGGGTGGTTAAATTCACCACCCCTAGCCCTCCTTGAAACTTAGGTTTGCATACCATTTCCCATGCAGCCAAAGGTTGGGCATGTTCCTCTAAGTCCTTTCTTCTCCAAAGACAGTGCCTTCTATATTTATCAAATTCCTTAATAACCCATTGGTATAATCTGAGTGTACTCATATAAAAAGTTGGCAGAGAAGATAACACAGAATTCACCAATCTGAGCTTATCACCATAACTGAGGTACATTGAACAGGCAGAAAGCCTTCTCTGAGCAGTCTGAAGGAGAGGCATGAAAAACTCCTTTGCAGGTTTAGTTGTACTTAAGGGCAACCCAAGATATGCGAAAGGCAAGGAGCCTTTTTGACATTGAAGGGTCTGCATGAGAATCTGTAACCTTTCTTCAGAAATATTGATGGGAATCAAATTAGATTTGTCATAGTTTACTTTCAGCCCTGTGGCATTGCCAAAAGTAATCAGCAGCTCTTTCAAAAATAACAGTTGCACCTCATCAGCAGGCAGGATGAGAAGAGTGTCATCAGCATACTGAATAATTGGAAAATCCAATGAAGAAGTTAAAGGCAGAGGCCTAGATAAAAACCCATCTCTCATGGCCTTGTTGACAATAGTCTGGAGGAAATCAGCAACTAGCACAAAGAGTAGAGGGGAAAGGGGGTCCCCTTGCCTAACTCCTCTTTTACAGTGGAACAAAGAACCAGGTACTCCATTAAGAAGGACTGCAGAAGTAGCTGAATTAAGAATCAATCTTATCCACTGACACCATTTATTCCCAAAACCCTTGTGCTCCAAAACCTTCATAATGAAGCTGTGCTCCACCTTATCAAAAGCTTTTTCAAAGTCCAATTTAAGAATAACCAATTCTTTCTTTGATTTGTGACATTGATGTAAATACTCATAAGCCCAAGAAAGACAATCCTGAATTGTTCTTGATTTGATAAAACCATACTGATTTTCATGGATAAGCTGCATGATCACTCTCTGTAACCTATTTGCTAGAAGCTTAGTCAACAGTTTGAGAGTACAATTAAGGAGAGAAATTGGCCTATAGTCATTGGTGGTAGCAGCATCTTGCTTTTTAGGCACAAGGGTGATAAAACAATTATTAATACTCTCAAGACAAAGATCACCCTGATGAAACTGACTACAGAGATCATGAAAGTCCTTTTTTATCACTGGCCAGCATTTTCTTAAAAATTCAGCATTAAAACCATCAGGCCCAGGAGATTTGTTATTGGGAAACTCCTTGACCACATCATCTATTTCTTTAGGTGAAAAAGGCTCTTCCAAAAAAGAGAGATCCACAGAAGAAGCAAGCAAACTAGCCATATCAAAGGTATTTGAAGTTGGAGCAGACTGGCCCAATCTTTCCTTATAAGAATCCAACAATAACTTTGCCTTACTCTCATGAGATGTAGCAATGGAACCATCAAAGCCTGTTAGAGAAGCAATATGATTTTTTCTTTTTTGAACAGTAGCTATAGAATGAAAGAATTTAGAATTAGAGTCTCCCAAAGTGACCCATTTGATTTTTCCTCTCTGTTTCCAATAAGCCAATTGCTGTTTTAAGAGATGTGCCAAATGCTCTTTGAGAGAAGTCCTAAGATCAACCTCAGAAAGGGCTAGGGGCCTGAAATTCTCTACTGAGTCCAAGAGAGCAATGACAGAATTACAGTCCTCAATTTCTCCCTTGAGAGAGGAGAGGGTTCTAGCCCATTGCTTCAAAGCTTTCCTAAGAACTTTAAACTTGGCTGTGATCCTTTTAGCAGCATCAGCATAGTGCACAGAATGAGTCCAAGCCTTCTCAACAAGAGGCAAAAAACCTTCCAACTGCATCCATCTATTCTCAAAACGAAAGATCTGTGATTTTGGAATGGAGGTTTGGAAGGAAATAACACAGGGAACATGGTCTGAAGTTGTCATGGAAAGAGGCAAAGCTATAGTGTTTGGGAAGGAGGTAGTCCAAGAGAGTGATGTAAAGAACCAATCCAGCCTTTGTAAAAGAGGAGCAGCCTACTCCAAGTGTACTTTCTCCCCTTTAGAGGAACTTCAATCAAACCCAAATTACTAATAGCCTCATTGAACAGAAGCATTTCATTAATATTGCCCCCAGGTTTATTTCTGTCATTAGGTGATCTGATCAAATTGAAATCTCCAACAATTAACCAGTCTACATCATCAGCCACCTGAATATTATGAAACCAGGAAAGAAACACAAGTTGTTGTGCATTCTGGCAAGGTGCATAAATATTAGTCAGTGTCCAAGCACCATCATCTTTTGCTGATTTAAAATCCACAGACAAAGCATATGAATTCTTAAACACACAGTCCCCAGAAAGAACTGAACTGTCCCAAACAGTCAGGATACCACCAGATCTGCCAACAGATGGCTGAAAAGCAAACCCATCAAACTTCCTAGGGCAAAATTTTCTGATAAAGTCCAAGTCAAAACTTTCTCTCTTTGTCTCTTGGAAACAAATAATATGGCAACCACTTTCCTGAATTTTATCATAAATCAAGGTCCACTTATCTTTATCATTTAATCCTCTTATGTTCCAGTTTAAAACTTTCCAACATAAGTGTGTATGGTGTGTACTCATGGAAACATACAAGAGGATAGAAAGCCATGCATACTTCCAACAATATGCAAGAAGCCATACAGACAACAGCCTGAGAAGGACCAGGCAAAACTCCACAGAACAGCGCAAAAATCACCTGAGATGGACCAGGTGCAAGAGAGTCCCAAACTGGAATAGCAACCTGAGATGGACCAGGCTACCAAAAAATACCCACACAGCCCAACACCCTCAAACAACCAAAGTATTTGGGTACCCATTAAAACTGCAGACAGGACTGAGTGCCACACTTTAAGAAGACATATATAGTTTAGAGTTTGACAGCCATAAAGATAGAGGAGGCTAAACAACAAGATAAGCCAAAATAAAGTGAAGGTAAGACCCCAGATCCGTTCTGCTGGGCGTGGCATCGCCAAAGACTGCGCTCTGCTACCTTTATCCGTATCAACAGATACGAAGAAAAATCCTAACGGACGCGTTAGGTACCCGATAAATTTGACTGGGACTCGACAGAATGGTAAGACCTTAAGCGGCACCTGTCGAAGTTTACACCAGTATCCCGAGATCATGTCCAGGGACGTGATTTTGAAGTAGGTTTTTGCGGATTGCCACTAGAGCAGTTAACTAGTACCTGATCCGTCAGATGAACTAGCCCCAACTACCATTATCCCTGTACAATATAGAATTTTATGTGAAGAAATATAAAAAAGTTGAAGCTTTCGAATAAAAATAAACAGTGGAGATTTTCCCTGATTCTACGATTCAAGCAAAATCTCGGGGGCTACTGACATAGGCATCCCAAATGGGCCTGCCGAAGATAGTACCCGGGGTTTACTGAAGGCCCACTACCCGAAGAATAAGAAGATTCGGGAGCCCAAGATATATCAAGGAAAGTCAAGAGTTGTAATAGGAAGTGTTATCTGTAATCTGGCGGGATGAGTTAGAAACCGTCCCGGACTCTGTAACTTGTATAGCACGAATCCCTCGGCTCCACCTCCTATATAAAGGGGGAGTCGAGGGACGAAGAAAGGATCGAATCATTGTCAACAAACCCTAGTTTTCATAATCGTCGAGTACTTTTCGGCTGAAACCTTCGAGATCTACTTACCCTCTACTTCCAACTAAACCCTAGCCTACAATCCATAGGCATTGACAAGTTGATACCTTGTCACTAATCCTTCCCAAAAGCAACAGATGCAGAGCCTGTGTTTACTCAGCACTATCATCAGAAACAGAGTCTTCTTCATCAGAGGAGGAGACACCACCATCATCCTCAGCCACCATATCCTTGTCCTTGTCTTTGAGACCAAACTTGGAGTAGAGATTTTTCACAACTTTACTTTTGAGGCCAGGGAAAGGAGGAGCACAGGCTAAACAATTTTTATCAAAGCATGTTTTCCTTCTGTACCCCTTAGACTGAGCCTGGATTCTGTCACTTCTTCTAACCTCAGAGACTACCATTGGGCTTCTTTTCTTTTTATTGCAATGGATCCTGGAAGTAGAGGGAGGAACACAGATCTTGGAGGATTGCCTAGGAGCTTGAGGTGTAGAAAAACCAGTCATGACCTCCTTGCAAGCTTGTTGAATGGCACAGATAGGCGGTGAGCTAGCAGGGCAAGAAGAAGGCAGCAAAAAATTCATGGTTTCATGATCAGAATTCCTGATAATAATATCCCACACTTTTGACTGCATGAGAGATGATGTCCACTTGAAGTCTTCTGGAGTCATAAGCTTGCACATAAGAAATTCAACCCAATCAACTGGAACAGAGATAGTGCTATGGCAGCCAGCAGCAGAAGAAGGATTAAAGAACTTCCTCCAAGCAATTGCTCCTTCTCTAGATACAAAGCCAGGATCACCCTGATTATCTGGCAATAGAGCCAAACCAATCTGAAGGTTATTATGTGGCATCACAAAAGCTCCATTGACAGAACCACCTGAGCCATCAGAAGCAGAGGGGTCAGAACTAATGGTCAAGGTGATGGAACTATCCCCTGGAGCTGCATTATCAATGTCCATATGTTGAACTTCTGCTTGAGGCTGGGGCTCAGGAACAAGAATATCATTAGGCTCAATAAAAGCCTCACCAGGCACAACATTCAGATCAAAACCAGCAGGTGGCACATTCAGATTTAAAGCTGCATTGTCAGGGAACAAGAAATCTATCTGTTGCTGAATATTAGCATTCTGCTGCAAGATATTCTGATGAGCATTGTCATTGTCATTCTGTTGAGGATCAATCTCTAGTCCAGCATCAAAAGGCTGATGATGAGGTTCCCAGGCAGGCCAAACAGGGGCAGGATCATGCACATCATCATTCCCTCCTGGAACAGGTTGGAAAGGTTGCAGAGGCATTGGGTGAGGTGTGGATCCATCTTCAGGGGGATCATCCTCATCAGCAGGCAAGTTGCCAAGGAGCTTCTGACTGAGAATGAAGATGGGGACAGTCCAAGATTCACCCTGAAAAGCATTGCCATCTGTGACCACACAGCTATGTGGTATATGTTGAAGATCAGCCACCCTCACTTTGACTACAATGGCTCCATAGCAGCTAGCTTCCTCATCCCAAGCAACAAAAACTCCAAAATCCTTAACAGCCCTCTTGACATGCTCAGTGTTCCATAGATCCAAAGGATAAGCAAGGAGAAGCAGCCAACACTCTTGATTATAAGTAAAGGCCCTATGATTAATCCCCTCATTATGATTGACAAAGGAGATAGTTCTTCCAGCAAACTGGTGAGGACTCTGATTAACGAGCCAATCTCTATCTGCAAACGAGCTTACTTTGACAAAAGCTGTCCCAATAGGGCAGCGCTGAATCATATCCAGGGTGAAACCAAACTCACCCTCTATCAGATTACGCAGCATATTGCGGACAAGGCCAAAGGGAACAGCATCACCTGGCGGCGGAGTGACAGTAGCAATGGCAATGTTCTCGTGCCTCGCCCTAATCCCATCTGCGACATGGTATCGGCATTGCTGCGGGCGATGCTCCACTTGAATCAACTCATACTGACCAGGGATGTACGGCGTCGGATCAACTGGAAAGTTGGCCATTGCCGCAAGAAGCTCCACCGGCGAGGCGGACGGGGCGGTGCTACAGTGTCCTGGTGCTTGCAGAGGTTGAAAAGACAGAGGAGGTGAAACGGCCGTGGCTGTCTGACGGGGGGAACAAAGACCAAGGTTTAGATTAATGCGCTGAAAAGACCTATCAGGCAAGGGCGGCTGCATCTGAACCGTTGGATTTGCATCAGAGGGACGAGGATCAGGTGACACAGCAAGGCTAGCAAGACGATCATGATTATCTGCAGAAAGAGATAAGTCTTTTCCCCACAAAGGCGGAATTTGTTTTTTAGGAACCCAAACTTTTCTTCGTTGAGCTGCATGATCCTCTCCAGCAAGGAAAGAGAAACAATTTGCTTTAATGTGCCCAAAAGAGTCACAGAAAAAACATCTGATATTGTTATAGCAATTAATCCTCACGTGATTCGGGGACAGGCACCGACTGCAACTTGGGCCAGACATGGGCCGGTCCGACGAAGAAACCTTTTTTGGCCCAGCAGCAACATTTGAATTCCCGCCCAAGTTACGGAGATCTGAATTGATCCGAGAGAAAACCTCCTTGACCGCAACCTGGGGATCATGCTTAATAGGATACCTCTTTAGCAACAACTTGAAAAAGGCCGATAGATCAGAGGTGAACAGCTTCAGACTTGCCAGGTCAGAGATCGCTGCAAGATCAGCTGAAGGAAGATGCTCCAGGGGGTTCGGCAGTGAAATGTCCGCACAGTGTGTCCGAAAATGCAAAAGAATATCATCTGTCGAATAGCCAGCATTCACGAGATC
The DNA here is from genome assembly GCF_019359855.2 of Lolium perenne. Taxonomy (NCBI): domain Eukaryota; kingdom Viridiplantae; phylum Streptophyta; class Magnoliopsida; order Poales; family Poaceae; genus Lolium; species Lolium perenne. The sequence goes on along the minus strand of NC_067248.2, from coordinate 5,127,295 downwards.
TTCAAGAAGAAACCTTAGCTTCAAATTGAGGCCAGCAATAAACGAAAAACGTGGCAGGAGGTGAGATCCTGGAATTTTCTGAACTGCTGGTCCAATATCAACAAGATTAGCACCAGTCAGAGGGCCTCTAACAGCATCAGCATAAGAAGAGTGCTTCGAATTAACAGTGGTCCAGCTCCGATCTTCCTCTTGCTGCCAAAGACGAAATTCACGCGAGACATTTGGCCCTCCATTACCCCAGAGCAAGAAGTAAACCTTAAATTCCTTGCAGCTAAAAGAACGCAGCTGATTAACAAAGAAACCCACATTCCTAGAGCAGACAGAGAATCGGAAAGAGCGATCCCTGAGATGAACCACCTGAAAATCCTTGGCAATGCCACCCAAACATGCACTAAGGGCCACACTAACTGAATCTGGCTCTAATCTGAAAGAAGCCCTACCAAAAGATGCCACTAACCAGAATTCCTGATTACAATGATCCAAGGAAAAAGCAACTGGACAATGAAAAAGACGCCAGATCTGTCTCTGTATATCTAGCCCTGGAGATGAATCAAAACCAAGACCATTGATCTGAGGATTAACCACCTCCGATCGGAGCCCTGATGGTTGGGGCAGACGGTAAGAGGGAGGCAAACCACGACGGTACCCAACATGCACACGAAAACCAGGGAGATCAACCTCCATACCAGGACCAATGGCTTCGCGATCGGAAAGATTACGGCCCCCAATCACCTTTCCTTGAGCCGAGAGAAGAACAAGACGACGAACCTCAGATCTGAGATATAGGAAGCCAATACCTCGATCAGCATTACCGTTGGAGGGCCTCGGGCGAGGCCAGAAGACTGCCTGCCAGCAGGAGAGGGTGTCCGCCATGACACCCAGGGGCACAGAGCAGGGAGGAAGAGACGACGGCCAGGCTAGGCCCGCCGAGGGGCGGCGGCCGGGGCGGCGCTCTCAGATCGCATCTCAAGTGGGTTGTGTGGGGTGTTACTCGACAGTAGTTGGTACCAACCAAACATCACGCATCTCTTCCCATAGTCGCCTAGCATGGGGGCATCTGAAAAGAGCATGCATCACATCCTCTACTTCATGATTGCAGATCTTACACATACCCATAACTTTCATATTCCTTCTCCTCTTGTTCTCCTCCGTTGCTAGTGCATTAGAAGCTGCACACCACGCAAAGGTTTTCACCTAGCCTCAAAATTGGACAGCTCTGAAAATTCACTAAAAGCCAACTTATAAGCAGCTGTGAAGATCCATGTCCGTTCTGGTTGCTAGGCTACGATCTCCTCTATTTGCATTTATTTTCACAATAAACTATAGCCAAGTGCCTTTTATGCAAGACATTAATGATATCTTTCCTGTCTCGCTTTTTTATAGGGATTGAGTTTCAACAATATCACAGGCCAAGTACCACAAACTTTGTTGATCCTGAACTCTCCCAACTTCTTGTACGACAACTCTTGACTTGAGAACCGTATTTCTATGAAATGAAAATTTTCATCATTCTTCTCGCTAATCTATGAATTTTGTTGTGACTAGATTCCTTGGAAATAATAGCTTTTTAGGAAGCCTTCCAAGCTCAATATCGTTCTTCACTTAAATTTTTTGTACGCCATGCGGTTCAGTTTAACTTACAGTTTTACCCAATAAAAGAAGGGATATGTTTGTTTTCTAATGGCGCGTTATATTTTATTTTGTAGTGATTTATCTTACAAGCAGCTCCCAGGAGGTGTTTGTTTTCATTTCATTCTTAAGGGCCCCATGCCACTTGAGGAAAGGTATTTTGGCTAGCTTTGACATACCTACAGGTTGTGTTCGGATGTTAGGACTGGATGTTGGGACTGTTGCACGGTGGGATATGAGGTGCCTATGAAGAATTCAGCCATAGCTTATGCCATATGTGTTGTTTTAGCTAAACATTGTTCTAACAAAGGCAATTAGTGTTCTCTGTTAGTGCCCTTCCTGTTTTATGGTATGCTGAAGTGAGATATCACTTTTTTATGGCAGGATATCTCACTTCAGCATACCATAAAACAGGAAGAGCACTATTTTTTGGAAGGTTTGAGCAATTTTTTGACGATGGAAAGTCACTATTTCCCGGTATTCTGCTGGGGATTGCAGTATTTAGATCCTAACATGTCTATTTCCTTGCGGAACCCATTAGCTCTTTTCGGTTATCATATGTGCCAATACTTCACTTTTGGGTGTTGGAACTACTAGGATCAGATGTTGGAACTACTAGGATCGGTAGATCCGTACCAACGAAAGAAGATGTACTGTACCATGTCTGTGAACCAAGTAGCCTTCTCTGAGATGTCCAAGGATTGCTGACGGCCTTTACAAAAACTGAATTTTATGAACAGATAGGGTGTACTGTTGTTGTTAGGACGTATCGCTGCAGACATAGTTATGAACACTCTTCTTTTACATGCAGTGAGTGACCGTACATGGGTTGTACTGTTGTTTAGAGTCTGGCCTGCAGTTGTGCTTCTTGCGCGCGCTAAACCTGGAAAAAGAGGCCTCTGTGTGGCTGTATCTAGTGCCTTTCGGCTACACCTTCGGTCATTTCCTGGCCAACTACTTGGTATATGATGTGCCATGGCATGGCTCCAACAAATCTGACCACAGCTGGCTTCTTTGCTGGTACTCCGGAACTTGACTCCCAGAGTCCCAGTGCTCCATTTTTTTTCACTTTCACAGGTTTCACCTAGTTACTGAATTATGCCAGTTAAGAAATGTGTTACGTTATGAAATTGGCTTTATCAAGATCCAGAGACTTTCTAACAATTGTGAAGCCACCTTATCTTTCAGTTATGATTTACATTTTGCAAAACAAACAAATGACACTGAAAAGGAATAGGAATATGCAATATCACAAATACCTTTGCAGATAAAAAAAGCATAAATCTAACTCCAAGAATTTCAGATCATGTGACTTTCATGGATAAGAAAAAAAATCATATAATGAATGTGCAGTATCATAAATAGCTATCCCTTATAGCCATAGTGATTATTGAGCTGCAAAAAAAAAGCCCCAGACTACGAACATTAAATCACAAAAATAGTACCTTAGCAAGTATGTTGCATTCTTTGTCACCCCCGTCCTCCCAACAAATAGAAATATTGAAGAGAATTGCTTACCATTATCTTCTGAACTTTCCCAACTTTGTAAACAACTTGGTGGAACAGGTAACTTGATGCATGATACTTGGTGAAGAAATCATCAACATCACTACTGCATGATTCTTTCGTTTTCTTTGGTATTCCACGAACAAGCACACTAAATTGGCCTGGATTGGGTGTTGCACGTTTAATTTGCAGGAGCCTCAGTCTGGCAATGTGCCTGTACTCCTATTAGATCGAGTAGAGACATCATTAGCTGTGCTTCTCAATATGACGATATATAATACTCTGTACTTTCTATGAGCAAAGAACTTACAAGATATAGCAGAATGCAAGCTACTCCGGATATTATGTAGAGAACTAGACAATGAACCCAAAGCCTGGAATGCAATCAGAACATAAAATCAATACAGAATACCATATAGTGCTGTCTTGTAGAGTGGAGAAATACACTGTATTCAGATTCTACACATAAATACCTGTTTTCTTGGTCCTTTGGTTTTTAACAGCTGGAACATGCCACACGACATCCTAATAATTATGGTTCGCATGTTGTGCACTATCTTACCTTTACTGCAATATAGATCTGTACATACATGTACTCTAATTTAGCCTTTTTTGCTTGTTGAGGATATTTCGTCAGTTCTTATACTACTCCTTCCGTGCACTAATATAAGATGTTTTAGACACTTTTAAAGTAGACTAGATACAAACCAAAAGAAGTGAACCCACATACTAAAAGTAGACTAGATACAAACTAAAGTGCATGAATCTATAAAAATAGCTATAAAGTCTTATAAAAGTGCACGGAGGGAGTACTGTTGTAGTACTTCTCTATGCCAACTAGTAATAAGATTCAGCTATTCTGTCCTGAAAAGGAAAAACAGATTTTCCTAATCTGGATACCACATTCAATCTTAATATGGTTACCTCAATTTCTGATTTTTTTCCCAATATGTACATGTTTATTTTACATTGTGTCAAATAAATATAGGTGTATTGCCTGTTGTGGGCAAGTCGGACACGTTGATGTTTGCCTAATGTGTGAACAATCCATGGTGGCTGTGAGTTTTTTTTTAGAATGTTAGTGGCTGTGAGTTTGGGTTGTCTCCAATTGTGCTAGTGTACATGAACAAGAGTTACACTGATACATCTCAAACAGATAACCACAAAAGAAAAATCCCCAAAACGTGAGAATCGGAAGGGATTTTTTAACACGAGAATCGGAAGGAATTGTTAACCAGCATGGGTAGGCATACATAAAATAGACAATATAAATACGTGAGAATCAGAAATCATGAATTTTTGTAAGGGGGTGTACGGAAGCTCATCGCACTATAAATACCAATAATCAACGCATCAGACCACAAATTAATTCTCCCTCTGTCCGAGTTTATAGGGCTTTCTAATGATATATATTTTGTAATATATCTTGTATTACGTTGGTCAAATTTACAACCTAGAGATACGCGTAGGACCTATAAACCGGATGGAGGGAGTGTATAGTTTCAACCTTGATAAAACCACCTTATGATACACCTAAGATAAATTTCTCGGCTCACCATCTTGACTGCACTTCCACATTCCCAATTGTGAAGATATCCAATTGTTCTGAAGGAATCCGATGATGATGTATATTCTGTCCAAAATAATTCAGTAGAAGAATTCCAAGCACACACAGAAGGGCCGCTAGGGAAAAGATGCGTATGCTGCAGAACAACGAATGCACAAGTGAGAAAAATTTGGATTCTGAGGTTAAGAGCATCTCCAGTCGCGTCCCTCAAAGCGTCCCCCAAACCGTGCCGGATTGAGCGTTTGGGGGACGTGTTTTGTTCGTGTCGCCTTTGGGGGACGTCGCTCCCCAGCCGAGTCCCCCAAAGGCCGCCCCCAAATGAATATTGGTGCACGAAAATAAAGGTTTTCATTCAATTTTGATTATATATTACAAAGTTTGAATGAAAACGGCTAGATTTCATCTAAACCTACACTACTGACCGCCCGGCGGTGCGTTCGACGGCCCCGCCCCGTCGTCGCCTCCCCTACGCCGCAGCTCCTCCTGCGCGCGCCTCCTCTCCTTGCGTTCGGCGGTGGCCAGACGGTGCCGCTCCCGCCGCGCGTCCTCCTCCGCCCTCCCCTGCTGGGCCGCCTGGAGGGAGAGCTCGACGGCGCGACGAATCTGCGCCTCTTCGCGGGCACGGGCGTCGTCCTGGAGCTTCTTCTCCGATTCAAAGGACTCGACGAGCGCGCGTTGCTGATCGGCCGTCTCGTCCGGGTGCGGTCCGTCGTCGTCGGACCACTCGAACTCGTCGTCGTCGTCGTCCTCCACCTCGGTCTCCTCCGCCTCGGCCTCCTCCTCCTCCATTGGCGCCTCCTCCTCCACATCTGTTGGCGCCTCCATCATCGCCGCCGCCAACACGGCGTCCTCCGCCGCCAACTGGTCCGCCCGCCTCCCCCATAACGCCCTCAGCGCCGCCTCCCGCTGATGACGCTCCTCCGCCGCCAGCTGCTGCTGGCGCTCGATCGACTCCCGCCGCCGGCGCTCTATCGACTCCCGCCGTTCACGGTACAGCGCCTCCCGCTCACCGCGCTGGCGCTGGCGCTCGTCAGCCCACCGCTGCTCCATCTCCGCCCGGTACCGGCACCGTCGCGCCTCCTGTCTCGTCGAGGCGTCAGACGCCGCAACGGTGGCGTCCTGCTGCTCCTGCCACGCTGCTGCCGCCGCGGCCTCGCCAGCAGCGGGGCCATGGGCGCAGAACGCCGCCAGATCCGCCGCCTGCGCCGCCTCCCGCTGCTGGCGGGCCTGCTTCTGCATTGCCTCCCGCCGCTGCTGACGGTGTGCGCGCCACCGCTCTTCCCGGGCCGCTGCTGAGGGGTCGGTGTCGACCTGCGTTTCCGGGACTGCAAGTGGAGGAGACGGCGGTGGAGGGAAGGGGCCAGCGCCGGGGCGGTTCGCCATTGCTACTGGTGGTGGAGGAGACGGCGGTGGAGCGACGAGGGCTGTGTTTGTTGCCGGCGGGGTGTGGTGGCTACCATTGCGCCAGGAGACCTTTTATAGACGCCGGCGTCGGGAAGAAAGCGCGGGAACAGGCGAGAAGAGGCGGGAAGAAAGCGCGGGAACGGGCGGTGGCGTGCGCACGTCGGCGACGCGTCTCGTCGGCGCAGCACCGACGAGACGTCTCGCCTGCCCCTCCGTCGCCATTAAGGTAAAGATGCCGCCGTGTGTCACTGCGCGCGAATAACTTCCGTCGCGAGGTAGGCGACGGTTAGGTTAAAATTAATTGTGCCGCTGACAGGTCGGCCCCGCCACTCCCCGCCTCGCTTTTCGTTGTGTCCGGCGTGCCCGATGCATCCCCTGTGGGACGGGGACGGGCTCGGGGCGCCGGACACCGTATGGGGGCGCGCCGGACAAAAAGGGGCTTTGGGGGACGCGGCTGGAACGGTTTTTCTGTCCGGCGCGCCCCAAATCCCTTTGGGGGACGCTTTGGGGGACGCGACTGAAGATGCTCTAAACTGGTAGAAAAAAGGAGCCTAACAGAGAACAATAAACAGAACTGATCTACGATTCTGCATAACGTTATTAAAAGAAGTGCTATCATAAAGGCAGCTGCCAGAGTTGCAAGTTTTCGCCTCCCACTGATTCAGATCACACGAACATGCTAACAAGCTCACCAATGAGATGCGGACGTCGTCTATGTTCGAACCAACAGAATGATGATAGGAAAGGGACGCATGGATGTGAAGACGAAATTTGGTGTTACCTGAACACTAGCATTCGATTAAAAGCAACAGCATCCAACCCAGCAGCTGCTATGAGGTCTTCCTCAGCACACTGCAGGGCTTTCACGATCCAGCCCACCGACGGGACTGTTAGGGCAATATGCTTATTGTATTACTAGGGGGCCAAAGGCCACAATATATAATACATGTACAGGTGCACATATGTAGAAAGCCCCTAACATATGGGGAAACTATAATATACAGATATATACATCTAACACCTCCCTCAAACTCATGGTGGATCCACAACACTGAGTTTGGAGAGTAAGAAATCATGCTGCGCTCGAGTCTATGCCTTCGTAAAAAAATCCGCCAACTGCAAATTTGAAGGCACATAATGAACCGCAACAACATCATCCTGTACCTGTGCACGTGTGTAAAAAACATCAACACCGATATGCTTGGTTAGCTCATGCTTGACCGGATCACATGCAATACTGATAGCACCTATACTGTCAGACAAAAGTGGAGTGGGTATCGTAACAGAGACCCCAAAATCTGCAAGCAACCACCGTAACCAAGTCACCTCAGCAATCAACAAAACCATAGCCCGTAACTCAGCCTCAACACTCGAACGGGAAACTGCGACCTGTTTCTTCGTCTTCCAAGCAACAAGCGAACCACCAAGAAACACACAGTAAGAAGAAAGCGAACGACGATCCGTAGGATCACTCGCTCACGTAGCATCCGAATAGCACTGGAGCTGGAGAGAGCTGGAACGAGGAAAGAAAAGGCGACGAGTGATTGTGCCCCGAAGATAACGAAGAACACGGAGGAGATGACTATAGTGAACAGTGGTAGGAGCTGAGACAAACTGACTCAGAATATGAACAGGATAAGAAATATCAGGACGAGTTACAGCAAGATAAACAAGACTCCCAACAAGATGTTGATAACGGGTGGGATCAGGAAGAGGATCACCATCAGTAGGACGAAGCTTAACATTAAGCTCCATAGGAGTATCGACTGTGTGCTCATCCCCAAGAGCAGCACGAGCATCATCATCTATCCACTGAGTGTACTCGGTCAGATCCAGCCGGTAAGTCGCAACGGCAGTAGAGTGGTCCTGGACCTTCCGGTCATAATCAGCCAGAGCAATGTCATCAGCACTCTTGGCTGCATCCTTATCCGCCTGAGTAGCATCAGGGGCAAGGGCAACAGGTGGCGATGCAACAGGCACCGTAGGAGCAACGGGGCGCGGCGGACAGGAGACCTCGCCAGAGAGCACACCCCAAAGACGAAGACCGCGCATGTGGACGCGCATGAAGGCAGCGAAATCAGGGTAATTCGCGCCATCAAAGATCACCGGGCAGCGAGGGATCGCAATATAGCCCGAGGAAGACATAGCTATCTTTCTTTCTTTTTTTTTGATTTTTTTTACCTCAGATTGGAATCAAGGAACGGGCCTGGAGGCCTGGCGGAAGCCGGCAGCGCGGAGCAGGCGTCGGGGAGAAAGCGGGCGGCCTCACGCGGCACGGCAGGCGGCCTCCGCAGGGAATCGAGCAGGCGGAGCACGGCGGGCGGGCGGCCTCCGCAGGGAATCGAGCAGGCTGCGGGCGGGCGGCCTCCGCAGAGAATCGAGCAGGCGGAGCACGGCGGGCGGGCGGCCTCCGCAGGTGACATAGGCATCCCCAATGGGCCCGCCGAAGATGGTACCCGGGATTTATTCAAGGCCCAAGACTCGAAGAATAAGAAGATTCGGAAGCCCAAGATGTTATTATGGAAAGATAGAGTTGTAATAGGAAGTGTCAATTGTAATCTTACGGGATGGGTCAGAAACCCTCCCGGACTCTGTAAACTTGTGTATTACGAATCCCTCGGCTCCAACTTGTATATAAGGGGGAGTCGAGGGACAAAGAAAGGATCCAATCATTGTTGAACAAACCCTAGTTTTACATCGTCGAGTACTTCTCGGCTGAAACCTTCGAGATCTACTTGCCCTCTACATCCAACGAAACCCTAGTCTACTACTTGTAGGCATTGACAAATTGATACCTTGTCAATTGGCGCCGACCGTGGGGATTTGGAGGCGACAAGGAGCTGATCTCGATGGCACGTTCAGATTCATCGACTTCGTCGATAGCAAGCAACACCATGGATAAAGGTAAAACAGATCGAAACTGGTCTCGTTGATTTTTTGCCTCACCCGCCCTCCCGTTTGGATGCATATACGTATCTGGAGGAGCCCATGGAGATGACGTTCGGAAGGTTCCACTTTCGCGTCGGGAGGGAAGGAACGTATCGTCTCGAAATTCCGATCTTCTCGGGATTCTCAGCGGTTGATCCTGAATCCTCAAGCTCGGCATCATCGGTCGAGTCAAGCGATGAAGAAATCTCCTCGCCACGCTTCATCAGTACCAGAGAAAGCGAAAAACTCGCTAAGATCTTCAGTGACCTGTCCTTCGAGTCATCTGCGGACTCCAATATAAGCAGCGACGCTGACAGTGTCGACAGCTTCGACTTCATCGACAAATCCATAACCATCGGAAAGGTCTTCACCAATCTCTATGATGGTGTCACCAAAACCAGCAAGGCGCAGAATTCAAAATATCATCAAATTTACGCCATCGGAGAAGCAAGTCGCGATCAGGAGGAAACGTCGGAGGCTTTCGACGATTTGGGAAATCCATATGTCGATCCCTCTGACCTAATGCGAGGTTTAGGCAACAAATACGTCGGGCCTACACCACGTATGAGAGTTCAACTACCACAGGCAGCGTGGGACAGAGCCGCAAGAGCTATGGATGGTTCAGAACCAATGGCGACAACCGCCACGAATGAAGAATTGCAGGCCTACCAATATAGGCTCGCTCGAGCTGGAAGGGAATTGGAAAAACAGACAGCTGCTTTGAACAGAAGAAGGGAGGCAGCTTCCGCATCAAGCAGGCGAAGGGCAGAGTTAAGTCGACATTCAGGAACTTCGGGAGATAGCCACAGAGAAGCTCGGAACAGAGCAAGATCAAGGTTGCAAAACATACCTGAGGGTGAAAGAGAGAATCTAGTGCAAAACCTCGACATGTCTTTTATGTCGATAGACACGAGAGGGAACATTATCCCCAAAACACCGGAAGCTGGGTATATGGCGACACAAGCCTTTATCCTCGCATCTAGGCCACCTCCTGGAGATCCAAGGGAAGCATTGTACAACATGGCCATGGCAGGTGTTGGAGCCATGGGAACATCGTTTGTATCGACACCTCCCGAAGGATCAGCAAGGCAAAACAGTCCACGTCCTGCTGTCGCAGCAGCAGTTCCCGAAAGAACAGGCGAAGCAAGGGACACGGAAATTCAAGCAAGGGTAGACAGGGCACGGCAACATAGAAGGGAGCATCGACATTCTCCAGACATAGCCGAAGAGGATATGTGCGGGCTACCATGTTTTACAAGAAGGGTCCGAAAAACTCGGGTGCCTTCGGGGTTTAAGCTGCCGGATAATTTCAAGAAATTCGACGGACTGCAGGATCCTGAGGATTGGCTGGTAGATTATCTCGAGACGGTGAAATTAATAGGCGGAACCAGAGCCACATCCATGCAAAGTATCCAAGTACACCTGAATGGAGCCGCGAGGTCTTGGATAAAGAAGCTTCCTTCAGGTTCCATCGACAGCTGGGCAGACTTCAAGGACATATTCGTCAAGAATTTCCGGTCTACCTGCAAAAAGCCTACGACACTTGAGGAATTGAGATCATGTCAACAAAAGCATGATGAATCAATGAGGAAGTACATCCAAAGGTGGAACATCATCAAAAACTTGGCAGAAAACATATCTGACGAAAGAGCGATAGACGCGTTCGTGGCAGGAGTTCGACGAGGAGATTTCGTGGAGGACTTAGGAAGAACCAACCCAAGAACAGTATCTGCATTAATGGAAATAGCAAACAGGTGGGCAGATGGCGAAGATGTTGTACATAACAAGCGACACAGGTCACCTGAGGAGGACCGCAGTCGAAATTTTCAAAGTAGATGACGATTTTCTCGATTCTCGAGTTATGATCCACCTGGCCAAATTTCGGCTGGGTTTCGGGCAAGCGCTGGAGGAAGCAATAGAGATAATTACCAACGAAGAAATGAGCATCAAGGTGACAGTAGAGACGACTCCCGAAACAACAGGCAAAATAATGGGCCAAGATTCCAGAGATCATATGTATCTCCCGAGGATATGATGAACGGCCCGTGTCAAATGCACTTCTATGTCGACAATAATGGGAAGAGGCAGTCGGGACATTTACAGAAAGACTGCCGAAATTTTCAAGCAATGATGCGGTTCGCTGGGCAAGCCAATGCTAAGGCAACAAGTCGAAATCCTCAGGGACCTAGGAGTGAGATCCACCTGCCACCTCCTCCCGCAATTACGGACGAAAATCGACATCAGCTCAGAATAGCGGCGGCACCAGCACCACCACCTTACGTTAATCCCAACTCGCATGGAGCGGTGTCGATGATTCAGAAAGGCAGACCGTCCAATAGAGCTCAGAAAGTAATTTCGCGACAAGTGTTCATGGCAGAGAAGATGCCTCCACCAACAGTTGAGTACCTTAATTGGTCGGGACAGGATATTGGCTTCACAATTGCGGATCACCCGCAGCAAGTTCCTCGACCAGGGCAGTCAGCACTTATTTTGCCAGCAGTTATCGCAGGATTTGATGTATCTCGAGTTTTCATCAACGGAGGAAGCAGTTTAAACCTTATGTACGCAGATACGCTGAGGAAGATGAACATATCCTTGGCAAACCTTAAGCCAACGGACACACGTTTTCACGGCATCACACCAAAAAAGCCAAGTTACCCATTGGGGAAGATCAATCTCGACGTTCAGTTTGGTACCTGAGAGAACTACAGGATAGAGAGGCTGGAGTTTGAAGTCGTGGATTTCCCATCACAGTATCACGCTTTACTAGGGCGTCCAGCATATGCCAGGTTTATGGCGGTACCACACTACACATACTTGTTGTGGAGGATGCCTGGACCTAAGGGGCCAATTACAGTCAAAGGTAGCTTCGCGCTAGCCGATAAATGTGACACAGATTTTCATCGGCTCTCAGAAACCTTCGGGATGCAAGCAGAATATATGGCGTCAAGGCTTACAACCGATTACGATGTGCTGCCAGATGTAGGGAGGCCTAACAAGGAATCAACTTTCAATACCACAAAGGATTCCAAGGAAGTGCAGATTCACCCAACAGACCCGAAGAAGACGACGTCCATTGCGACAAACATGGACCTCGCATAGGAAAGCGCGCTCGTCGAGTTCCTCCGTGAGCACTGGAAAATCTTCGCATGATGTCCAGCTGACATGCCAGGAGTACCCAGGGAACTTGCCGAGCACCACCTAAACTTGGATCCAATAGCGAGACCAATCAAACAACCTCTGCGGCGTTTTTCGGAACCAAACCGCAAGGCTATGCTGTCAGAAATCGATAGACTCAGAGAAGCTGGGTTCATCAAGGAATTACATACAGAAGCCACGTGGGTAGCTAACCCAGTGTTGGTGCCGAAGAAAAAACACGAAAGTCCTTCGCATGTGCGTCGACTTCACGTGTCTCAATAAACATTGTCCAAATGATCACTTTCCCCTCCCGAGGATCGATCAGATTATCGACTCCACGGCAGGATGTGAACGCTTTCCTTCCTAGATGCTTACTCTGGTTATAACCAGATTAGATTGAAAGAAGAAGACGAGGTCAAAACAGCGTTCATCACACCTTACGGCGTGTTCTGCTATCGAATATTGCCCTTTGGTTTGAAAAACGCGGGAGCAACATATCAGCGGATGATGCAGAAGTGCTTAGCAACATAGATTGGAAAAAACGTACAAGTATACATCGATGACGTCGTCATAACATCAAAAAAGGGGGATACGCTAATCGATGACTTGAAGGAAACCTTCGATAATCTCGATAAGTTCTGTCTTAAGCTGAACCCGACAAAATGTTCTTTCGGCGTCCCTGCAGGAGAACTTTTTGGTTTCCTAGTTTCAGCAAGAGGGATTGAAGCAAATCTCGAAAAAATACAGGCTATCGTAACAATGAGAAAGCCAACAAAGTTGAAAGAAATACAACAGTTAACCGGGCGAGTCGCAACTTTGAGCAGATTCGTCGCCAGGTTGGGAGAGAAGGCGTTACCATTTTACGCCTTGATCAAGCAGGGAGACAAGTTCCAGTGGAATGAAGAGGCAGACAGAGCTTTTGAGGACCTCAAGCGCAAAATTTCGACACCCCCAATCTTGGTGGCGCCGAAAGAAAAGGAACCTCTGCTGTTATATATTGCGGCCACACCTCAGGTGGTAAGTACAGTACTTGTCGTGGAAAGAGAGGAAGAAGGAAAACTCCATGGAGTGCAAAGGCCAGTATACTTCGTCAGCGAAGTTTTATCGCCTTCAAAACAGAGATACCCTCAGTATCAAAAGCTAGCATATGGAGTGTTTACAACCGGAAGAAAATTGCGGCACTATTTTTCAGCACAGCCGATAATAGTGGTCAATGAGGCTCCCTTGTCCAATATACTCAACAATCCAGAAGCTACGGGTCGTGTCTCCCTTTGGGGAATAGAACTTTCCCCTCGGGACATCACGTATGAAAAAATAAAGGCAATAAAGTCGCAGATTCTACCAGACTTCATCGCAGAGTGGATGGAGCTACAAAATACAGGACCACCGGATTTATCGAGAACTTGGACCATGAACTTCGACGGGTCCAAGAGATTAGAAGGAGCTGGAGCAGGCGTGATACTAATATCACCTGAAGGCGACAAGTTGAAGTACGTTTTGAGGATGACGTTCCCAAACGCATCCAACAATGAGGCAGAATATGAAGCCCTCATACACGGGATGAAGATGGCGAAAGCTTGCGGCACAACTCGACTAAAAATCTTTGGCGACTCGCAGTTGGTGGCTCAGCAAGTCATGAACCAATGCGATGCAGTCAACGATAGTATGATAGCATACAAGGAAGTTTACAATGAGCTCGAGAAGTTGTTCGATGGATGCGAAGTAAATCACATCAGCAGGCTGAGCAATGATGAAGCCGACGTTCTCGCAAATATCGGGTCGCAATGCCTCGCAATTCCACCAGGCGTGTTCTGGGAAGAGATAGCAGAGAGATCTACGAAGTTGACAAAGCCAAAAAAGAAGGAGAAGGTCAAGAAACCCTCGGGGGCTAACAAAGAATCACCAGAGGAAGAAGAAGAAGAACAGGACCTGGTCATGATGGTACATATACCATGGATGCAGGCGTACATATCATACATCCTAAAGAAAGAAATACCCGACGATCCAGTTGAAGCAAGGCGAGTTATTAGACGATCTAAAGCTTTTACTGTGGTCAAAGGGGAGTTATACAAACGAAGTATCTCGGAAGTATTGCAAAGGTGCGTCACACCGGAGGAAGGAAGGATGATCTTGAAAGATGTACACGAGGGAATTTGTGGTCACCACGCGAGCAGTCGAGCTATTGCTGCCAAGGTCTTCAGAGCTGGATTTTACTGGTTGACAGCAATAGAGGATGCAAAGGAGATAGTACGAACTTGCGACGCGTGCCAGAGATTTGCCGCAAAACCACACTCTCCGGCAGCAGAGTTGATGCCAATACCATTGTCTCGGCCCTTTGCTCAATGGGGCCTCGATATGGTGGGTAAATTACACAAGTCCTGGCTAGGAGGAAAGGAGTACATGCTCGTAGCTGTCGACAAATTCACAAAATGGATAGAAGCGAACCCGATAAACCCACCAGATGGGGCATCTGCCGTCAAGTTCATAAAAAGCATCGTCTTCAGGTTTGGAGTGCCTCATAGTATCGTCACACATCCAATGAATTCAAAGATTATTGTGAAGAAGTGGGTATCAAGCTACACTTTGCGTCGGTTGCGCACCCGCAAACCAATGGCCAAGTCGAGAAAGCCAATGGCATCATCTGCAATGGCATCAAGAAGCGCTTGTTAGCACCACTGGAGAAAGCTCGACACACCTGGCCAGAGGAGCTGCCCAGTGTGTTGTGGAGCATACGAACAACACCAAATACAGCAACACAAGAAACTCCGTTCTTCTTGGTCCATGGAGCGGAAGCAGTATTGCCAATCGAGATAGAACACGATTCTCCACGAGTCACGGAGTATGACGAAGAAGTGTCGAGAAAAGCACTAGAAGATGACTGACATGGGCATACCCTTCGGGTACCCATTATTAGTATACCCGGCTCGGCCCAATATGGAGAAGACCCAATATGGAGAAGGCCCAACAAGGCAACCCAAAGAAGTAGTCGACTAGGACTCTTGTAAAACCTAGGCTGGTTGCATATATAAAGCTAGCCAAGGCACCCGAAATAGAGAGGCCAGGAGAACAGATAGATAGAATATAGACAACATAGCTCCGCCTATGGCGGCACCCTGTAAACACATATAATCATATACTGGATTGCTAGCAGCATGTAGGGATCCTCCACCGAGGGGACCCGAAGCTGGGTACGTCGTGTGCCTAATCTCGTCCCCGGAATCTCCATCGTCGCTCTCTCCCGAAACCCTAGTCTACAATACGTAGGCATTGCCGAGGTGATCCCTCGTCAATTGGCGCCGTCTGTGGGAAACGCGGCGAGTGGATTTTGTTATCCGGGCGAGATCTGTCGACTTCGCCATCAACAACATTCAAATCGCATCCGAGAGAATAGTCCACTTCAAACTTCATGGAATTCATCATCAGTAGTGGCGTGTTCGTGTCTGGTCGGCTGGACATCCCGGCCAAAACGGCCTTTCAATCGTCTTCAAGATATATCATCCGACGTTCCTCCCAATTCGATGCCGCAGAGTGTCTCCATGCTGCACGTTGGGGCCAAGTGCTGGCCAAGAACGGCGCAGCGCCATACAGTTGGGTTGGAATCAGACAAATCAAAATCCTACATGAATTGATGATGCCGGTAGCTCAAGTTCCAAGAGAGAAAAGGACAGAAGAAAAAGCAAGGTTTCGTTCAAGATCTCAAGAAAAAAAAGGAGAGGAAGGAGGCGATCAACTCAAAGAAGTTTGGATTAAAATTCTCACGCGAGTTTACAATCGAAGAAGATAAAGTGAAAAACTGCGATTCGGCTGCAAGCCAGACTCTTTCTCAATGGAAAAATTCGCGAAACTTCCATCATGAATTCGGTGACACGGAACTTCTTGGACATGCACTCGTGGGCTCCTTCCGTTCAGAAACTCGTCAGCACGAGCTCATCATCAGACTTTAAAATTATCAGATCGGAACAAGCTTCGACTTTTTCCTCGCGCACAGTCGGCACATTGGGGGGCTCGCTTGTCGCATCACGGACTCGATATATTCGGGGGCTCACCTGTCGCGGATCCACTTCATCGACTACGATTTGTCGGATCAACAACTTTCGGCTAAAACGCGGGACGTCTCCGCTTCATCGGTTGCATCCTCTTCATCGACTACGTCGGCCACATCTACTACTTCCGGCCAGGCGCCGCGTGACTACAGACTCCATCTTCCGGACGACCTACTTCCACCTCGACCTCGCCACATCCAACAATAAAGCTAAGTGTTCATCTTCCAAGAGTCAATTATTTATTTACTTTTGCTATACCCGAATATTCGGAGGTTTGTGCCATTACAATATTACAGCAAATACACTCAACACTGGGGGCTCTGCCATTACTTTGTTAACACAAATACACTCGATTACATGGTGAAATTCTTTTCTTCGCCTCTGGATATATCTACTTCGGCTAAGTGGATTTATTTTCGGCTCAATGGAATTATTTTCTTCGGATCAATGGATTCATCTTCTTCGGCTTCGGCTTATTGGATTCTTTTTCATCGGATTCATCTTATAAGATTCATTTATATGAATATTACTGGCTTACTCTTATACAACATTACCCGAGGCGTTTCGGGTCACTGGATTTATCATTGAGGATTATTACTGGATTTATTTTCTTCGGCGGATTCATCTTCTATATTACTGGATTCTTTGGGTCAATGGATTTATCCTCTATGATATCAGCGAATTCGTCTTCTATGGTTATTACTGGATTCTTCGGGTCAATGGATTCATCCTCTATGATATCGATGGATTTAATGGCGTAATCTTCAATATGGACTCATCTCAAATACTTCATATGGGGTTCATCTTCATATAGTATTGTCTATGGCTTCATCTTAAATGGCGTCACCTTATATGACGTCGCAACTCCGTCAACTTCTTTCGACATCATGGCTAAACACTCGGGGGCTCGACCATGACTTCGCCTCGGGTCGCAACTGCGACACAACATCTCAGCAACAATCATGATATCACCTCAGTAGCGCTTGGGGGCTCGGCTATTTCGCCATCAATAATTTGGCGACATCTACTTTCATTATTTTATGGTTTCTACTTCGGCTCGACTTTTTCGCTGCACTCGAAGACCTCATCGCGCATCGACTCCTTTGTGCCCAATAAAGCTAAGTTTTCCTTTATTTCACATGAAGTTGATTATCATTTACTTTCGTCGCACCCGACACTCGGAGGCTGCGCGGCATATATCCACTTTACATATCATCAAATCTGAGCATCTGACACTGCATGCGAAAAAGAGAGTCAAGGAAAAGATAGAAAAAGTTTGTTTATTTGTGCAGGAGGAAGCAAAATTCAAAGTATATAAGAGAGAACCCGACGAAATTGTCTACAAGAGAGAACCCGACGAAATTGTCCAAAGAGAGAACTCGGCGAAATTGTCTTCATGAAAGAACAGGACCCGAAGAATTATCTTCAGGAAGGTCCCGAAAAATTATCTTCAAGAAGGTCTCGAAAAATTATCTTCAAGAAGGTCCCGAAAAATTATCTTCAAGAAGGTCTCGAAGAATTTTCCTCAGGGAGGACCCAAAGAATTGTCCTCTGGGAGGACCCGAAGAAATTTTCTTCAAGAAAGAACTCGACGAAATTTTCATCAAGGAGGAACCAAAAAAAATGACAAATCTTCGGGTCCATTGACTCGTCATATTCTTTCGAGCAAGAGCATCGGTGATGAGCCCGACAATATAGAAGAATCCAATATATTCGGCTGTCTCATCACGCCCGAGAAAAATATAGAAGAGCCCGTAAGATGGGTCATTGCATCAGCCGAACAAGGCACTCGACAATATATTCTCAGAGCGCTAAAAGTCGCGAACAATCTCTGAATGCCGCAAAACTCTGCGAAGGTAAGACCCCAGATCCGTTCTGAGCGGCGTGGCACCGTCTCTGACGTTGGTTTGCTACTTTTTTCCGTATCAACAGATACGAAGAAAAATTCTAACGGACGCGTTAGGTACCAGATAAAACATGACTGGGACTCGACAGAATGGTAAGACCTTAAGCGGCACCTGTCGAGTTAACACCAGTATGCCGGGATCATGTCCAGGGACGTGATCTTGAAGTAGGTTTTTGCGGATTGCCACTAGAGCAGTTAACTAGTACCTGATCCGTCAGATGAACTAGCCCCAATTACCGTTATCCCTGTACAATATAGATATGGATGTCAAATAAAAATAGCAACGGCCTGGAGTCGATAAAAAGAGGGGCTGCGCCAAGTTCTTTATCGAGTAGTACAACTTGAGCCTATGCCAGGTGCAAGCACTTGCTCATAGGCTCGGGGGCTACTCTTATCGAGAGTATTGTTCACCCTCCCGATAAGATACAAGAAAGAGGAAAAATTGTGGAGTCAATTACAAGCAAGTTGAGCCTACGCCCAAGTGCAAACACTTGGCTGTAGCCTCGGGGGCTACTCCCATCGGGAGCGCTGGTCGCGCGCCCGATAGAAAATAACTTCGACAGCATCTATGACAATCAAGGTTTGTAGACTCAACTCGATTTTACGATTCGAGTGGAGCCTACTCCCATCGGGAGCACATGGATTTCATCAAGTCCTCCAGAAGTACAGTCAAATTCTTCATCGAGTAGTACAACTTGAGTCTATGCCCAAGTGCAAGCACTTGCCCATAGACTCGGGGGCTACTCCCATCGGGAGCGCTGCCGCGCACCCGATAATTTCAAGAATCGTCAACATCATCTACGCTACATATGATCTACGACATGGAAATCGCCTTGTATTTTTCTTCGACTTCGGAGATGGTTATGCTTGGAGTTTCTACGCAAGTCTTCGACTTCTCTATAAACTCGGGGGCTACTGACATGGGCATACCCTTCGGGTACCCATTATTAGTATACCCGGCTCGGCCCAATATGGAGAAGACCCAATATGGAGAAGGCCCAACAAGGCAACCCAAAGAAGTAGTCGACTAGGACTCTTGTAAAACCTAGGTTGGTTGCATATATAAAGCTAGCCAAGGCACCCGAAATAGAGAGGCCAGGAGAACAGATAGATAGAATATAGACAACATAGCTCCGCCTATGGCGGCACCCTGTAAACACATATAATCATATACTGGATTGCTAGCAGCATGTAGGGATCCTCCACCGAGGGGACCCGAAGCTGGGTACGTCGTGTGCCTAATCTCGTCCCCGGAATCTCCATCGTCGCTCTCTCCCGAAACCCTAGTCTACAATACGTAGGCATTGCCGAGGTGATCCCTCGTCAATGACGTCGACGCACTTGACGAAGCTCGAGATGAATTACTCTCACGGGTAACCAAATATCAGCAGGACCTGAAGAATTATCACAGTCGACGTTTACGACCATGATCCTTTCAGGTGGGAGACCTAGTTCTTCGGCTCACGCAAAAAAGTCATGAAAAGCTCGAGTCGCCATGGCTTGGTCCTTACATCGTCACAGAAGTAATCGGAGGAGGAGCATACAGGATAAAGGACAAGAAAACAGGCGTGGAGGAGCAAAACCCCTGGAACGTGGCGCAACTTAGGAGGTTCTACGCCTAGAGTCGAAATATAGTCCTTGTAAAAATACAATGTACTGAAACGCCCGCGAGTTTTCAGACGCACTCTTTTCCTTTTTCGGGGCACCGAGTGGGGCCGGGAAAGGTTTTTAATGAGGCGGGCTCGCGGTGCTGCAATATAGTAAAGATAGTTGAGATATATATATTTCTTCGATAGGCTCGGGGGCTCACGCCTCAGACTTGCAATATATATTCCCGAAAATATTTCGCCTTGGTATAAAAACACCTTGCAAAATAAACCAAGATACAAGATAGCAGTCAACAAACAAGGCACGGGGGCTCGTACCCGCAAAAATAGCATGCTCAATATAATTTAGACGCTTTGGTTTAAAAACCTCGTGCATACGACAAATAAATTCGCCACCAAGACACTTGAGGTCTTAACGAAGAAAAATAATTTATCGGCTTTACAATATAGAACATGATTACAATATACAAGAGAGTCCTGAGAAAAATTCAAAGGAAAAATCAATTATGGCCTAGTATGTTATCTATGGTCATCCGATTCACAGTACGAGTACTGTGTTCGGCATAGCTGCCCTTCACGAAGAATTCGGAGTCCATCCGAAGAAGTTCATCCATCATATCCTCGGCAATAGGAGTCACATGATCATCAATTTTGCCAACATCCCTTTTCTTCTTCGCCATCTTAGCCAAGCACTTGGTAACAATTTGGCTCATGTCAAACTTGGGATGGCAGAGTTTGATCATCATCATAGCAAACCTAGCACCAGCAGAAAGTTGAGCTCGAACAAATCCATGGATTTTAGGAGCATCTCGAAATTTCTCCATCAAACCAAGCAGAGTATCGGGTGCTTCGTTTCGAGGAAACATCGTCTTGTAAACCAGCGACAAGGTTCTAGTACAGAAATCCAGGAAATCGCGAACTTGAGAGGCGCGGTCTTGAAACCTGACAATTTGTCGGGTCCACTCCGGGGTATCCCAGAACAAAGAACCATGGTCAAGAGAAAGGTTAACAAGGAGATTGGTCCTTGTGTTTACCCTCTCTTCTTCGGCAGCAGCATCAAGAAAGGAACCTATTTGAGTAGGCACAAGAATTTCAAAACAAAAAGAGGACGCAGCAAGAAAACAGAAGAAGTTTGGATTTGGAAAAACATACCCGATATATCCACACTGGCTTCATTCATTAGTTCGAGCATCAAATTTTCTCGAGCGGTTGCCTTTTCAGCTTCAGAAACAACGGCCTCCTTCGCAGTCATGGCTTCTTGAGCTTGCTGAGTCGCAAGTTTTTCTCTCTCAAGAGACTTTCGAGATTGTTCCACTAACATAAGAGCCTGTCTCTTCATCGACTGCAGCTGTTGACGAAGTTCGTTCAAATCTTCAGTATGTGTAGTACTCGAAGAATTTTTCGTGAACTCGGCAGCACGAGATTTTTTCGAGTAAGGAGCAGAAGGCAAGACAGCTGGTGGCGGTACTTCGGTATAGTTATCGAAAATTAACTGGAAAAAGGGAAAAACTTCGGCATCAATAATTTGGCAAGATAGTTCTCCATTGATAAGACCAGGTATTTACAATGGCTATTACAAGAACTCCTAACAAGTGGGATAGTTGTCGACAAGAACTACTACAACGACAACATCAAAAGAACGACAGCAAAACAAAAAAAGAAAAGTGGTCTACTTGACCTCCGGCTTAGACGAACTCGGAGCTGGAGTCGGTTTGAATCCAAGGAAGGCAAGGATCTTCTTCGAGTTGGGCTTGGCGGCCTTGATCAAAGACACCCATGTCTTCGTCTCCATCTTCGGCACATTTCCAACCTTGGCCCAGTCAACGTTTTGCTGGCTGCTAGCAACTAAAGCAATAGTACCTTCGACACCAACCTTCAAGCCTTCTTGTCGAAGATTGTGCCCAAGATCCTCTTCAGCATTGAAGCACTTGGCCAGCTCACCGAATGTCTTCGGTTCCTCCTTCTTCGAGAAGAAGTACGGGAATAGCTTCGCCAGGCCTGAGTCAGCATCTTCCATGCCTTGGCGTGCTTCATCTCCGTGAATCTCGAGGAGGGAGAGCGCGTCGAGAAGGGCGTCATTTTCAGGAAGTTCAAGTTCATAAGGCTGACGCGTCCTCCCTGTTGGCGGAAAATGTAGCTTGTCAACAAAAAAGGAACTCCATGAAAAGCGCGACACCCAATGAACAAAGAGAGGTCGAAGTACTTACTAACAAAACGTCGACTCTGCGACGATAAGCGAGAGATAATTTCTTTCTCTCGAGCAGTTTGTTGGGTGATGTGGTCACTCAGAGAGATTTCCGCGTTGAGAAGTCTTTTTCGAAGATCTTCAACAACAGCGGCGCTGGATTCAGCCTTCTTGCGAGCCTTTTCGCTCTGCTCTAATTTTAGAGTAAGAGCATCAGCACGTTTGTTGGCTTCTGCAAGGTCAGCTGAAAAACAGTCGACAGCAACAAGTTGTCGTATTAACAATCATGATACAGAAGATACAGTCAGGACAAAAATAGCAAGATAGTACCTTTCAGCGAGTTCGAAAGATCACGGTACCCGACGAATTGGGTACCAAGGCGAAAAAATTCGTTCATCAAAGGCTAAGGAAAGAACCAGAGGAAAAAATCAAATATAGTGCAAAAAAAATGAAGGGGTTGGAAAGCTACAAACCAAAATACAGGCGCGAAGAACAAAGAAGGGAAGAAACTTACGTCATTTAAAGAAGAAGCCGTGAAACCACCACTTAATGGGGTGGGTTCTTCGACTGGCTCAACCCTTGCTCTCTTCAGTGAAGGGGCTCGGGGGCTTGCAGCTGGAGCAGTAAGATCGATACCTTGTTGAGGTGTCGAAGTTTCATCTCCATCGGGTTGAGCTTCCGAAACGACCAAAGTGCGAGACGTGCTCGTTCGAGCAGTCACATCAATGGCGGGATTATCTTCCTCTTCATCACTGCAGTAAGCAAGTTACAGAGTAACGAGACAATATAGAAAAAATTTCAAGAACGAATATTAAAAGGAAACTTACGAGCTGATAAGGGCAGCTTCATAAGGATGTAAAGTTGTCCCTTCTTCAGTGGGAGCAACTTCTTCGGCAGTTTTGGAGGTGCCAATGTCGACAACTTCAAGCCTTTTTCTTTTGTTTCCTGCGGAAACAACAGAAGGAAGGGATTGTGTCGATTCGCTGGCGTTAGATTCAACTTCTTTTTCAGAGGAAGCCGCAGATCTGCGAGAACCTGCGACTTCACTCTCAGGGAGAGAAGAACCCTGGTTGTCGTCAGTGGCAACAGCCTGTTCTTCAACTTCTCCGTCTTCGGGAAGAGGAGGAAGAGAAGCTAGGACTGGATGGTTCTATAGAAAAATAGTGACAAGGAAGTATGCAGGGGTGTCAGTAAAAAATCAGCAGTCGATAAAACAGCAAAAGTTCGGGAAGACAAAAAAGTCGAGAGGACAAAATACAAGGAAAATACCTGGGGGAGAGGATTGGTGGCGCTGTATGGTTCCACGCGGCAAGAGGACGGAATAGGGTCCTTCTTGCTGAGCGAGGAAATTCTTCGAATAAGCTTTTCCAAATCCTTCACAGAGAGATCCTTGGAAAGCCTATTGGCATCGTTTGCACCAGCATAAGTCCAAAGGGGATTTTTGCGAGCCTGTAAAGGCTGCACTCTAATCCTAAGGAAGTAAGCTGTGATTTGGACACCGACAGTTCCTTGCCTCGGGTATTCTGAAGTTCGTGAATACGGGACATGAGGGTCTCTGTCGCCGTTTTTTCTTCTTTGGTAGCTTCAGCATCCCAGGAACGGCGGCGAAGAATCTTGGCGCTTCCGTCAAAAGGGACTATGTTATGCTCAACAGAATTGGCACTTTCTTCGTGTATGTAGAGCCATCTTTTGCGCCACCCTTGGACAGAGTCAGGGAATTTGACGTCGAAGTATTCAACGTCGGTGCGGACGCAGATAACAACGCCGCCTATGTTATAGGTGGCGTTGTGGGAGCCATTGCGGCGGAGGCAGAAGATGCGCTTCCACAGAGCCCAGTTAGGAGGGACTCCGAGGAAGCACTCGCAAAGTGTGATGAAAATGGCGACATGGAGGATGGAATTGGGGGTCAGCTGGTGCAGCTGAATCCCATAGACAAAAAGAAGGCCACGGAGGAAATCATGAATGGGGGTGGAGAGACCGCGGATGAGATGGTCGACAAAACTAACCCGATATTGGATTGGCGGAGTAGGGTAGCTTTCTTCGCTGGGGAAGAGGATGGCGTCCTCCTTCTTCATCAACCCCAATCTCTTCAGCATGTTCACATCTTGATTGGAGATTTTTGATCTCTCCCACTCAAGATCTTCAGCAGCCATCCTGGACTCCGGCGTGCTGTGGCGGGTAAGTCGTGCGCACGGTGGCATCAATAGCAACGAAGGAGTGAAGTTGGTGCGCTGGTGAGCTCAGAGGAAGTCGGGCGCAATGGAAGTTTATGCAGAGGGGAGCAGAGCTGCGGCGAAAGCGAAGATGTGAACGGAGGTAGAACAATTATATAGGAATTTGGAGAAGCAATTCACCGTTGGATGGAGAAATCGTGCGGTAGAAAATGAATTCTTAACGGAAGGGTAAAAAAGTATTTTTACTGGGGTGGAATAGAACAGGCGCTATAGTACGTGCGCCAGAAAAAACGGAGGACGTGTGTCCCCCACTTGCACGACGTGTCAACATGGTATCAATATTGGACCCACAAGGCAGAGAGAGAATAGTTCTAAGCTTTCCAGATGCAAAGATCGTGGCTGTCGTCAGTTATGAGGTTACTTTGACCAAGGAAGGAAAAATCGACAGTAAAAATAATAGAGGATTGGCGACAGGGGAAGATTATTGAATACTTCGGGAGCCTTTGATCAAATACAAGTTTTTGCCCAAATGCTCGGGGGCTACTTTGAAAAAACTAAAATTCGGGTATAACAATATAGAATTTGCGAGAGCCTATGATCAAACGCAAGCATTTGTTCATAGCCTCGGGGGCTACTCCCATCGGGAGCGCTGTTCGCGCACCCGATAGATAAAAAAAAGTTCGAGAAAGAATGACAATATATCGACACGATGCAATAAAGTGTTGAGCCTACAACCAAGTCCAAGTCCTTGGTTGTAGCCTCGGGGGCTACTCCCATCGGGAACGCTGTTCGCGTGCCCGATGAAATTATAAAAAAGAAGAAAAGAGAAGAAAGAGAAGAAAAAAGGGAGCATATTTCGAGTTATAGAAATAACTCTACATATACTCCCATCGGGAGAGCAATATAAGTCATCCGTTGACTTGATAAAATGTGCTATTCCAACAACCGAATAAGCACTCGACAATATATTCTCAGAACGCCAAAAGTTGCGAATAAATTCTGAATGTCGCAAAACATTGCGAAGGTAAGACCCCAGATCCGTTCTGTGCGGCGTGGCGCCGTCTAACATGGGCATACCCTTCGGGTACCCATTATTAGTATACCTGGCTCGGCCCAATATGGAGGAGACCCAATATGGAGAAGGCCCAACAAGGCAACCCGAAGAAGTAGTCGACTAGGACTCTTGTAAAACCCTAGGCTGGTTGCATATATAAAGCTAGCCAGGGCACCCGAAATAAGGAGAACAACATATAGACATAGAGATAGACAACATAGCTCCGCCTATGGCGACACCATGTAAACATATTGTGATCATATAGTGGATTGCTAGCAGCACGTAGGGATCCTCCACCGAGGGGACCCGAAGCTGGGTACGTCGTGTGCCTAATCTCGTCCCCGGAATCTCCATCGTCGCTCTCTCCCGAAACCCAAGTCTACAATAAGTAGGCATTGCCGAGGTATTCCCTCGTCAATTGGCGCCGTCTGTGCGGATAGTGACGACTGGATTTTGTTATCCGGGCGGGATCTTTCATCTACGTTAAGTTACAATCCCTGCGAGATCGGCTCCGGCCAGATCGTGTACTTCGCCGCGCTCGACTTCATCGTCCGCGAAAACAATGATGATGCGATAGATCTTCATCTTGGTCAGTTCCGCCGATTTGAACCAGGTCGTGCGTGGCGGTTATTTTCTACGTCTATCTAGACGAGTCGCCCAAGAGCTGGAGCCACGTACGGCCAACCCAGTAGCCAGCGGCGCCGTTTGTCGATAAATCCAACCCGAAGCTTCAAGATTTCACCGCTGCTCCTTCCAGAACAAATTGACACACCAGTCTTGATCGTAGATTCGTTTGTCGAGGACCAGTTAGCGCACCCGATATCACGAACTCGCCATTCATCGGAACAAGCTTCGACTATTTCGCCGCGTACGTCGCCACATTAGGGGGCTCGCCTGTCATGGACTCGATATATTCGGGTGCTCACCAATCACGGATCCACCACGTCGTTTGTGCTCTCTTCATTGGCTACTACTCCCCTTCATGGATCAAGCCATCAAGTTCATCATAGACGAACATCCGACACAAAAATTACCAGTTGCTATATTTCCGGTTAACTACTTTTTGCAAATTTATTTGGCCAATTTTTTTTTTTTGGCTCGTACTATTATTTGCGCGCAGATTTCCGTGCTCCAATACAACTTTAGATCGGAACAAGGTGCGATTACTTCACCGTGTACAGTCGCATGCTCGGGGGCTCGTCCGCCGTGAACCCGACAACGCGCACTCGCCCCACTCGAGGGCTCGCCCGCCACGAACTCAACGATTCACTCCTCTAGGCCGATTACTTCATCCATCGGATGACCTGCTCCACTTCATCGGCTACGTCCACTTCATCGACTCCATCCATTGAACGACCTGGTCCTATGTCGGCTCCACCGCACCCGATAAAAAGCTAAGTTTTCATCTTCCTACAAGATTCAATCATTTATTTACTTTTGCCACACCCGAATACTCGGGGGCTGCACCATTACGTCATTAGAGCAAATTCACCCAACACTGGGGCTGTGCCATTACTTTTATACCACAAGTACACTCAGTTACTTGGTGAAATTCTTTTCTTCGCCTCTGGATATATCTCCTTCGGCTCAGTGGAATTAATTTCTTCGACTTAGTGGCTTTGTCTTCTTCGGCTTAGTGGATTTATTTTCTTCGGATTACTGGATTGGTTTTCTTTGGGTTATTATTGGTTCACTTATACAATATTACCCGATGCGTTTCCGGGTCAATGGATTCATCTTCTATGGTTATTACTGGAATTATTTTCTTCGGCTCAATGGATTCATCCTCACGGATTCATCTTCTATGATTATTACTGGATTCTTCGGGTCAATGGATTCATCTTCTATGGTTATTACTAGAACTATTTTCTTCGGATCAATGGATTCATCCTCTATGATATCAGCGAATTCATTTTCTACGGTTATTACTGGATTCTTCGGGTCAATGGATTCATCCTCTACGATATCGGCGGATTCATCCTCAATATATGCTCTATATTTAATGGCATAATCCTCAATATGGATTCATCTCAAATATTTCATCTTGGATTCATCTTCATGGACTCATATTATATTATTGACAATGGCTTCATCCTAAATGGCTTTACCTTATATGACGCCGCGACTCCGTCAACTTATTTCGACATCATGGCTAACACTCGGGGGCTCGACCATGATTTCGCCTCGGGTCACGACTGCGATACAACAATCATGAAATCACCTCAACAACGCTCGGGGGCTCGGTTATCTCTTCATCAACAATTTGGTGCTATCCACTTTTGCTAAATTCGGTGGTTTCTACTTTGGCTATACTTCTTGTCTACACTCGAAGACTTCATCATGCATCGACTTCGTCGTGTCCAAAAAGCTAAGTGTTCTTTTATTTTGTACAAAGTTGATTATTGTTTACTTTTGCCACACGCGACGCTCGGGGGCTGCACGACATATATTCACTTTACATATCATCGAATCCGAGCATCTGACACCGCATGCGAAAAAGAGAGTCAAGGAAAAGATAGAAAAGGTTTGTTCATTTGTGCAGGAGAAAGCAAATTTCAAAGTATATAAAAGAGAACCAGACGAAATTGTCTACAGGGAGAACTCGACGAAATTGTCTTCAAGAAAGGACAGGACCCGACGAAATCAAAAAAGCACCCGACGAAATTGTCTTCAAGAGGGGACCCGACGAATTCAAAAGAGCACCCGACGAAATCTTCTTCAGGGAGGAACCCGACGAAATCTTGAGAGAACCCGATGAAATTTTATTCAAGGAGAACCCAAAAAATTATCTTCAAGGAGGTCCCGAAGAATTATGTTCAAGGAGGTCCCGAAAAATTATCTTCAAGGAGAACCCGAAGAATTATGTTCAAGGAGGTCCCGAAAAATTATCTTCAAGGAGGTCCCGAAGAATTGTCCTCGGGAAGGACCCGAAGAATTGTCCTCAGGAAGGACCCGAAGAATTGTCCTCAGGGAGGACCCGAAGAATTAGGGAGGACCCGACGAAATATTTTCCTGAAGGAGAAACTCGACGAAATTTTCATCAAGGAGGAACCAAAAAAAAAGGACAAATATTCGGGTCCATTGACTCGTCATTTGTTCCGAGCAAGAGCATCGGTGATGTACCCGACAATATAGAAGAACCCAATATATTCGGCTGTCTCATCACGCCCGAGAAAAATATAGAAGAACCCGCAAAATGGGTCGTTGCATCAGCCGAACAAGGCACTCGACAATATATTCTCAGAGCGCTAAAAGTCACGAATAATCTATGAATGCCGCAAAACTCTGCGAAGGTAAGACCCCAGATCCGTTCTGAGTGGCGTGGCACCGTCTCTGACGTCGGTTTTCTACTTTTATCCGTATCAACAGATACGAAGAAAAATCCTAACGAACGCATTAGGTACCCGATAAAATATGACTGGGGCTCGACAGAATGGTAAGACCTTAAGCGGCACCTGTCGAGTTAACACCAGTATCCCGAGATCATGTCCAGAGACGTGATCTTGAAGTAGGTTTTTGCGGATTGCCACTAGAGCAGTTAACTAGTACCTGATCCGTCAGATGAACTAGCCCCAACTACCATTATCCCTGTACAATATAGATATCGATATCAAATAAAAATAGCACTGGCCTGGATTCGATAAAAAGAGGAGCTGCGCCAAGTTCTTTATCGAGTAGTACAACTGGAGCCTATGCCTAGGTGCAAGCACCTGCCCATAGGCTCGGGGGCTACTCTTATCGAGAGCATTGTTTACCCTCCCGATAAGATACAAGAAAGAGGAAAAATTGTGGTGTCGATTAAAAACAAGTTGAGCCTACACCCAAGTGCAAACACTTGGTTGTAGCCTCGGGGGCTACTCCCATCGGGAGCGCTGGCCGCGCGCCCGATAGAAAATTAACTTCGACAGCATCTATGACAATCAAGGTTTGTAGACTCAACTCGATTCTACGACTCGAGTGGAGCCTACTCCCATCGGGAGCATATGGATTTCATCAGGTCCTCCATAAATATAGTTAAAGTTCTTCATTGAGTAGTGCAACTTGAGTCTATGCCCAAGTGCAAGCACTTGCCCATAGACTCGGGGGCTACTCCCATCGGGAGCGCTGTCGCGCACCCGACAGAAAAATAACTTCAAGAATCGTCGACATCATTTACGCTACACATGATCTTCGACATGGACCTCGCCTTGTATTGCTTCGACTTCGGAGATGGTTATGCTTGGAGTTTCTACGCAAGTCTTCGACTTCCCTATAAACTCGGGGGCTACTGACATGGGCATACCCTTCGGGTACCCATTATTAGTATACCTGGCTCGGCCCAATATGGAGGAGACCCAATATGGAGAAGGCCCAACAAGGCAACCCGAAGAAGTAGTCGACTAGGACTCTTGTAAAACCCTAGGCTGGTTGCATATATAAAGCTAGCCAGGGCACCCGAAATAAGGAGAACAACATATAGACATAGAGATAGACAACATAGCTCCGCCTATGGCGATACCATGTAAACATATTGTGATCATATAGTGGATTGCTAGCAGCACGTAGGGATCCTCCACCGAGGGGACCCGAAGCTGGGTACGTCGTGTGCCTAATCTCGTCCCCGGAATCTCCATCGTCGCTCTCTCCCGAAACCCAAGTCTACAATAAGTAGGCATTGCCGAGGTATTCCCTCGTCAATTGGCGCCATCTGTGCGGATAGTGACGACTGGATTTTGTTATCCGGGCGGGATCTTTCATCTACGTTAAGTTACAATCCCTGCGAGATCGGCTCCGGCCAGATCGTGTACTTTGCCGCGCTCGACTTCATCGTCCGCGAAAACAATGATGATGCGATAGATCTTCATCTTGGTCAGTTCCGCCGATTTGAACCAGGTCGTGCGTGGCGGTTATTTTCTACGTCTATCTAGACGAGTCGCCCAAGAGCTGGAGCCACGTACGGCCAACCCAGTAGCCAGCGGCGCCGTTTGTCGATAAATCCAACCCGAAGCTTCAAGATTTCACCGCTGCTCCTTCCAGAACAAATTGACACACCAGTCTTGATCGTAGATTCGTTTGTCGAGGACCAGTTAGCGCACCCGATATCACGAACTCGCCATTCATCGGAACAAGCTTCGACTATTTCGCCGCGTACGTCGCCACATTAGGGGGCTCGCCTGTCATGGACTCGATATATTCGGGTGCTCACCAATCACGGATCCACCACGTCGTTTGTGCTCTCTTCATTGGCTACTACTCCCCTTCATGGATCAAGCCATCAAGTTCATCATAGACTAACATCCGACAAAAAAATTACCAGTTGCTATATTTCCGCTTAACTACTTTTTGCAAATTTATTTGGCCAAATATTTTTTTTGGCTCGTACTATTATTTGCGCGCAGATTTCCGTGCTCCAATACAACTTTAGATCGGAACAAGGTTCGATTACTTCACCGTGTGCAGTCACATGCTTGGGGGCTCGTCCGCCGTGAACCCGACAACGCGCACTCGCCCCACTCGAGGGCTCGCCCGCCACGAACTCAACGATTCACTCCTCTAGGCCGATTACTTCATCCATCGGATGACCTGCTCCACTTCATCGGCTACGTCCACTTCGTCGACTCCATCCATTGAACGACCTGCTCCTGTGTCGGCTCCACCGCACCCGATAAAAAGCTAAGTTTTCATCTTCCTACAAGATTCAATCATTTATTTACTTTTGCCACACCCGAATACTCGGGGGCTGCACCATTACGTCATTAGAGCAAATTCACCCAACACTGGGGCTGTGCCATTACTTTTATACCACAAGTACACTCAGTTACTTGGTGAAATTCTTTTCTTCGCCTCTGGATATATCTCCTTCGGCTCAGTGGAATTAATTTCTTCGACTTAGTGGCTTTGTCTTCTTCGGCTTAGTGGATTTATTTTCTTCGGATTACTGGATTGGTTTTCTTTGGGTTATTATTGGTTCACTTATACAATATTACCCGATGCGTTTCCGGGTCAATGGATTCATCTTCTATGGTTATTACTGGAATTATTTTCTTCGGCTCAATGGATTCATCCTCACGGATTCAACTTCTATGGTTATTACTGGATTCTTCGGGTCAATGGATTCATCTTCTATGGTTATTACTAGAACTATTTTCTTCAGATCAATGGATTCATCCTCTATGATATCAGCGAATTCATTTTCTACGGTTATTACTGGATTCTTCGGGTCAATGGATTCATCCTCTACGATATCGGCGGATTCATCCTCAATATATGCTCTATATTTAATGGCATAATCCTCAATATGGATTCATCTCAAATATTTCATCTTGGATTCATCTTCATGGACTCATATTATATTATTGACAATGGCTTCATCCTAAATGGCTTCACCTTATATGACGCCGCGACTCCGTCAACTTATTTCGACATCATGGCTAACACTCGGGGGCTCGACCATGATTTCGCCTCGGGTCACGACTGCGATACAACAATCATGAAATCACCTCAACAACGCTCGGGGGCTCGGTTATCTCTTCGTCAACAATTTGGTGCTATCCACTTTTGCTAAATTCGGTGGTTTCTACTTTGGCTATACTTCTTGTCTACACTCGAAGACTTCATCATGCATCGACTTCGTCGTGTCCAAAAAGCTAAGTGTTCTTTTATTTTGTACAAAGTTGATTATCGTTTACTTTTGCCGCACGCGACGCTCGGGGGCTGCGCGACATATATTCACTTTACATATCATCGAATCCGAGCATCTGACACCGCATGCGAAAAAGAGAGTCAAGGAAAAGATAGAAAAGGTTTGTTCATTTGTGCAGGAGAAAGCAAATTTCAAAGTATATAAAAGAGAACCCGACGAAATTGTCTACAGGGAGAACTCGACGAAATTGTCTTCAAGAAAGGACAGGACCCGACGAAATCAAAAAAGCACCCGACGAAATTGTCTTCAAGAGGGGACCCGACAAATTCAAAAGAGCACCCGACGAAATCTTCTTCAGGGAGGAACCCGACGAAATCTTGAGAGAACCCGATGAAATTTTATTCAAGGAGAACCCAAAAAATTATCTTCAAGGAGGTCCCGAAGAATTATGTTCAAGGAGGTCCCGAAGAATTATCTTCAAGGAGAACCCGAAGAATTATGTTCAAGGAGGTCCCGAAAAATTATCTTCAAGGAGGTCCCGAAGAATTTTCCTCGGGAAGGACCCGAAGAATTGTCCTCAGGAAGGACCCGAAGAATTGTCCTCGGGAAGGACCCGAAGAATTAGGGAGGACCCGACGAAATATTTTCCTGAAGGAGAAACTCGACGAAATTTTCATCAAGGAGGAACCAAAAAAAAAGGACAAATATTCGGGTCCATTGACTCGTCATTTGTTCCGAGCAAGAGCATCGGTGATGTACCCGACAATATAGAAGAACCCAATATATTCGGCTGTCTCATCACGCCCGAAAAAAATATAGAAGAACCCGCAAAATGGGTCGTTGCATCAGCCGAACAAGGCACTCGACAATATATTCTCAGAGCGCTAAAAGTCGCGAATAATCTATGAATGCCGCAAAACTCTGCGAAGGTAAGACCCCAGATCCGTTCTGAGTGGCGTGGCACCGTCTCTGACGTCGGTTTTCTACTTTTATCCGTATCAACAGATACGAAGAAAAATCCTAACGAACGCGTTAGGTACCCGATAAAATATGACTGGGGCTCGACAGAATGGTAAGACCTTAAGCGGCACCTGTCGAGTTAACACCAGTATCCCGAGATCATGTCCAGAGACGTGATCTTGAAGTAGGTTTTTGCGGATTGCCACTAGAGCAGTTAACTAGTACCTGATCCGTCAGATGAACTAGCCCCAACTACCATTATCCCTGTACAATATAGATATCGATATCAAATAAAAATAGCACTGGCCTGGATTCGATAAAAAGAGGAGCTGCGCCAAGTTCTTTATCGAGTAGTACAACTGGAGCCTATGCCTAGGTGCAAGCACCTGCCCATAGGCTCGGGGGCTACTCTTATCGAGAGCATTGTTTACCCTCCCGATAAGATACAAGAAAGAGGAAAAATTGTGGTGTCGATTAAAAGCAAGTTGAGCCTACACCCAAGTGCAAACACTTGGTTGTAGCCTCGGGGGCTACTCCCATCGGGAGCGCTGGCCGCGCGCCCGATAGAAAATTAACTTCGAGAGCATCTATGACAATCAAGGTTTGTAGACTCAACTCGATTCTACGACTCGAGTGGAGCCTACTCCCATCGGGAGCACATGGATTTCATCAGGTCCTCCATAAATATAGTTAAAGTTCTTCATTGAGTAGTGCAACTTGAGTCTATGCCCAAGTGCAAGCACTTGCCCATAGACTCGGGGGCTACTCCCATCGGGAGCGTTGTCGCGCACCCGACAGAAAAATAACTTCAAGAATCGTCGACATCATTTACGCTACACATGATCTTCGACATGGACCTCGCCTTGTATTGCTTCGACTTCGGAGATGGTTATGCTTGGAGTTTCTACGCAAGTCTTCGACTTCCCTATAAACTCGGGGGCTACTGACATGGGCATACCCTTCGGGTACCCATTATTAGTATACCTGGCTCGGCCCAATATGGAGGAGACCCAATATGGAGAAGGCCCAACAAGGCAACCCGAAGAAGTAGTCGACTAGGACTCTTGTAAAACCCTAGGCTGGTTGCATATATAAAGCTAGCCAGGGCACCCGAAATAAGGAGAACAACATATAGACATAGAGATAGACAACATAGCTCCGCCTATGGCGACACCATGTAAACATATTGTGATCATATAGTGGATTGCTAGCAGCACGTAGGGATCCTCCACCGAGGGGACCCGAAGCTGGGTACGTCGTGTGCCTAATCTCGTCCCCGGAATCTCCATCGTCGCTCTCTCCCGAAACCCAAGTCTACAATACGTAGGCATTGCCGAGGTATTCCCTCGTCACCGTCTCTGACGTCGGTTTGCTACTTTTTTCCGTATCAACAGATACGAAGAAAAATCCTAACGGACGCGTTAGGTACCCGATAAATATGACTGGGACTCGACAGAATGGTAAGACCTTAAGCGGCACCTGTCGAAGTTTATACCAGTATCCCGAGATCATGTCCAGGGACGTGATCTTGAAGTAGGTTTTTGCGGATTGCCACTAGAGCAGTTAACTAGTACCTGATCCGTCAGATGAACTAGCCCCAACTACCATAATCCCTGCACAATATAGAAATTCATATGCGAAGACATGTGATAAAGTTCAGAGTTATCAAATAAATATAAAAGTGGACATTTTCCTTGACTCTACGATTCAAACAAAATCTCGGGGGCTACTGACATAGGCATCCCCAATGAGCCTGCCGAAGATGGTACCCGGGATTTATTCAAGGCCCAAGACTCGAAGAATAAGAAGATTCGGAAGCCCAAAATGTTATTATGGAAAGATAGAGTTGTAATAGGAAGTGTCAATTGTAATCTTACGGGATGGGTCAGAAACCCTCCCGGACTCTGTAAACTTGTGTATTACGAATCCCTCGGCTCCAACTTGTATATAAGGGGGAGTCGAGGGACAAAGAGAGGATCGAATCATTGTTGAACAAACCCTAGTTTTACATCGTCGAGTACTTTTCAGCTGAAACCTTCGAGATCTACTTGCCCTCTACATCCAACGAAACCCTAGTCTACTACTTGTAGGCATTGACAAATTGATACCTTGTCAGCAGGGAATCGGGCAGGCGGGCGCACGACGGGCGGGCGGCCTCCGCGGAATCGAGCAGGCGGGGGCGGCCTCACGCGGGGATGAGCACACGGCGGACGGGCGGCCTCCGCAGCGAATCGGGCAGGCGGGCGAATTTCTCCAGAGTAGGCGCCGGCCTCACGCAGGGAATCGGGGATGAGCAGTAACCAGATCGACGAAATCAGTAGAGGGCGATGGAATCGGGGGCGTCGGGCGGACCTGGCGCGTGGAGAGCAAGAACCAGATCGACGAAGCAGGAGAGATCGAGGACGAAACGGGCGACGAAACAAGTAACGTCGCCGGAGAATTTAGAGGATCAATTTTGGCTCTGATACCATGTTGATGTAATATGTTTGTTGTATTATCAGGGGACCAAAGGCCACAATATATAGTACATGTACAGGTGCACATATGCAGAAAGCCTCCTAACATATGAGGAAACTACAATAGACAGATATAGCTCGTTACTCAGGACCGAGCTGCAGGAGCTCTTCCAGCTTCTGAAGACGCAAGAAACCTACGAGACGCAAAGGCCGTCTCTACGCGTTGT
Organism: Lolium perenne; assembly: GCF_019359855.2. Taxonomy (NCBI): domain Eukaryota; kingdom Viridiplantae; phylum Streptophyta; class Magnoliopsida; order Poales; family Poaceae; genus Lolium; species Lolium perenne. The sequence goes on along the minus strand of NC_067248.2, from coordinate 5,091,889 downwards.
CGTCGGAGTCTTCCCACAACCGGCAGCGTTTGACGGGGCGGGGCCGCGACATTGACATCATGCGGTTGTTCGGGACGCCACGCATGGACAAGTACATGGAGCAGGCCAAGAAGTTCCTCAACGAACCGACCATGCCGCTGCCGTCCGAAGATGAAGACGTCAAGGAAGAGTTCGGTGCTCCTACAGTTGATGTTGACAGTAGGGAAGTTGAGATGTCGAGGATGGAGCGCATTCGGGTCATGAAGTCCTTAACCTGGGGGAGCTGCAGACTTATTTGTTGGCTGTCCCGGACCCGGAGACGTATACATGGAGTTATCGGGCACAAGACCCAGGATCTATCACCTAGTAAAGTAGCGTTAACTCTCATAATGTATGCACGCGAGAATAGTAATGTTCATCGTGCCACCACCTAGCTCTATTTCTGCTCTCATACCATGTTTTTTCACCTGATTCTAAAGTTTGTATATATCCTATTCACTCTGTCCACAAATAAGTGTACGTCGGGCTTTTCAAGATAAATTATGAAGTAGAGTGAAAATGTATTGGAAAGATGCACCTCTACTTTTTACTTTTTTCACCTCTAATGAGCTAAGTGCATGTAGAAAACGAGGAAAACATGTTCTCAATATTATTGGATTTGATTTCCGTCCGATGAGAGATAAGTAATTAAAGTGCATTGGAAAGATAGGAGTGCACTCTTTTGTGGACAAAGTTTGAAGCTATATATCTACTTATTTGAGGACGAAGGGAGTATCATTTAAATCATGTCCGATTTATATTCTAAGTGCATACTTGTGCTCCAAACGACAAGAAATTTGAAACATGATTTTTTAAACATGATGAAACTCTATGAAACTTGGTGAAACACGACAAGTTCCATCAAGTTTCACTAAGTTCCAAACCTCAAAATAAACTTGTTTTCATAAAGTTCTATCAAGTTTCACGAAGTTCCAAACCTCAAAAGTTAAAATTTATTAAAATATATTCAATATAACTAGACGGATATAATTTTCCATAAACACAACACAGTTTCAATAAAATTCCTTTTTTTTGTGGGTAAAATTAGATCATATTAAGCAGTAGGGATTACATGCAGTTCTAATTCAAGCTCCTGAATTACAACATCTGGGGCCGAACAAAAAGTGAAACTTTATCAGGACTACAGGTTGGTAGTTCAGTCTGAAACCATAACATGTTCTGATTAAATTGACTCTGCTTACTCAGATCAATCAGTTGTATGGATGTTGCTTCAGTGGGATTCTCGTGGTTCCCGTGCCTGCCAAGAAGTCTAACTCATGATTCATCAGCTATGCGTGCACCAGTGGGGAAGCCACTCGACGGATTCTTGTCGAAGCCATTCCATCTCTTCCTTTTTTCGGGTTATTTATTTTAGTCTTCTAGATAGAGAGGTGTCAGACTAGCTTTCAAACAATGTCTGCAGAAAACATCTATCTAAATTCTCACACGTCCCCATTTTTTTTGTCTTTTTTCTTGCACCAGGCCAATAAGATTGACTCGAATAAGACTGGGTTCCTATGAAAGTGAAAGGCAGGAGCTCTTGTATTAAACAAAACTTCCTTTTCTTTGGGTATCTCGAATGCCAGTTCGAGGGTGTGCTTTTAGGTCTTGATCGAGAGTGCTTCCTTTCGTGCCTTGGTTAGCCGGAACTAGAAATGCCGGGACTATGGAAAAGGTAATTTTTATGGTTTTTCACGAGCATTATTTGTCGATTAATCATTGATAGTTCGTACAATGCAAGCTGCAACAAACTAGCACGTTCTTATAAAAAAATGCATATGTACCCGTTTTTTAAAAGATGAACCATAATATATTACGCAAGCAAGTCGCCTCATTAAAAACCATCTAGTCCCATTCGATACCCTAGTAAGGAAAAGAATGCATAAAAACTTGTTGCTTCATAGTCACAGAATGGTTACATTAGAAGAGATAGAGAGCCTAAGAAGCTAAGGACTTCATCGATCCAATGCGTTTACAATCAATTGCAACCAACGACGACACAGATGTCGGCGCTGAGCCGCAAAGCATACCACTAGTGCCCTTTTCACCTAATTGTGCCAGAGCATGAGCCACACTATTTCTCCCGCTGTCCACTTTAGTGACACAAATGGATTGATATAGATTAAGTAATTCTTGTCCTTCCCTGCATAAGCTCCAGCTGGAGGATTTATCCCTTTCCTTACTTGTCAACGCCCGGCAGGTTTAGAGGCAATCCAAATCCAAAATTGCTTCCCCATGTTGCATGTTTATCAGGTGTCGGAGGCCCTCAAGACATGCTAGAACCTCCGCTTCAGGGGATCTATTTTCATTCAGTCAATAGTACCGTACCATCATGATTTGTCACTATGATGCCTAGCCCAGCTTTCTTGGACATTGCATCCCATCCAACGTCTACATTTGCCTTGACTGCTCCTGCTGCCGGTGCTATCCATCGTGGGGATAACGATATGGACCCTCAGAACTCGACGTATGAACATGCAGGTTGGTTGCTTTTCCTTTGGAGTCAGACTTATCACATGGTTGCTGAATTAAAAGAGTCTAGGTAGTTGCGAAGATATGGAATCGAAACTGACACAGATGCTTTTTCATCACCATGCACAATATTGTCACGATGATGCCAGGTACGTCAAAGAAGGAAAATAATTTTTTTGCATGGGCTTTGAGCCACATTTCTTAGAAGGTTCAGAACCCACTCCTTTGCAGTATATCTGAATAATTCTTCAGGCGGCAAGTCCTAGACCTGTCTCATACCATCACGCAAAACACGAGCCAATGTGCATCAAATGAGAGCATGGTGAACATCTTCCGGTTCTGTTCCACAAATGGTACACATTGGATCCACACAAGGTATGCGCCTGTGTAGGCCTTCTCTAACTGCCAAAGAATTTGAGGCTGCTCTCCAAGCAAAAATACGCAGCTTTTGTGGGACTTTAGCTTGCCAGACCAAGTTCCATGCTTTGCAACCACCGTCTGATTCCGACTCGCTTTGCCCATTGCTTAGCCCGGCCAAGGTGTAGGTTGCAGACCTAGTCGGTAAGCCGACCGAACAGAGAAAATACCATTGGATTCCGGCAACCAGGTGACGAAATCATCACAAGCTCGGGTCGGGAGTTTGGTCGCCAGTATTGCATCCACGTCGATGGCTAGGCAACACTCTCCGACAACACCCTCGTTCCATGTACGGGCCACTCGATCAATTACTCGGATACCCATCGCCGCCTCGAATTTCCTTTCCCCTCATGGAGTTTTCGGGCATCCACTCGAAGTAGCCAATTGTCTCGGAATATCTTCACACTAGTTCCAGACTCAATTCACCATATAATACCTTTCTTTAATAATTCTAGTCCATGTTCAATTGCCTGCCATGTAGGAGATGCATTCTGAATAAACGCCGTGTCTAATAGATTAGCCGAGGGGTAATATTTAGCCTTCATTAAACGTGCACAAAGGCTGTCTGGAAACTGTATCACACGCCATGCTTGTATTGCCGGTAAGGATTGATTGAAGATTTTTAGGTCACCAAACCCAATTCCACCTTGAAGCTTTGGTCTAGTCATTTTTTCTCAAGACATACAATGCATACGTCTCCTATTCTCCTCATCTCCCCACCAGAAATTCTGAATGATCTGAGAGAGCTCCTCGGTTAGGGTGGCTGGAAATTTGAACACACCCATCACATAGGTTATCAAAGGATTGGAGCACTGATTTTATGAGGACACTTTTGCACCAGATGACATATATTTTTCGCTCCAATCAAAAGCCAGTTTTGAGAATCTCCCCTTTATTCGTTTCAAATGTCCTCCCTTCATACTCCCCTCAAGCACTGGGAGTCCCAGATATTTTTCTTCGAAGCTCTCAGTTTTATATTTTAGTATATCTTTGATTTCAGCTTGTACATATGTTGTACACTGTCCACCAAACATAATAGAACACTTTCCCATGCCCACCATTTGACCGGTGCTCCTCTCATAATTATTAAGGATCCCTTTAACAACAAGTGCTTGCTTGGATGATCCCTTAAAGGAAAGCAAACTATCATCCATGAATAATAAGTGCGATATCCCCGGAGCCCACCTACAAATATGAAGTACCCGGAGAGCACCAATCTCAATCTGTCTTCTTATCAAACAAGAAAAATCATCAGCCACAAATAAGAACAAATAAGGCGACAAGGGATCACCTTGGAGAAGTCCACGGGTAGGGGTGAAATAGTCCAACAAATGACCGTTAAAGCGAATAGAGTAGCGCACATTGGTGACGCACGCCATCACCCATTGTATCCATTGACTATGAAAGCCCAATTTCGCTAAAACCCCTTCCAAAAACCTCCAATCCACGCGATCATACGCTTTGGCCATATCCAGCCTATATGCACAAATTTTTTCTCTCGCCGCTAACCCAGACTGTAATGCGTGAATACATTCAAAAGAAACTAAAGCATTATCTGTTATAAATCTTCCCGGAATAAAATCACTTTGAGTAGGTGAAATGATGTCATGTAAGAGAGGCCGAAGATGATTAACAAGACATTTGGATACAACCTTGTAAACAACACTACACGGGCTGATAGGTTGTAGTCCTTCAATTCCTCCGGGTCCTTATTCTTTACCAGTAGCAAAAAAAACGTTGTACTGCTCTTACCACATCATCCTGGAACAGACCCCAATTCCTCTGTAGAAAACATGTTGGGAAACCATCTGGTCCCGGAGCTTTTAGTGGTCCGATTTGAAAAAGTGCATCACCTATCTCCTTTTCCGTAAAAGGTGCACAAAGGTCATTGTTCATTTGTTCATCAACCTGCTGCTGAACAACCTCCGTTACTAACTCAGGAAAGATTTGTTCATCACGTGTATATAGATTTTGGAAAAAAGACCGAGACATTGCCTCCATTTCTCATGTATATGTACCTGTTCTTTGTCTCATTTTTTATCTCAATGTCCATGGATATGTTTCATTTTCATCTTGTATATGTGGTATATCCTGAAACTGCGAGGAAACCACATAATTTGGTAAAAAAACATGCATGTTGCATTTCTAGATAAAACAAATTAACATTTGGGGGCACATAAAAGAGAAATAAAGAAATGAGTAGTGGCAAACAGTAAAAAGAATCACTATCCAGTGGATTTTTTTTCTAGCTTCCAAATGTAAGAGTTTGATCTAGAAATTTTACATGTTTATACAGTTGCTTTATTCACAGTTTTCGCCGTAATAGTGCTTTCCACCTGATATTCTCCTCGAATAATACTTCATGCAGCTCTCTCTCTCTCTCCCTGTGCTCTGTTTCATTTGTGCTAATGTCCATGTATCAGCTGTGTAACTGTGTTCCATTACATTACATGGCCAGCTAATGCGTTGGTATTGTATTTCAAATTAATTAATGAAAGCAGCTTTCATAGCTCAGTTGGTTAGAGCACCCGTTTAGTAAGCGGGAGGTCTTGAGTTCAACTCTCAATGAAAGCATATTATTTTTGCAACCACATCTATTCACCGCATACGACATCAGACAGCCACATAGCCTGATCTGACTAGTATATAAGATTTCGTCCAAGGAATGAACAAAAGGTTCGAACTTGCAGCTTATGTTCTTGCTATTCGGCCATGCATTGATGTGATTATTTTTTCTTCAGGAATTGCTGGCGTTGATTGATGATACTCATGGTGTTGCTTCTTTGCCACAATCTTCACTTGGTTCACCGTCTCCGCATCCATCCATCCATCCATCAGGATAGTTAGATGCTTGCATTGACCACAGAAAACAAAGGTTGCTTTCATGGGGATTCTTGTTTTGCTTCATTGGCAGCATGAAGAGAAGGAAACTGGTATCTTGCTACAAGGCTAGTGCTGACCTTGCATTTTCCTTCCCCATCCACTATTCTATCCTTATATATGTCATTGACTGATCATACACTTTTTTATATGCCCATCGACATCTTAACCGGTCGTTGATTTCAACCAATCGACAAAGAAACTTCTTGAACATGCTTTATACAGCATACAAAGAGAAAGACTGAGAGGGTTAGGACAAACTATGAATCAATCAACTTCAGACTGTGTGTCCCAATTCAGAAGCATCTTTCTCATCTTTTTTGGGTGCATCAATCGCCCCCACACATCCAATTGCATGCAGACACTGTAACATGACCGAAACATGCTCTGTTCATGGACGATCATGCGTGTTTTGCTGACGGATGGCATTCTGCATTCCTGCTCAATATAGTGAAGAGGATACACCACCATGAATGGTCATGGATGGCCACAGAAATTTGAAAGGTTCAATAGTCAGCTGCTACTACTACTTAGCAGTGCACCCACTAGTAAATCCATCAGTGGACTGCCATTGTTGCACTTGCATTGGGACTCTGTAACAGAGGGGAACCAGCACACCTAGATAGATACCTATGGCACTATGTTCCTTGCCTGTTTCTTCTTTTAAACAGAAGTATTAGTTGTTGTTGCATTTGAGTGCATCCTGACATCTGAAGCACCATAAATATAATTATTAGAACATTTTGAACTGTTGATATATGCTTTTCTGAATGCATATAGAGTTTATCTTACAAAGCAACTGGAGTAGGATTGCAATGGGAATTAAACCATTTAAACAGAAGTATTAATTGTTGTTGCATTTGAGTCGTTGAGTGCATCCTGACATCTGAAGCACCATAAATATAATTCTTAGAGCATTTTGAACAGATTAAATGCCTTTTGTTGATATATGCTTTTCTGAATTCATATAGAGTTTATCTTACAACGGAACTGTAATAGGATTGCAATGGAAATTAAACCATTTAAAATGAATTAAACTATTTTGGCACATCCGGTGAAATAAGGAAAATCAAATATACAGAATTACTTTATTTTTGCTTTACACTAGTGCTCGGCTCCTTTTTCCGTTGGGTTTCTGTAGCTATATTCGTAGTTTTACCAGGTCTTATCTTTCGTCGGCGAGTCAGAATTTTTTTCCTGTGTACGTTTCCTGCACATTCTGCTAAGAAAAGCCTTCTGTTGACATACCGTTTCTGAATGCAGACTGGGTTTATGATACAAAAGAACTATAGTAGGATTGCAATGAGAATTAAATCCTTTAAAATGTATATGGACAAAGGAACGGAAGTGACTTTAACTATTTTGTCACATCGTGCAAACTGCTGATATATGAAAAGTTAACAATACAGTAAGCTGTATTTTTTATGTACATTATGCTTTGCTACTTGTCCCTTAAATTCTCTTACGCTGTGTTTGGATGCACACAATTGGAGCGTGGAATTGGAATTTGGGCCAAATGGGCCAATTCCGCCGTTTGGTTTGCGCTCGGAATGTTCGCATGGAAACCCAACAAGTTTCCGCGCTCGGAATCCTGCTGTGCAAATAGCGGTCCAAACATTCCGAGCGAGCGAGCTCGGAAACGCTCGGAAACGAGTACCGCTTGGCCCGTCACCCTCCCCGCGTCTCTCTCGATGGGTCGTGCGCCTCATGTTGTTCCCCCGCCGCCCGCCGCCATTCCCCCCTAGCGTGGCCCCGCCGCCCGCCGCCGTTCTTCCGCAGCATGGCCCCGCCGCCCGCCGCCATTCCCCTGTCGCATGGCCCTGCCACCCGCCGTCATTCCCCCGCCGCCGCCGAGCTCCGCATCTCCCGCCGCCGAGCTCCGCGTCCCCTCCGTCCTCCGAAGTCAGAAGAATTGTATGCTTTAATTAGAGTTCTTGAGGTTTGGCAACGTTATTTGTGGCCAAAAGAATTTATCATACATTCTGATCATGAAAAATCTACTTTGCATAGGCGTCTTGCTATGTGGGTTGAGTTCATTGAGTCTTTTCCATACATTATTAAGCATAAGAAGGGAAAAAATAATATTGTTGCTGATGCTCTATCTAGGAAAACTATGCTATTAACTCATCTTGATGTTAAAATTCCTGGATTAGAAGTACTATGTGATTTGTATGCTATTGATCATGATTTTGCTGAACCATACCGCTTGTGTGTTATTGGTAAAGCATGGGAAAAATATCACATACATGATAGGTTCTTGTTTAGAGCTAACAAACTATGTGTTCCAGAATCGTCTGTGCGTTTGCTCTTATTGGAGGAACCACATGCTGGAGGTTTGATGGGTCACTTTGGGCGTGAGAAGACGCTACTCATGCTCGCTGATCACTTTTATTGGCCAAAGATGAGGTGGGATGTGGACAGGTATGTGAAGAGATGCATTACTTGCAACAAGTCCAAGTCCAAGCTGAAGCCTCACGGTTTGTATACTCCTTTACCGGCACCTACTACACCTTTGGAGGATATTAGTATGGATTTTGTGTTGGGATTGCCGCGTACTAAAAGAGGCCATGATTCTATATTTGTGGTAGTGGACAGATTTTCTAAAATGTCACACTTTATTGCCTGCCACAAGAGCGACGATGCGTCGCATGTTGCTAACCTGTTTTTCAGGGAGATCGTTCGACTACATGGAGTCCCGAAGACTATTGTTTCTGATCGTGACGTGAAGTTTATGAGCTACTTCTGGAAGACGCTGTGGGGAAAGCTGGGGATAAATCTACTGTTCAGTACTACTTGTCATCCCCAAACTGATGGTCAAGCTGAAGTGGTGAATAGAACATTGTCACAACTGTTGAGATCCATGATCAAGAAGAACCTGAAGGAGTGGGAAGAGTGTTTGCCGCATGTGGAATTTGCTTACACCAGTGCGGTACATTCTACCACGGAGTTGTGCCCTTTTGAGGTGGTGTATGGTTTCAAACCCATTACTCCACTTGACTTGTTGCCTTTGCCCATACACGAGAGAGTTAATATGGAGGCATCCAAGAGGGCAGATTTTGTGCGAAAGATCCATGTGAAGACTAAAGAGTTGATAGAGAAGAAAGGCAAGAGCAATGCTGCAAGGATGAACAAGAAGCGCAAAGAGGTGTTGTTCAAGCCTGGTGATATGGTCTGGGTACATTTTCGCAAGGATAGGTTCCCGAAGCTACGGAAGTCCAAGTTGCTTCCTCGTGGTGCTGGTCCTTACAAAGTGCTTGCCAAGATCAACGATAATGCATACTCGATAGATCTTCCACTTGATGAGTTTGGTGTCAGTAATTCTTTCAATGTTGCTGATTTGACACCATATGACGGAGAAGACCTTGGACCGTCGAGGTCGATGCCTTTTGAGGGGGGGGGGGGAGATGATGAGGACATCCCTACTACACCACTACCTCCGTCATTACCAACTGAAGTTGAACCTGCTGTGAAGCTCAAGTCCAATGAAGTTCGGATTGGACCTATTACAAGGCTCGTGCGAAGCTACTTAAACAACATGTGAACTTGTTTCTAAACGATACTTTGATTGATGAGAACTTTATACTTTAGAGGGTTAGTGCACAATTAAAATTCACATATTCAGAGGTGACACAATCATTCTTTATACTTCTGGACATTGCACAAAGCTACTGAAAGTCAATGGAACAAAGAAATCCATCTAGCATGACAAAACAGGCAATGTAAAATAAAAGGCAGAATCTGTCAAAACAGAACAGTTCGTAAAAATGTATTTTTAAAAGGCACCAGACTTGCTCAGATGAGAAAACTCAAAACTAATGAAAGTTGCGTACATATCTGAGGATCACTCACGTAAATTGGCATAATTTTCTGAGTTACCTACAGAGAATTAGACCCAAATTCGTGACAGCAAAGAAATCTGTTTCTGCGCAGTAATCCAAATCTAGTATCATCCTTCTATTAGAGACTTTACTTGGCACAACAATGCAATAAAATTAAGATAAGGAGAGGTTGCTACAGTAGTAAACAACTTCCAAGACTCAAATATAAAATAAAAATACTGTAGTAAAAACATGGGTTGTCTCCCATAAGCGCTTTTCTTTAACGCCTTTCAGCTAGGCGCAGAAAGTGTGTATCAAGTATTATCAAGTGGTGGAGCATCAGTGCATTGTATCTTATCTATGTAAGTTTCAGAGGCTCCTTTTACATTAATTTTAGGCTTGATATTCTCATCAAACAAATTTTCAGGAACAATCCAATCAAAATTCTTTTCTAATGCTTCATGCATTCCTAGGAGCTTAATAGGTATCGGTAGTTTAATCTCTCCACTATCATTAACATTATTAGTGTACCTTATTCTATCCATATCCATTTTTTCAAGGATACTAGCAAAGTTGGTATAAGAGCCAAGCATATTATAGATTTTCTTAGGCATAACAGAAATACTTGCACCAAGATCACATAAAGCATTACAACCAAAATCATTGACCTTCATCTTAATGATGGGCTCCCAACCATCCTCTAGCTTCCTAGGAATAGAAGTTTCGCGTTCTAGTTTCTCTTCTCTAGCTTTTATGAGAGCATTTGTAATATGTTTCGTGAAAGCCAAATTTATAGCACTAGGATTAGGACTCTTAGCAAGTTTTTGTAAGAACTTTATAACTTCAGAGATATGACAATCATCAAAATCTAAACCATTATGATCTAAAGCAATGGGATCATTGTCCCCAATGTTGGAAAAAATTTCAGCAGTTTCATCACAGGCAGTTTCAGCAGTTTTAGCAGTTTCAGGCAGTTTTGCTCGCTTTGCATTAGGAGTAGAAACATTGCCAACACCAATTATTTTACCATTGATAGTAGGAGGTACAGCAACATGTGGAGCATTAGCATTACTAGTGGTGGTAATAGTCCAAACTTTAGCTACATTATTCTATTTAGCTACTTTTTCATTTTCTTCTCTTTCCCACCTAGCATGCAGTTCAGCCATTAATCTTATATTCTCATTAATTCTAACTTGGATGGCATTTGCTGTAGTAAAATTTTTATTTCCATTATCCCTATTAGGCATAACTTTTAATTTCAAAAGATCAACATCAGCAGCAAGACTATCAACTTTAGAAGCAAGTATATCAATTTTTCCAAGCTTTTCTTCAACAGATTTGTTAAAAGCAGTTTGTGTACTAATAAATTCTTTAAGCATGGCTTCAAGTTCAGGGGGTGTATTATTATTATTGTTGTAAGAATTCCCATAAGAATTACCATAACCATTACCATTATTATAAGGATATGGCCTATAGTTGTTACTAGAATTGTTCCGATAAGCATTGTTGTTAAAATTATTATTTTTAATGTAGTTCACATCAACATGTTCTTCTTGAGCAACCAATGAAGCTAACGGAACATTATTAGGATCAATATTTGTCCTATCATTCACAAGCATAGACATAATAGCATCAATCTTATCACTCAAGGAAGAGGTTTCTTCGACAGAATTTACCTTCTTACCTTGTGGAGCTCTTTCCGTGTGCCATTCAGAGTAATTAATCATCATATTATCAAGAAGCTTTGTTGCTTCACCAAGAGTGATGGACATAAAGGTACCTCCAGCAGCTGAATCCAATAGGTTTCGCGAAGAAAAATTCAGTCCTGCATAAAAGGTTTGGATGATCATCCAAGTAGTCAGTCCATGGGTTGGGCAATTTTTAACCAAAGATTTCATTCTTTCCCATGCTTGTGCAACATGCTCAGTATCCAATTGTTTAAAATTCATTATGCTACTCCTCAAAGATATAAATTTAGCAGGGGGATAATATCTACCAATAAAAGCATCCTTGCATTTAGTCCATGAATCAATACTATTCTTAGGCAGAGATAGCAACCAATCTTTAGCTCTCCCTCTTAGTGAGAAAGGAAACAATTTTAATTTTATTATGTCACCATCTACATATTTATACTTTTGCATTTCACAAAGTTCAACAAAATTATTGAGATGGGCAGCAGCATCATCAGAACTAACACCAGGAAATTGCTCTCGCATAACAAGATTCAGTAAAGCAGGTTTAATTTCAAAGAATTCCGCTGTAGTAGCGGGTAAAGCAATAGGTGTGCATAAGAAATCATTATTATTTGTGGTTGTGAAGTCACACAACTTAGTATTCTCAGCAGTATTCATTTTAGCAACAGTAAATAAAGTAAACTAGATAAAGTAAATGCAAGTAACTAATTTTTTTGTGTTTTTAATTTAGCAAACAAGATAGTAAATAAAGTAAAACTAGCAACTAATTTTTTTTTGTGTTTTGTTTTAGTGCAGCAAACAAAGTAGTAAATAAAATAAAGCAAGACAAAAACAAAATAAAGAGATTGGATTGTGAAGACTCCCCTTGCAGAGTGTCTTGATCTCCCCGGCAACGGTGCCAGAAAAATTATGCTGCTGCGCACAGTTGATGTGGGCGTAGTAGCTTCCTTGTGGTGTTGGGAACCCCAAGAGGAAGGTATGATGTGTACAGCAGCAAGTTTTCCCTCAGTAAGAAACCAAGGTTAATCGAACCAGTAGGAGCCAAGAAGCACGTTGAAGGTTGATGGCGGCGAGATGTAGTGCGGCGCAACACCAGGGATTCCGGCGCCAACGTGGAACCTGCACAACACAATCCAAGTACTTTGTCCCAACGAAACAGTGAGGTTGTCAATCTCACCGGCTTGCTATAACAAAGGATTAGATGTATAGTGTGGATGATGATTGTTTGCAGAAAACAGTAAAACAAGTATTGCAGTAGATTGTATTCGATGTAAAAGAATGGACCGGGGTCCACAGTTCACTAGAGGTGTCTCTCCCATAAGAAATAGCATATTGGGTAAACAAATTACAGTTGGGCAATTGACAAATAGAGAGGACATGACAATGCACATACATGACATGATGAGTATTGTGAGATTCAATTGGGCATTACGACAAAGTACATAGACCCCTATCTAGCATGCATCTATGCCTAAAAAGTCCACTTTCAGGTTATCATCCGAACCCCTTCCGGTATTAAGTTGTAAACAACAGACAATTGCATTAAGTATGGTGCGTAATGTAATCAATAACTACATCCTCGGACATAGCATCAATGTTTTATCCCTAGTGGCAACAGCACATCCACAATCTTAGAACTTTCTGTCACTGTCCCAGATTTAATGGAGGCATGAACCCACTATCGAGCATAAATACTCCCTCTTGGAGTTAAGAGTAAAAACTTGGCCAGAGCCTCTACTAATAACGGAGAGCATGCAAGATCATAAACAACACATAGGTAATAGATTGATAATCAACATAACATAGTATTCTCTATCCATCGGATCCCAACAAACGCACATGTAGCTTTACAAATAGATGATCTTGATCATGATAGGCAGCTCACAAGATCAGACAATGATAGCACAATTAGGAGAAGACAACCATCTAGCTACTGCTATGGACCCATAGTCCAGGGGTGAACTACTCACACATCAATCCGGAGGCTACCATGGCGGTGTAGAGTCCTCCGGGAGATGATTCCCCTCTCCGGCAGGGTGCCGGAGGCGATCTCCTGAATCCCCCGAGATGGGATTGGCGGCGACGGCGTCTCTGGAAGGTTTTCCGTATCGTGGTTCTCGGTACTGGGGGTTTCGCGACGAAGGCTTTAAGTAGGCGGAAGGGCAACGCGGGGGGCCACACGAGGGCCCCACACGCTAGGTCGGCGCGGCCAAGGGCCAGGCCGCGCCGCCCTACTGTTTGGGCGCCTCGTGGCCCCACTTCCTTTCCCCCTCGGTCTTCTGGAAGCTTCGTGCAAAAATAGGACACTGGGCGTTGATTTCGTCCAATTCCGAGAATATTTCCTTCCTAGGATTTCTGAAACCAAAAACAGTAGAAAATAGCAACTGGCTCTTCGGCATCTCGTTAATAGGTTAGTGCCGGAAAATGCATAAATATGACATATAATGTGTATAAAACATGTGAGTATCATCATAAAAGTAGCATGGAACATAAGAAATTATAGATACGTTTGAGACATATCACTTATCAGGAGGTTTGGGCGGCAATCAAAGGGATGCTATCCAACCGAGCCCCTGGCCCCGACGGTTTCTCATGGGACTTCTACAAGAGCTGTTGGGCAGCTATTATGTCCAACGTCATGGCGGTTATGCGCGCTATATTCCGGCGTCAAGGCCAGGGCTTCAGGGACCTGAACGGTGCACTCATCACGTTGGTCCCGAAGAAGGACGCTGCGGTGGACTTGAAGGACTATAGGCCTATCAGCTTGGTTCACAGCTTCGCCAAGCTTCTGGCCAAAGTTCTCGCTCTTCGCCTTGCGCCGCGGTTGCCGGAGCTCATCGACGTGAACCAAAGCGCTTTCATTCGCGGGAGGTGCATCCATGATAACTTCGTCCTCGTCCAGCAGTCCGCCAGGACACTGCACCGTGCACGGATCCCGTCTATGCTCCTCAAGATGGACGTTGTGACAGCCTCTCATGGCCTTTCCTGGTCAGCGTCCTGCGGCAGAGGGGCTTTTGACCACGGTTTATCTCCTAGGTCATCCTGCTGCTCAGCTCCGCGACCACCCGTGTTCTTGTGAATGGTAGCCCGGGTGATGCGTTCCGCCATGGCCGTGGCCTACGGCAGGGGGATCCGATCGCCCCCATGCTCTTCATCATCGCCATGGATGTGTTGTCCGCCCTATTCCGTGCGGTGGAGGACCATGGGGTCTTTGAGAGCCTCCGACAGCTTGGCATTCGAAACAGGGTCTCGCTTTACGCCGACGATGTCGTCGTCTTCGCTCGGCCAGGTGTCGCGGAGCTCACCGCGGTAAAGATGGTCCTAGCTTGTTTTGGTGGAGCCTCAGGGCTGGTTGTCAACTACGCTAAGAGTGTGGTCCTACCCATCGGATGCTCGGGTGAGGTACGTGAGTTGGCCTCGATGGTGCTTGATTGCCCGATCGGATCCTTCCCATCCAAGTATCTGGGGCTGCCGCTTTCGCTCAAGAAGCTGCGGAAAGACGAGGTCCAACTAATCCTAGACAAGCTCACCAAGAAGCTTTCTTTCTGTAAGGCCACTTTGATGACGCGCGAGGGCAAAGTGGCCTATGTACGCTTTGTCATGACGGCTTCCCTGATCTACCACCTCATGGCGCTAGACATTGAACCGTGGTTGGTGCGCGCCATCGACAAGGTGCGCCGCGACTTTCTGTGGGTTGGGAAGGGCGATGAGCGTGGCGGCCACCGCATTGTCTCCTGGCAAGCTGGGTGCAAGCCAAAACACCTTGGGGCTACACAATCTTCGCTGGCTCAATGCTGCCTCGAGGGCCCGGTGGATTTGGTTCCAAAAAACATCCCTGGATAGGCCATGGTCGGGCTTGGAGTTCTCCGTGCGCTCGGAGGCCCATAGCCTTGTGACAGCATCGGCCATCATCGACGTACGTGATGGCTCCCGCGTGCTTTTCTGGGAGGACCCGTGGATCAATGGGCTGCCGGTGGCGGCACTTGCACCGGAGCTTCTCCGGTTGGTTCGTCCTGGCCAGCGGCGGTCCCGTGTGCTGCGTGAGGGCCTCCCAAATAGCGCTTGGGTACGCGACATCACGGGTACCCTAACGGTAGATGCCGTCGTCCAGTTCCTCTGCTTGTGGGGCGCCATCGCTGCGGCTAACATCCATGTGGTGCCTGGCAACCGCGATGGATTCAGGTGGAAGTGGTCGTCAGATGGTGCCTTCTCCTCGCGTTCAGCGTATTGTACTTTCTTCGCGGGCCAAGTTGTGCTTCCGGGTGCAGCCCAACTGTGGCATTCCTTCGCGCCCATGAAGTTCATGTTTCACGGGTGGCTGGCGTTATGGCATAGATGCTGGACTGCGGACCGCTTGCAGCGGCATGGATTTCCTAACCATGCCATCTTCCCGATGTGCAATGCGGCGGCTGAGACATACGACCACCTGGCGCTCCAATGCCCTCTATCCACCTCGGTTTGGGTGGCGGCTTTCTAGCTCCTCGGGTGGAACCCTCCGCTGCCAACCTCTACGTCTACCATCCGAGAGTGGTGGCCTCAGGCGGAGTTGGCCACTAGGGACTGTAACATGAAAACCCTCAACTCCCTAATCCTCCTAGTCATCCGCTCCCTATGGCTTGAGAGAAACGCCCGATTGTTCGATGCACGCCCCAACACAGCTTTGGAGGTCTCCCGGTGGATCTCCGAGGAGTGGGCCACTTGGGTTGCTTGTCGACGTAGGACGGCGCGAGAGTGTAGTGGCATTGGGTGTAGGGGTGGTTGTGTGTGTGCCGCATGTGCTTTGGCTGTAGTGATCACCTGTGACTGCTACAGCCTCGTGCACGCGATTCTTGTAAATGTTGCACTCTCTCATGATGCTTAATGGAATGACACGCTGCGGGTTCTCAAAAAAAAAACTGCCGTCGAGCTCGACAAAATTTCATTTCCCCCCCTCATATGTTTGTACTAAATATCCAAGCCCACGCACTACTAAGATATGATGCCACGGTGGAACTAATCATGGACCTATCTGTGATAGACTGAGTCAACATCCATTGCACTCGTGCACTGATTAATCATTCATTTCCTCCTGTCATGCAAATATCATAATGTGCCCACAGCCACGTCACTTTGATGGAGCCCATGCACCGGACCTTTTCAAGTAGAAATGTACACTCGACTTGCAGACAAAGTTTTATTATGTTGTTTAGTAAGAATTGGAAAGAAAATAAGTGGCTTTCATATGCTTGATGTGACTTGAATTTTGTTGCGGTTTGAACATGACGTTTTTTCGCCTTCGCACGTCCATTCTTGTCTTGCTCAGTATTCTGTTCTCTTCTACCTTAAGATCTTCATCAAACCTCCATATTTGTCCTATGCTATTTGTCATCCAACTAGCCTGGGAATTATAGATTTATATTTACTATAAAAAAACCATACTAAGTGGTGCGCAAATTTTAGATGGCTTGACAGATGAAAATAAAATCGAACTATTTGATCTGAAATGCATGTTCATCCACAAAGAGTCGTTGGAAAATTAAACTCGGATTTTGCGCCTCATATGTGTCAATGATATGAGAAGGTCTTGTTATTAATCTAGCCACATCCTTAATTGTTTGGCCAAGATCGAGCTAGTTTATTATACATACAAGCATCTGATCACTAATTTTCTACAGAAAGATAAGTACAGATTAGATGCTCCAGTCCAGCTTAATTAGGTCAGCTGCTCCTAGGCAGGGCTACTCAATCCAGCCTCAGATCTCATTGTTCCAGAAAAAAATGACAGGAGCTAAGTGAGAATTCATTCTGCCTCCACTACTACAAGCTAATGCCACATGACTGTGTTTTCACCTTGTTAATTAATGCCCCTGTAATCATCCCTCTCTCTCTTTTCTTACCACTGAATTTCTAAATGTGATCTTTTATTTTTTACATCCTGATAGTATCCATGGTGAAAACGAAAGAAACAAAAGTTTTACCAAATAAATAACTAATTCCTCCATTCCACGTTGTGTTGGAATCTTTCACACCATAGTGTATGTTGCATATTGTTCTCTTAATTTGTACTTATAATTTTACCAAAGCACCAGAAATTACTTAAGAAATTTTACTCACTCGTAATCAGTTCTCCAACACAAGTGAATGTACTTACCAACAAAGCACAAGCAACTTGCTTCACACCAAACATATAATGATCTTGTTTAATCAATTAGTACTAGTTTGATTGATACAAGAGTGGGCCCTCTACTTCCATATGTGGCGATTCGTCTTGAAACTTTTCCTGGTCAGATGATGTGTGCTGCTGGACCTAATGCCTTTCACCAATCAAGAAAGACATGGATTATGCATCTTGTTCATGTATATGTAAACAAAGGTTTTATTTTTTCCTTTAGCATGTCAAGGTCTTCCCTTTTCCACCTCCCCAGCCACCATGGTGAGTTTTATCTAATCACAAGTGCTCTCTTTTGAGTGAGCATCTTTTGTCTTCTGTATTCATCACCAACCTTTGCCATGCATGACACATATATATAGGGAGGGAGAGGACACCTCCTTATCCACTATGGATTCCTTGCAATGGACCTACCACAAAATAATGTTCTTATTCATTCAGCTTTCGCAAATTATAGATAAATTTGCTTGACATTTATACGTGTCGCTATTTCTCTCACTGGTTTGTCTTTTATATTGTATTTTGACTCTGCATGTAAATTGTTGTGGTAGCAGAATTATGTAACCTTATTTTACAACTTCTGAGAAAAAACAGTTATGGAAATAGTAATTAATAGTTAGAAAACATGAATATTATGACCTATCACGACCGCAAAGGTAGACAAATAAATATGTAATGTTGAGAAAATCCACCAAAGAGTAGAGTATCTTCTTACAAAAGCGGTTCTAGAAGATAGGTTAGTCATGAATAGCTATTTTCTTCAAAAGGTCAAGAATTACTGCTTGAGAAAAATAACTAGAAATGATATCAAATTAGATAAAATTCCATTAACAAACATGCACACACCCTTCTTCAATTTTTCCACAAGAGTTGGAAAGTATACATGACTAGTTGGAAAATTAATGAACTAGTAAAGTAGTATTATTTAGTAAAATATAAATTTTATTTAAGATTTTATGGGATATTAAAGCATCAAAATGATGAAACTAAATAAGCTTAGTTTTTACGAAGGACAAATAAATAGATTAGTAGCGGCCTCTGCAACAACATGATAACTAAGAATCGAGAATGGAGTAATATATATATGTGTCAGTATATGATTGTTATTAGTATTATCTATCCGAGAAAGGTTGTTATCTATTATTCGATGTTATCAAAAGGTTATTCCCTACCGAAGAAGAACATATTTTGGGCATGCATGTTTCTCTTGCGAGGGATAAATAAATTGCCCCGACCTCTGCAATGCCTTCATTTTTTTCCGAAAATGGGCTCTTTATTACTTGCGCAATAGACCCGGCCTCTGCATAACTAAGATGCACACAGCCGCACACGAATCCGTTACAAAACCACACAAAAGGGTTCAAAGATAAAACATAGTCGAACGAGGTCTAGCCGAAGTTCACGCTGCCACCCATGTTGGGAGAAAATATCCCTCGCCGTATCCTCCAACCGTGAAGACACCTCCGTAAATAGGTCTCGGTGCTCCACACGCTGCAGCGGTATCCATGAGCGAAGCAAAGCTGTGCACCGGTAGATGACCTGCAAAAAGGAAGAAGAAATATTATTGAAAATCTTGTCATTTCTACATAGCCATAGCGACCAAGTGATTGCAATCGCTCCCATCCTAATAAGACGTTTAAACCTAATATCCACACCATTAAACCAGTTACCAAATAAATTGGCAACACTACGTGGTGGGTATAAGGTAGACCCAATTTGGACGGCTGACCATATAGACCTAGCAACCTTACATTGGAAAAATAAGTGTTTAATAGTCTCGTCCTGATGACAGAAGACACACTTTTTACTTCCATGCCAGTTGCGTTTGGCAAGATTATCTTTCGTAAGAATAACCCCCGACGAAGATACCAGGCAAAGATTTTTGTTCTCAGAGGTATCTTCATTTTCCAAATCTTGGAGTTATTATCGACCGGGATATTAGGATGAATTAGAGCATTGTACATGGAAGCCACTGAGAATGAACCATTCCCGGTAAGATTCCAGCGAAATTCATCCGATCCTTGCGTCAATTGAACTAACTCAAGACGCTGTAACAAATCCTGCCAAGAGGCTTATCTGGGACCGATGAGACTTCTTCTGAACTCCACATTTGGTGGGAAATTTTCCAACACCTTGGCGATAGTATCGCCTTTGTGGCGCACAATATTGTACAAAGCCGGATATTGTTCTCGGAGTGTGGTATTACCCAACCATTTATCCTCCCAGAAACGAATTTCCGATCCATCCTTTATAGAGAAAGAACCATATGAAAAGAAAAACTTCTTTGTTTCCATAAGACCAGCCCAAAAATGTGAATCTCCTGGTCTCCAAATAACCTGAGATAAAGCCTTTGAGCCAATATACTTCCTCTTAAGGAGCGTTTGCCATATGCCCTCTTCGGTAAGTAGCTTATACAACCATTTACCGAGAAGTGCCCTATTATGCAATGCCTTGATATTAAAGCATGGAGAACAAATCAATATCTATATATGTCTCTGTATTATTTTCATTCTTTGTGTGTGGGAAAGATTTGTATTCGTTGTTACCCAGAGGCTAAAAAAGAAGAGATTTGTATGTCTGCGTTTATTCAAGTGACATTTTTAATACCAGTACAGAATACTTATGTGCCAACGACCTGAAATGCTCTAGCACTAATGGCGAGGTGCCTAATGTTTTACAGAAGTCGAGAAAATTAATTTAGATAATGTTGAGTAGCTGACTTTGAGCCATAAATCCCATATATTCTTCCAGCTGCAAGATTTCCCCCCAAAAGTTCTGCATCTTTTCAGGCTTTACTACTCCATTAGCATTCTGTGAATATAATATGGAAAAATAAAGTTCATCATCAATCCATCAGCAATTACACACTCTCGCTCACTTAAAAGACTCTCAACAGAGAAAAGGTGCAGGTTGGCATATGTATTCATGCACACATTGTTAATTAATAAATGTTAGTGAACCACACATCATCGTCTCTTATGGCCAATGCTTGCTCAGTTTCTGCTGCTTTCTTGGCAATATTTTTTAGGATGAAAAAGTTCTTTGTATATTTTAATTCTTTTAGCTCCTTCTCTTCCTGAAGTGTTGGCGGTGACTTGGATGGGCACCAAACAAATGTGATGGTTTGTTCCCCATGGAGATTGCAGCGAGTGCACTAGTGTTGTTAAGCCTATGGAGAGAGCATTAGCAGTACAAGATTAACAGTCGCCTCCATTAGTTAGACCATAATTGGTAGCTGCATTGTATGTTTATCTGGCTGAGCTATCATCATCATCATTACCTATTGCTAGTCTGCCCACTTCCTTACCAAAAATGTGAAACACGATTGGGTTCAGTTGGGCCTAGACCCCTGACAGCTGCGGGCTGAAGAGTTTTGCCCGGCCCATGCAGTGCTATGCGGTTCTTATTTTTCGATGGACTCCCCATCTAGCTCAAAAACCATATTTTAAAGCTAAATTGGTTCAAAGAAATGCACATCTAGTCAAATATAATATAAATGTAATCCGAATACTAAAATTTGAGGTTTTATCCCAGTTCACATTTGGCTCTCGGGTGCCACACACCCCCATACACCAAAAAAATATTATAAAAAAACAATTTTTTTGAATCTTCCTCGAAACCAACAATGATCAAGTTTGTCCTTGTAAAAAAATGTTTGTAAACGAAATGATTCCCATAGTCTCCAAGGTAAAAAAACAAAATTATGACAAATATAATGTGAATAGTACCTGGTCATGGGGCGTTTCGAGTTTGTTTTTTTACCTAGTATACAATGAAAGTAATTTCGTAGGAAAATATTTTGTTTCAAGTACAATACATAATCATCTTTGATTTTCAAAAAAATTCAATTTTTATCCTATTTTTTTTTCAAGTATAGGATACGGTTTGGGCTGAAAATGGAGCCTGAGGTCGATCAGATGATCGGGTAGGCCTACGAATGGGCAGCTTGGCCTAGCTAAAAACCCGAAACATGCAAAATCTCACATACTAATGCAAAAAATAGGCACCATTACATTTTATACTCTAAAAATGAATAAAATAATACCCCTTTTGTTTCTAGATATAAGCCATACAGTTTCTAGCACGAAAATTAAAAAAAACGCTTATTGAGGAAAAATTACATCATGTTTGGGCAGGACTGACCCTAGGCAATTTAGGTGAGCTAATAGGGGACTTTGCATAAGATAAGAAAACGCAATTAAATTCTAAAATTCTGTTCAGACAAGTGGTGCAATGCAATACACCTTATATTCTAGATTGTTTCTCAAAAAACTATATGGCTTATATCTAGAAATCGTAGGGAGTATAAGATATTGAAAAAATGTTGTTAATTTTTTCAGGCCAAGTTGGGCTTGCCATTTTCACTTCTCACAGGCCAGCTTAAAGCTCATCCTAAACCGAGGATTCCCAGGTCTACCATCGGAATTTTTGGCTGAGCCGTGAGGGCAGGCTGATCATGACCAGGTGAACATGTAATCATTCTAAATATGTAAATCACATTTTTTCGAAAATGGGCACTTTATTACTTGCGCAATAGACCCGGCCTCTGCATAACTAAGATGCACACAGCCGCACACAAATTCGTTACAAAACCAGAAAGGTGTTCAAAAGGAAAAATAAGGTTCAAAAGATAGAAACAAAGACTAGCTAGGAGGATCTAGCCGAAGGTCACGCTGCCACCCATGTTGGGAGAAAATATCCCTCGCCGTATCCTCCAACCGTGAAGACACCTTCGTAAAGAGGTCCCG
Organism: Lolium perenne; assembly: GCF_019359855.2. Classification (NCBI taxonomy): domain Eukaryota; kingdom Viridiplantae; phylum Streptophyta; class Magnoliopsida; order Poales; family Poaceae; genus Lolium; species Lolium perenne. Next base: position 5,069,694 of record NC_067248.2, on the reverse strand, counting down.
GTGCTCGACACGCTGCAACGGTATCCATGAACGGAGCAAAGCCGTGCATCGGTAGATGACCTGCAAAAAAGAAGAAGAAATATTATTGAAAATCTTGTCATTTCTACATAGCCATAGCGATCAGATAATTGCAATCGCTCCCATCCTAATAAGACGTTTAAATCTAACATCCACACCATTGAGCCAGTTGCCAAATAAATTGACAACACTACGTGGTGGGTATAAGGTAGACCCTAGTTGGACGGCTGACCATATAGACCTAGCTAACTTACATTGGAAGAATAAGTGGTTAATTGTCTCGTCTTGATGACAGGAGACACACTTTTTACTTCCATGCCAGTTGTGTTTGGCAAGATTATCTTTAGTAAGGATTACCCCCGACGAAGATACCAGGCAAAGATTTTTGTTCTCAGCGGTATCTTCATCTTCCAAATCTTTGAATTATTATCGACCGAGAGTTCAGGCTGAATTAAAGCATTGTACATGGAAGCCACTGAGAATGAACCATTCCCGGTAAGGTTCCAACGAAATACATCCGGTCCCTGCGTCAGTTGAACTAACTCAAGACGCTGTAACAATTCCTGGCACGAGGTTTGTCTGGGACCGATGAGACTTCTTCTAAAATCCACATTTGGTGGGAAGTCTTCCAACACCTTAGCGATAGTATCGCTTTTGTAGCACACTATATTGTACAATGCCGGATACTGTTCTCGGAGTGTAATGTTACCCAACCATATATCCTCCCAGATGAAGTTTTGTTGTGGTGTTACTAAAGATAATCTTGCCAAATGAAGTTTTGTTGCAATGCACTTCCACATAATGTCACACTCCATGTTTGATGGTGTGGCTGGTGGTACTTTGAGTGGCACTGCACCGTAGAAGAGAAGAGAAGAGAAGAGAAGAGAAGAGGAGGAGATGAGTGAATTTGGGCATCTTCTTCCACTTTTGCTTTCTATCATCATCATCGCCATCAACAATGACAAATGCACAGATTCTCCCTCCACTTATATACTCCCTCTTCTCCCTCCATCCATTTCCTCAATTCCATCGCGCGCGATACCACACACATTCTAGTTAGTTTTGCAACAAGCTCAGGTGGCCATCTATCGGTCCGCCGTACGTGGTCTTCTACCTAGTGCCATGGTAGCCACCGCTTTGTGTCTCCTGGCCGTCGCTGTGCTGCTCGCTGCCCGTGACAACAATGGTGCGGCGGCGTTGGACGCCCAGGCCGCGTACCTGTCTCGTTTGAAGCAGGATTTCGCGGGGCCGGCCATGGCGCGCTGGGACTTCTCCCCGGCGCCGGTGGTGGACTACTGCAGGTTCCAGGGCGTGGTCTGCGACGGCGCAGGCGGCGGCAACGTCACGGGCATCGACCTCACCTCGTGGCGCCTCACCGGCAGGATCCCTCCCGGCATCTGCGCGGCGCTGCCGGCGCTCCGGGAGCTCCAGCTCGGCTTCAATGACATCCGCGGCGGGTTCCCCGCGACCCTCCTCAACTGTTCGTCGTCCCTCGAGACGCTCAACCTCAGCTACTCCGGCGTGTCGGGCGCCGTGCCGGACCTGTCCCCGATGCGCGCGCTCCGGGAGCTCGACATGTCGAACAACCTCTTCACTGGCGCGTTCCCGGTGGCGTCGCTCGTTAACATGACCTCCCTCGAGGTCGTCAACTTCAACGAGAACCCCGGCTTTGACGTGTGGCGGCCGCCGGAGGCGATCACGCGGCTGCGGCGCATCCGCGTGCTGATCCTGTCCACGACCTCCATGCGCGGCGGCGTGCCAGCGTGGCTCGGCAACATGACGACGCTCACCGATCTTGAGCTCAGCGGCAACTTCCTCACCGGCCGCATCCCGCCGTCGCTCGGCCGCCTCGCCAACCTCGAGTTCCTAGAGCTCTATTACAACGAGCTCTCAGGCGCCATCCCGAACGAGCTCGGCAACCTCACGCGACTCGCCGACGTCGACTTGTCGGAGAACCGGCTGTCGGGCGCCATCCCGGACTCGCTCTGCGCGCTGCCCAGGCTCCGCGTGCTGCAGGTGTACACCAACTTCCTCGCCGGACCCATCCCGGCGGTGCTGGGGAACTCCACGCAGCTCGAGATCCTGTCTGTGTACAAGAACCAGCTCACCGGCGAGCTCCCCGCGAACCTCGGCCGCTACTCCGATTTCAACGTGCTCGAGGTCTCCGAGAACCTGCTCACCGGCCCGCTGCCGCCGCACGCCTGCGCCAACGGCAACCTCCAGTACATCCTCGTCCTCAGCAACCTCCTCACCGGTCCCATCCCGGCAGCCTATGGCGAGTGCTCGCCGCTGCTCCGGTTCCGCGTCAGCAACAACCACCTGGAGGGCGATGTGCCCCCAGGGATCTTCGCACTGCCGCACGCCTCCATCGTGGACCTCTCCTACAATCATTTCACAGGCGCCGTGTCCCCGTCCATCGCCGGCGCCAAGAACCTCACCTCGCTCTTCGCCTCTGACAACCGGCTTTCAGGTGTTCTCCCTCCTGAGATCGCGGACGCGGGAAGCCTCGTCAAGATCGATCTGAGCAACAACCTCATCGCCGGCCCGATCCCGGCGGAGCTGGGGGAGATGGTCAGACTGAACCTGCTGTCGTTGCAGGTGAACCGGTTCAACGGCACCATCCCGGAGACTCTCGCCGAGCTGCGGAGTCTCAACGTGCTCAACTTGTCGGAGAACGCGCTGTCGGGGCAGATCCCCGAGGCTTTGTGCGCGCTGCTGCCCAACTCGCTGGACTTCGCCGGCAACAACTTGTCCGGGCCGGTGCCACCGGCGATTATCAAGGATGGGCTCCTGGAGAGCGTCGCCCGCAACCCAGGGCTGTGCGTGGCGTTCCGGCTCAACCCCAGGGACACGACGATGCCGATGTGCCACAAGGACGCGGACAAGCGAGGGCTCGCTGGGAGCGCGTGGATCATCGGGGCGTGCGCGGTGGTGTGCGTGGTGGCAATGCTGGCGCTGGCGCGGCGATGGCTGATGCGGCGGTGGGCGGCCCAGGACGGGGATCAGGACGGGACGTCGTCGTCGTCGCCGGGGTCGAGGAGGGGCCACGGCGGGTCGTCGTACGATGTCACGAGCTTCCACAAGCTCACCTTCGACCAGCACGAGATCTTGGAGGCCCTGATCGAGAAGAACATCGTGGGACACGGCGGATCCGGCACGGTGTACAAGATCGAGCTGAGCAGCGGCGAGCTGGTGGCGGTGAAGAAGCTCTGGGTGTCCTCCTCCAAGCAGAACCAGAAGCACCGCGGCGGCGGCTGGGGCGGCGGCGAGGAGGACGAGGGGCGCGAGCTGCGGACGGAGGTGGAGACGCTGGGCAGCATCCGGCACAAGAACATCGTGAAGCTGTACTGCTGCTACTCCGGCGCCGACAGCAACCTGCTGGTGTACGAGTACATGCCCAACGGCAACCTGTGGGACGCGCTGCACGGCGGCGGGTGGGGCTTCCTGGACTGGCCGACGCGCCGCCGCGTGGCCATCGGGGTCGCCCAGGGCCTGGCCTACCTCCACCACGACCTCCTATTCGCTATCGTCCACCGCGACGTCAAGTCCTCCAACATCCTCCTGGACGCCGACTTCGAGCCCAAGGTGGCCGACTTCGGCATCGCCAAGGTGATCCAGGCCACCGCCTCATCCCGCGGCGACACCACGGCGTCCACTACCACCATCGCCGGCACCTACGGGTACCTGGCGCCCGAGTACGCATACTCCTCCAAGGCCACCACCAAGTGCGACGTGTACAGCTTCGGGGTGGTGCTCATGGAGCTGGCCACGGGGAGGAAGCCCATCGAGCCGGAGTTCGGGGAGACGAGGGACATCGTGCAGTGGGTCACCGCCAAGGTGGCCGCGGCGGCCGAGGCGGAGGCGCTCGACAAGGGGCTCGCGTGGAGCCCGTTCAAGGAGGAGATGGTGCAGGCACTGCGCGTCGCCGTCCGGTGCACCTGCAGCATCCCCGGGCTGCGACCCACCATGGCCGACGTCGTGCAGATGCTCGCGGAGTCCGGACCCGCCGGCCGGACTGGCAAGACCGACGTGAAAGGCTACTCCGGCCAGCTACCCAAACCTGTGGCCGTGTAATTGATCAACTAGCGTACGTTCGTACTGGTGCAAGCAATCAGTTAACCAGGTACTAGTAAGAAGATGATCAGTTCATCTGGAGAGATTCACTTAAGTAATTAGGTTAAAAAATACTACCGCTGCTACTATTATAATAGTACTAACTAATAATTAAGATCAAGAAGATGATCAAGAACATCTATAGAGATTGTTCCTGGTTGCAAATTAAGGTTGTTCGATGTTGCACTAGGAGAGTGAGCGAGTGAGTGATAGCTAGCTGGAATGCTGGATAGAATACTACTAGCTGCATTGCTAGATGGCTTTTATTGGGCCATTTTCCACCCATATATATACTGTACTAGACTGCTTGGTGTTTAAGCAGAATCTGATGCCTCAGTTAGTGGATGGATGGAATGGGCCTCTACAAATATGGATGGATGCAGCAAAAAGTATCAGCTTTGGATTGTTCCTTTCTTTTTGGATGCATGGACACCTTTCGTTCTCCCTTTTTTGGTGACCTTTTTTATTTGTTTTGGTGAGAGTGATAGTATAGCTAGCTAGAGAATAATAAACGGACAAAGTGGTAGCTGCCCAATATTTTCAGATAAATCCTCATTTAGCCCCTGCAAATCAAAAATAAAAAAACCAGAATCGGCTATGACATGTGACCAATTTAAATTTTCTGTATCAACAATCTAAAGTTGTGCATCACTATCTATTTTTTTTTATTGGTCTGGCTGCACATAGGTCGATTGGAATCTCAAGCAAAATCACATGAACGAATCAGTCTACCAAAACAAAAAAAACAAAAGTTGGAAAATAAAAATAGAATATTTTATTAAACATGTTTATCAACACAAAAACATTATTTGCACGCTGAAAAAAACACAAATCGCACATTTCAAAAAATGTGCAACTTGTCTACACTAAAATTAGAACCGGTCAAATAAAGTGCAAAAACCAAAAGAAACTATCCAAACATATTTACTAGTATAAACAAACTAATTCACACATTATAGCGTTATAAGTATACATGTTGCACATTTTAACATTGTGCAACAAACCGAATCAAGTTTGAAAATCCACAATGCACTATTAAAATAAGTTGCATATTGCAAATACAATGGTTGCATATTTTTGAAAACTGCAATTTGTGTTGAGTAAAGGTGCAATTTGTATTAAAATAATAGTTTGCTGATTCTGCCCAAAAAAAAGAGCCGCCAACTGAATGGAATAATTAAATAATCCACTGATTTTGCTAAAATGAACAGTCAACTTATTAGGGAAAAAGGGTCAACTGAGAAGCAAACTTTTTTTTTTTGAAAAGGGGGCTTCATCACTCAACCTAGTTGGATGCCAGGTAACATAAGACAGAGATGGAGGTTGCATAAAGATGTTAAGGTTAAAATTCCCTAAAAAAAAAGATGTTAAGATTAAAGGGAATAAAAGGCTGAGTAACAAGAGACAAGAATGTAAGCTACAAGGGGTAACAAAATTCAAGTTCACATCAGCTTTCTACAGCCACAAGTTATTTTTGCCCTTTATCACTAAAGAAACTTTGGCTGCAAGTACAGTGTACATTCTCCACTTGAAAAGGTAGTCGGATTCTGTGTGTGGGACCGTAAGAGTGACGTGGCAATGGGCATATTATGATATTTGCATGACAGGAGGAAATAAATGATTAATTAGTGCACGAGTGCAATGGATGTTGACTCAGTCTATCACAAGTACGAGTAGTTCCATGATTAGTTCCACGGTGGAATCCAATCCTACTAGGAGCATTATATTATCTTTATAGCTGGGGTATTTGATACAAACACATGTGTAAGAACACAAATTTAAAGCATCTCCAGCAGTTCGACTCCTTTCAGACACAAAAAATGTTCTTTTTTTCCGTTTAGGTTGGCCCCGAACACCAGAATGGCCGTCCGATCGCCATTGTCCGTTTGGATTGGGGGCATCCTGGTGCCTCACCCCATTTTTATTCAAGCCATTTTAACTCATTTTCCCCCTATTTTCAGCTCAATTGGCTCATATGACTAGAAAATAATAATGTTGTAAACAAATTAATTTAAGTAGCATATATTCAAATAAACAACATGGTTCACAATCAATGCAGTGCTTCAAAATAAAATAAAACATAGTTCGCAATTAAACAAATGAAATAAAAATGGGGTCTACTAATGCTCAATTAAATTCGCTTGAAAACGATCGGGAATATGACAATCATGGAGCTCAATGTGCATACCAAGGAACCCCTCAAACGTTGATGCCCTAGGCTGTGACCAACCAAAGCGATTATGTTTCGCAAAAATCATGTGTTAGTTGCATTTCAATTATGTTTCATAATTTTGTGAAATGATTGATCAACATATGGGTGATGTCACCACTGGCATCACTCCGGTAGGCATCATTGCCGGTGAAAAGAGGTTTTCGTGACTCTTGGCCCTGTGATAGGATGAGTAGGTTCTCTTTACCTTGCGAATTGGGCCATTGATTCTTGGTGTTTTTCCTTCCTACCAATTGGTGGATGGATCTTTGGGGCCAGATACTCTTTTTTTACAAATAAAACAATAACTAGAAGTCTCCTCTACTATGCTAATTTTGTTGTGAATCAAGAAATCATTGCTGTCCATATCAGTGCATCTTGACACAAAAAAAAAATCTCTCTTTATTGCTCGGCTAATTTTTACATAAAGCAGAAAATTAAATGTACTTAAAGCTTGAAAATCATCTCTTGATGTTACGAACAGAACTTGAAATTGCAGCAAAATTTTGCTGCTTAGTTTCAAAATATCTTGAAAGGTTCAATTTAGCCCTCCCTTTTCTTTCGGTCACGCTCAGCCACTGCCAACAAGGGAGCACCACAATTAGATATGTTTTTCCTTTCTTATCCATGTAGACTAGAAACTTTCAATTTGAACCCATCTGTCTCCTCTCGTGAGTATTGGATGAAAAATACAAATGAGAGTCAAGTCTCACAAGTGGACGAAAACAGAGAAGAGAATCACACAGGAGGCCACAAAACAAGAGCGTGCAGAGATCATTGATCATGCAACATATAAATGCCAGGGTCGATGAATGATTCGATCGGCACCTCTCTGAGTCCTATTGTCTTTTCAGTGATTTCAATTGGAGCATAGGTAAGGTTATCCTATGTAAAACTAGACCATAAAGGCGCGAACCATCACATCCTTAGTTGGTGTTTGTCTTACGAAAGCCTCTGTTTGTTCTTTGTTCAGAACAATAGTTTGATCACAATCAGTTGAGATAGCCAATCTACCATATAATGAATTTAGCAATAACTTGCAAATATATGCTGCAACTGTATTGCCTGCTGCCTTAGCTTTCATTCTCTTTTCATACAGAGCATTGACAAATGCATCAAATGGGCTGTCCATGCGATCAAAAAGAAATCCACATGTGATAATAACTTCGTAGCCAATACTCTTTGCAAATTTGAGTTCCTCAGTGAACCATGTACCGAAGAAAGGTCCTTCTGGGAAGATTAATGTATCCTCCACAGGATGCTTACTCGCCAAAAAAGGTTTGTTGATACCTTCACATTTCACTAATGCTTCAACAAAGCCAAAAATCTTCGAGTTTATGTTCACTTAGATCACCATGCCAGACAGGCCTCCCTCCCGGGAATTTGTTCCCTACCATAACGGATGGATATAATGAATTCACATCATAGACATATAGATTTTCTCCTTTAGGTTTATACACATCGGTGTGTCCACCGAAGTAAGCGCTCCTTATAAATTTATCTGCGTTCTCGTTGGGAACATACATACGATGTTTTATGTCATCATAGTATTGCATTCGGAATATCCCTAATGATAATGATGCGATTGTTTTCTTTGTCGAGATGTCTATGAGGAATTCGTCCCAATAGAATTTTTGAACAGATTGCAAAATTACACCCAGCAAGAAGACATCTTGAGATAAATATTTCCTATATTGAATATATTTCTCTTCTTCATTAATAGAATCAAGAGTCACACTCTGATGATCCATCTCCTCCTTGCCACCCAACTCAGGGCATATTTGCTTTGCTAAATTCTCGAGCGAATCAGGAAGAATAAGTAATGAACATCTAAACCTTAATAGCAACCTTTTCTCTTTTCTCTTTAATGAATCTTGTTTCCCCCGAAATTGATTTCTCTTATACACCGATATCTCATATATCGTATTATTCCGGCATTGTAAATGTACATCGTACTCGTCAATGAGCTTAGTAAGCAAAATGTTCAACAATGACAAAACCATCGAAGCGCCCGTCCACGTTAAGTCTAAAGCATTGAAAGATTTAACAGAAGTTGAACAGTGAACATTTCAGATATATGATAGGGTATAATAAGTTAGAACTAATCAACCATATTTCTTTAATTATGCAAACATATAGCTATACTCGGAAACATCTCACTTCTCCAAGCCTAAGTACATATGCCAATTAGATGACAATCGAATACATTGGACACGCAACAATACAAAAAGATAGTAGCCTTTTAACTTTTCAAACAACATCCGTGTACCTTTCGTGTCTAATGTCTTTAAGTAAATCAGTCTTGTTGTGATTCTACAATTATTTTGATCTCATGGTCATGCCTCTAGGAAAGAAGAGACTGGCGCCCTCCCACAGCAAAAAAAAAAGATATCGCTGCTCAACACTATGCCGGAGGAAAAACAGCCACATATATAGACCGCTGTGATCCTCTACCTCTAGAGTTATGGCCCATACCATCAATACCCCTGTGAGCCAACTTCCTGAGAGTCAGAAAGTAATGTGGTGTTTGGTCCTGATATGGAATGAGGTAGGTCAAGTAAAATACAAAGAAAAATGGATAATATTTAAATAAATAGAACATCACTAATAGTTATCAAAGAATTCAAGTCGTCTTGAAATAATTAAGTCAACCTCCGGAAGTTTTTTCGTCTCGCTCCTGGCGGCGGCCACCTTAGAGAAAAGTACACCGCCTTCACCTTCCCTTCCACCATAGATCGGTTCCCCTCCTCGGCCAACCTCGGCGATGCCGGGAGGGGTGGAGAACCCGATCTATGCATGGAATTTCTAATAAAATAGGATTTTCTACAGATTAGGTTAAGGTTTGGTAGCCATCTTGTTGGTCTTTGTCATGATGGAGATGGTACCGTCTAAAATAAGTGTTCTTCAGACCTTCGTTCGTCGACAAGATCTCATTCGTGGCATCAATGATTGTGTTGGAGGATTACAATTCTATAGGTATGGATCTTAAGATCTTGCTTTGCCGAATCGGTTTTGGATCCTTTCTCATGGCTGCCATGAGGACGATTATCCTCACAATATTTGTCCTGGCTGCTACGTCTTCGGCAATGGTGATTAATACTCTCGGCTCTTCAGCGACATCGACCGGGCTATTCTGTTGTTTTTTTCCTAGCATACTGGTGTTGGTACTCTTGTTCATGTTGAACTTTTTGTTGAAACCTTTTACTATAGGGCAAAAAGGCCCACAACTCCCCACCTTTATTATTGAAACAAAGTTACAACTAAGAAAGAACAAAAAACAAAAGGATGGAACTAAAAACTGTACAACAGAGAAGGACTAAAAACCCCAAACATTAAACAAGGAGCTTAATGAAGGGAAGCTATCCAGGCTAAGAGCTTGATCTTTCTATCAGGTTTAAACCGATGGGCATGCAACGATATATCATGAACAAAGTTACTTCTCCAGGTCGCAAATCTTGGTTGAACTCGATCAAAAACTTTGGCATTCCGAATTTTCCAAATATGCCAGCATGCTAAGGCTGTAACCTCAGTAAAGAAAATGTGATTTAAGCTTTTCCTGGCATGATCAGCTGACTGCGCCATGCAAGGTGATCTGCAAATAATTTTAAAACCGAATGCTAAAGTTACAATAGAAGAATATATGATCTCTGTCTTCTCGAGCCCCAGCCCCAGCAAAACAAAGCACACACTCATATTCATCAGTGACTTGCCGATGTTGATTGACTACTTCAATGGTTGCGCGCGTGAACGTAGTCTTGGCATTGCGTCTAAAATTGAAACTATGGGAGAATTTTTGTTGGTATTTTTAGGTCTATGATTTGTTATCTGTTTTTGGCTCCCTTCAGAGACGTACAAGATTGTGTCATGGATGAAAGAAGAATTTGAAGATCTCAATGATTTGCTCGTTTCTTTAGCTTGTGTATCTCTACCATGTACTATGTATTACAATAAATATATGTGATATTGATTGTAAAAAAAAGTTATCAAAAGAAAAAACCTTGACAATGCAACTTTAACTATCAAAACTAAGCATGATAGGCTATTTTTGATGCAGCACAGCCCATCTGCGCTGTTCTGCAAGGCAAATTATCAATAAGTAGCAATGGTTTGTTTACATATGTTCTGTTCATGCTATTTATCCTTACATGAATGCATATATCTAGGGATGCACAATAACCAAACAGCATTTTGTCACGCCAGAGCTGCAAAGTATATCTTTATAATGTTGATCTTTACCTTGACAATTTGACAGTGGTTCACTTGCAACAATTTCATGGGAGACCTGTTGTGCGATGTATATCTGATTAAAAAAACCTAGAAGTGATCCATTTGCTAAAAACAACTGCACCATTCTTGACATGTGCATGATTTTCCCTTCTCCTAATGGAACCTGGCACGCATGGATATAATGCACAAAATGACAAGAACTAATACTAAAGTTATATTTGTTTATCATGTCTATCCATTCAGCAAAATAAAGATATGATTAATGTCAGCCAAGAGAAAATGGTAGTACTATACACAGAACACAACAAATATGACAGACCTAAAGCAGCTGAGCACAGCTAACAAGACAGTCCTAAAGCAGCTTGTTATTGGTGTTCTGGATTGTGAGTATACAAAATTAACCAATGCTCTGCAGTAGTAACAGTGCTCTAAAGCTGCTAGTCAGTTTGAAAACAATTTAAGTTCTTAGCTGATGGTGCAAGCAGCTACTAACCTCAAGACAAAATCTAGACAATATATCACCTCTAAACCAGCTCAGTTGGGCGAAAGGTACACTTTATTATTCCAGAAATCCCTAGATGGCACCTGAGCATAGAAACGAGATGTTGTGAACAAATTAACAAAGCTGTAAAACATGCCTACTTCTACTTACATAATTATGGATGGTATAACTGGGCATGTCGAGAATAGTTAATATTACAAATTAGGACTTAAATCTATATGTCCTGAGTGCCATACTTTCAGATTCACTTCTCAGTAAGGAAACAGTCTTAAGAACAAATGGCAAAAGGTATGCATGGGGAAAAGAAGGTACCCATGGGATTGACATTTGTTTTAATTCAGCATTTTGGTTCTTAAGAACAAATGCCAAAGGGTACTTGACATGTGATCCATGAATATGTGTTGAAGATATTAAGAAGCAATCAGATGCATGTGTGTTATGTGGCTGCTAGGGTTTGGGAAGGAGAGAGAGAGCTGTGAGGGCGCGAGAAGGCCGGCCGGGGGCCTTTTGCCCACGGCCGGGCAAGAGGGAAGGGATGTCCTTCTTAATTCTTGCTTGATTAGATTGATACCTCTCCTCTCCATATATAGAGAGGTTTACTTGACTCCCAAGCAAGGTTTACTTGACCCCTAAGCAAACCATAAGACTAACGGGCCCAGGCCCATGACGTACTCTAACACTACACCCCACCTGGACATGCAGCTCGTCCTCGAGCTGCAACTGAAACAAACCATGACTCGACGCAACACAACCCTAACACCTAAAAAACGAGCCTTTTACATCTCGGCTTGTTTTATTACTCTCAACCTGAAATAGACTGGGAGGCTTTATTGTTGACCGTTGACCCCTGCAAAAAAAGTGGACACCATCGGCCCGTCGGACGTGCACTTGTACAGCCACCTGGATCCCATGGAAACCAGTGGGACAAAAGGAGCCTGCACGGCGGCCGGCGTCGGAAAGCAGTGGTGCTACGCGGTGCGCTCCTGTTGGTGACACCATGCCTTCTCCCCGCCGGATGACTGTTGATGGTGCAGACTTTGAGGTCACTGCCCGCGGGAGAAACAACATGTCCGCCGCCCGTGGGGGAAATCGCCAGCCCAAGATCCCCGACGCAGCGGCCGAGATCGAGGTCCCTTGCGCAACGAAGCGCAACTTGGAGGAGCTGCAGCTGCAGATCACACATCTCCCGCACACGCCGACGCACTAGGAGGCCGCGCGCAGCAGCCTGCAGCCTCACCGCCGCCGATGCGTGCCAGATAGCGATCCAAGCCGGAAGCGGTGACGGCGACGGAGGGAAACGGACCTGGTGGAAGGGCATCCCGGGCGGTTTCGATGTAGAGCCCAGGGCCAAGGTCGCTCCCACACCGCCGAAAGGCAGTAACGACGTCGGTGGCGGCAGCAGCCGCTGTTGCGGTGTTGGTGGCGACAGCTGTTGTTGCAGCTGCCCACCGAATGGCAAGGACAACGTCGGTGAGGATAGCAGCTGCAGCAGCGTTGGTGGCGGCGACAGCAGCTGCTGCTGTAGCGTCCTGGTGGGGAAGAAGGTGGGCGGCTGCTGGAGAAGAGGGACCCCCGGCGCCGAGGTAGGGCCCGGCCAGGAGATGGTGGACAGCGGCAGCGGGGACTGCAGCAGCCTGGCGTCGGGTGGCGGCGACGACAGCAGCAGCGTCGGCTGCAGCGGCCCGGCGATCGCGGCGGAGGCCGCCTGGTGCGTCGGCTCTGATAACAAATGTTATGTGGCTGCTAGGGTTTGGGAAGGAGAGAGAGCTGTGAGGGCGCGAGAAGGCCGGCCGGGGGCCTTTTGCCCACGGCCGGGCAAGAGGGAAGGGATGTCCTTCTTAATTCTTGCTTGATTAGATTGATACCTCTCCTCTCCATATATAGAGAGGTTTACTTGACTCCCAAGCAAGGCTTACTTGACCCCTAAGCAAACCATAAGACTAACGGGCCCAGGCCCATGACGTACTCTAACAATGTGCTACTAAAATAAATCAGACCTGGAGGTCAAGAATTCAGCTCTACTGGGTAAATGGTTGTTTAAGCTACTTACTGAGGATGGGACTTGGCAAACTATTCTTCGGAGAAAGTATATCGGTTCGAAGACACTATCCCAAGTGGTTTGGAAACCTGGGGATTCTCACTTCTGGGCTGGTCTTATGGCGATAAAAAATGTTTTCTTTCGCCATGGTACTTTCTCAATCAGGAATGGAGCACAAATACGGTTCTGGGAAGATGCTTGGCTAGACAATGCACCCTTAAGTGAACAGTATCCTGCTCTGTATAGGATTGCTCGTCGACAAGGTGATACCATTGCTACTGTAATGGCTACCTCACCTCCGAATGTGACGTTCAGACGGGTTTTACTTGGACAAAGACTTGTGGCATGAAATACCCTAATTCAACGGCTCGGAGATATTCATTTATCGCCTGAACCAGACGAATTTAGATGGAACCTTCATGTAGATGGTACTTTTTCCGTAAAATCTTTCTACAATGCGATCCTTCTTTCTGATTTACCAGTTGATAGCAATAAAAAGATTTGGAAGATGAAGATACCATTAAAAATTAAAATATTTTGATGGTATCTTCGTCGTGGGGTTATTCTCACCAAAGACAATCTTGTTAAGCGGAATTGGCATGGAAGTACACGGTGTGTTTTTTGTCATCAGGACGAAACAATCAAACACTTATTCTTCCAGTGCCAGTTCGCGAGATCTATATGGTCAGTCATCCAAGTAGCATCTACCCTGTATCCTCCGACTAGTGTCGCCAATGTCTTTGGCAATTGGCTTCATGGTATAGATTCAAGGCTTAAGATGCTTCTTAGGGTGGGGGCGCTAGCAGTTATCTGGGCGCTTTGGCTATGTAGAAATGACAAGATCTTTAATGACAAAAATTGCTCTTTGTTGCAGGTCATCTACAGATGTACAAGTATTCTCCGTTCATGGTTACCTCTTCGGAGAGTGGAGAACCGAGACCTATTTACGGAGGTCTGTACACGGTTGGAGGCTACGGCGAGGGATACTTTTTCCCTGCATGGGTGGCAGCATAATCTACGGATAGATGCCCCACCTACACCTTAGGCGTTATATGATTCATCGTTCCGATATGTATCTCGTCTAGTTTTTACTATTTATCCTTTTGGACTTGAGACAACAAAACGGCTGTGTGCATCCTGGTTATGCAGAGGCTGGATGTAATTGCTTCTTAAAGTAATAAAGCATTCTTTATCAAAAAAAAAATCAGACCTTGGCATGAAACCTCCTCCCATGTATGCAGAATTAAGAAAATGACCTATCCCAGCCAAATAGTCTTCTCTAAGCATAGGGGAAATCGACGACTTATAAATATCTTCCAACTCCAACGGTTCACTGAGTTAATATAAATAGCATTGCCACTGCGATCATTCTAATTCTACAAAAATAAAATTGCAAGTGTGAAATGGAACACATAGGAAAAATCATTCACACACAACATTCATACAAGCTGACTACATACTTAAGCATGATCATATCGGTATGTCTTTCAGCGGATTGAAAAGTTACATCCTGCTACTTATCCTAATGCACAACACACCAGAAAGATGAGAGCCACACCTGAAGTAATGCCTTAAAATCATGTAGTCAGAGCAGATCGAGCCTCCTCCTAAATTAAGAGAATCACAAGCACATACAAAATCAGTGTTTACTCCTGCCAAAAGGAAGGACCAAGAATAAATACGATATTAAGAAACACAACCGATGTGCAAGCTTATAATATGCTTGAACATAAAAAAATATTGATGGCTGGAAATTATACCTCAACAAGAGCAGAGGAACAGGAGACGTCCCCTGCCATATCTTGTTCCTTGAAATAAGCAATTTCTGGAAAATGTGTGAACCTTTGCAAGAACATGGGTTGATTTGGCGTTGCTCCCATTACTACTAGGAAAAGGCCTACCGCCGGCGAACCTAAAAGGCCCATTGCCGGCGCACCACGAGCCCGCCGGTGCGAACGCGCCGGTGATAAATGAACACTGCCGGCGCACCAGGTAGTGCGCCGGCGATATGTCAGCTACTGCCGGCGCACCACCCAAGCTTCGCCGGCAAAGCGAAATTCCACCGGCGCACGTGCAGCTGCGCCGGCAGTAGGTCTTCCAGCACTGGCGCACGCCACGTGCGCCGGTAGTAGGGCATTTAGTTGCGCCGGTAATTATATTCGAAAATTCATTTTCCAGCTTTTTTTCTAGCATATTACAATACATATTTGACAGCAGTATATATTTACAACGCAGTTCATATTTAGACAGCATTACATGCAATATGAGAAGCATATAGAGAGCCAAGTTTCATTTCGGTATCAATACACAATTACGCAAGTCTCGTTCCGGAATGTGTTGATTCATACAACACATGTGCATATGCAACACCGAACGACGAAGTTTCACAAAGTTAGAAGTCTCGGTACATAGTCGTCACAAGTATCGTCATACACCTCACAATGTAGGTCCTAACCTAAACTACAATCACATAGAACATGACCAACATGGTCATGATGACCATCATCACGAAGGCCATGGTCTTCATCCGGTTCCTCCTCATGTCCCTCATCTCTCCCGCTAGATAACGGGCGTATCTTCCTTCCGCCTCCACCCTAGTGGGGTATCCCTTGTAGTTGTTGCCGCTGAAACGGTGCACCTGTCTCCGACAGTCCTCCCAGTCGTCGTAGACTCCAGGAACCCTCCCCTTGTACACGACATATGTCGTCGGCATCTCCATTCACAAGACAAGTAAAACGTTAGTACCAATGCAATGAACAAGTGCCAACTTAAATAAGAGACAAGTAGTATGAACTAAATAGCATGTGCCTCATACTTTGTTGGTCGAAATAAATAATAACATACAGGGATGGGGTCAGTGAGGCTAGGTAGGATGCACAATAGATTGATATTTGTGGCCATCACACCAAGCCTCACTAGCCCCACCCCGGAGTGTACAAGTGACCGAACATTTTAATCATCGGCCAATGCAATTAAGAAGTGCGAACTCAAATAGAAGACAAGTAGTACGAATTAAATAGCGTGCCTCATACTTTGTCGGTCGAAACAAATATTAACATCCAGGGATGGAGTCAGTGAGGCTAGGTAGGATGCACAATAGATTGATACTTGTGGCCGTCGCACCAAGGCTCACTGGCTCCACCCCCGAGTGTACGAGTGACCGAACATTCTAATCATCGGCGAACTCCAAATACGAGGCAAGTAGTGGTCGAGTAAATGCAAATAATTATTAAGCTATGTACGCCATAATCTTGAAATATATAGCAAAGTAAATGAAACTATAGACACATGTTCACATGCACATTCATACAACTAAATAAAAACAACTAGTCGATTCTATGGGAATATATAGCAATTATTACAGTACGGAAGTTCAAGGACATATCGTTCAAGCTTTAACAAGTGTTCCCGTCGTAGGATCAGGTTGTACGCCTAGGGGGGAATGGACGGCAGCCCTCAAGCGAGTTGAACGGCCTCTCATCACGCGACATCTCCAAGCGGAGTTCTATCTCGTCATTAGGTGGTAGACCGTAGCCGTAGAAGAACTCGCCAGACCTATTGTTGACATCCTGCAGGATTATCGTGCAAATGAACTGCTGGATGCGACCCGATTCTTTCTAATCTCTCTATCGGGGACATCCGCCATGTTTGCAAACCTGTTTCTGAGATTCTCTGGCAGCAACATGTCATCTGCGTACTTTATGTACTCCTGCATCTGAAGGATGGCGTACCACGCGTCCATCCCATTGTCGGGCGTCGACTGCCTGAGGCAGGGGAAGTTGATTGTGTGGGTTAAGACCAAGCCTCCTCGGGATTTCCTCTCTACTTTGAGGGGGCCTGCCTTGTTGGCGAAGCCGGTGAGAGCATCATTGAGAAGGGCCTTGATGTGGGTGTAGTCTTTCTTGTGGTCCCTACCCGAGTCGAGATAGACTGCATGCGAGTGTTGCGGGTGCACGACGATGAGGGTGCAGAACTTGTCTCTGCGGAAAACACACGGATTAACCTTTGGAAATGCAAATGGAGATATAGGATAGAATGGTAATGGGGGACTAGCGAGTGATTACTTACTCGGGGAAGTAAGGGATGAGAATGGCGCCCTTTTTAATGTTCGCCAGCATGAAATCCTCGACCTGCTGGGTGGCAATCGCCCGATCCCCAGCGTTGCAGATGATGCTCTCCCGCATATAGAAGGGGTCCATTATCGCGATGGTCGGCGTCTCCTCCTTAACAACTGCGGGCGAGACAAGCTAAGAGCAACTAGGCGAACCACACTAAAGTGGAGCGCTTGCATGCGATAGATGCTGAAGATGTCGTTGAACCGGATGAAGCACAAGTCCGCGGGGTACTTCTCGACGAAGTTCATGCCAGTTGGCACCTTCGCCACCAAGAGAGGGTAACCAGGATCTTTTGATTTGAGAAGAAGGTTCTCCACATGCAAGACAGTCTCATGCAAGCTCCTCATATCCGGGGTGAGTTTCTTCACGACATGCTCCGGCAGCATCGGTTGACCCAAGTGATGCAGAGGTCGCCAATTGTTTGGCAACTTGTCAAGGAGTGGGACCTTGTCCTTGGATTTGGCCGCCGCCTTGTCTTGGGCGTCCTTCTTATTTTGCCTCTTCCTCTTCTTGGGTTGTACTGATGGACCCTCCATCGCCATAGTGGCCGTAGCACGGAGTGTGTTTGGGCTCAACATATTTTTGACGGCGGCGGTGGCGACCTCCTCAGGATTTTCCTCCTCATCAGCCGTTTCTTGAGAATCGAACAGCTTCTTGGAGCACACATATTTCAAACCCGGCGCATCCTCATGGACAACTTGTGAAGACGTAGGAATATCCCATTGGAAGTTGTCACGTTCATATTCCTCGGCCTCTGGCGCAGCTGGCTGTTGTGGTGGGGCGCTGACTGATACGTCTCCGACGTATCGATAATTTCTTATGTTCCATGCCACATTATTGATGTTATCTACATGTTTTATGCACACTTTATGTCATATTCGTGCATTTTCTGGAACTAACCTATTAACAAGATGCCGAAGTGCCAGTTGCTGTTTTCTGCTGTTTTTGGTTTCAGAAATCCTAGTAAGGAAATATTCTCGGAATTGGACGAAATCAAAGCCCAGGGGCCTATTTTCTCACGAAGCTTCCAGAAGTCCGAAGGAGAGACGAAGAGGGGCCACGGAGGGGCCACACTATAGGGCGGCGCGGCCCCCCCCTTGGCCGCGCCGGCCTGTGGTGTGGGGCCCCCGTGCCGCCTCTTGACCTGCCCTTCCGCCTATAAAAAGTCTCCATGATGAAACCCCCAGTACCGAGAGCCACGATACGGAAAACCTTCCAGAGACGCCGCCGCCGCCGATCCCATCTCGGGGGATCCAGGAGATCGCCTCCGGCACCCTGCCGGAGAGGGGAATCATCTCCCGGAGGACTCTACGCCGCCATGGTCGCCTCCGGTGTGATGTGTGAGTAGTCTACCCCTGGACTATGGGTCCATAGCAGTAGCTAGATGGTTGTCTTCTCCCCATTGTGCTATCATTGTCGGATCTTGTGAGCTGCCTAACATGATCAAGATCATCTATCTGTAATTCTATATGTTGCGTTTGTTGGGATCCGATGAATAGAGAATACTTGTTATGTTGATTATCAAAGTTATGCTATGTGTTGTTTATGATCTTGCATGCTCTCCGTTACTAGTAGATGCTCTGGCCAAGTAGATGCTTGTAACTCCAAGAGGGAGTACTTATGCTCGATAGTGGGTTCATGCCTGCATTGACACCTGGGACAAAGGATGAAAAGTTCTAAGGTTGTGTTGTGCTGTTGCCACTAGGGATAAAACATTAGTGCTATGTTCAAGGATGTAGTCACTAGTTACATTACGCACCATACTTAATGCAATTGTCTGTTGTTAGCAACTTAATACTGGAAGGGGTTCGGATGATAACCTGAAGGTGGACTTTTTAGGCATAGATGCAGTTGGATGACGGTCTATGTACTTTGTCGTAATGCCCAATTAAATCTCACTATACTCATCATGATATGTATGTGCATGGTCATGCTCTCTTTATTTATCAATTGCCCAACTGTAATTTGTTCACCCAACATGCTGCTTGTCTTATGGGAGAGACACCTCTAGTGAACTGTGGACCCCGGTCCAATTCTCTTTACCTAAATACAATCTCTTGCAATACTTTTTCTACTGTTTTCTGCAAACAATCATCTTCCACACAATACGGTTAACTCTTTGTTACAGCAAGCCGGTGAGATTGACAACCTCACTGTTTCGTTGGGGCAAAGTACTTTGCTTGTGTTGTGCAGGTTCCACGTTGGCGCCGGAATCCCTGGTGTTGCGCCGCACTACATCCCGCCGCCATCAACCTTCAACGTGCTTCTTGGCTCCTCCTGGTTCGATAAACCTTGGTTTCTTTCTGAGGGAAAACTTGCTGCTGTGCGCATCATACCTTCCTCTTGGGGTTGCCCAACGAACGTGTGAAATACACGCCATCAAGCTCTTTTTCTGGCGCCGTTGCCGTGAGATCAAGACACGCTGCAAGGGGAGTCTCCACTTCTCAATCTCTTTACTTTGTTTTTGTCTTGCTTAGTTTTATTTACTACTTTGTTTGCTGCACTAAATCAAAATACAAAAAAATTAGTTGCTAGTTTTACTTTACTTGCTATCTTGTTTGCTATATCAAAAACACAAAAAAATTAGTTTACTTGCATTTACTTTATCTAGTTTGCTTTATTTACTGTTGCTAAAATGGCCAACGCTGAAAATACTAAGTTGTGTGACTTCACAACCACAAATAATAATGATTTCTTATGCACACCTATTGCTCTACCTGCTACTACAGCAGAATTCTTTGAAATTAAACCTGCTTTACTGAATCTTGTTATGCGAGAGCAATTTTCTGGTGTTAGTTCTGATGATGCTGCTGCCCATCTTAATAATTTTGTTGAATTATGTGAAATGCAAAAATATAAAGATGTAGATGGTGATATTATTAAATTAAAATTGTTCCCTTTCTCATTAAGAGGAAGAGCTAAAGATTGGTTGCTATCTCTGCCTAAGAATAGTATTGATTCATGGACTAAATGCAAGGATGCTTTTATTGGTAGATATTATCCCCCTGCTAAAATTATATCTTTGAGGAGTAGCATAATGAATTTTAAACAATTAGATACTGAACATGTTGCTCAAGCTTGGGAAAGAATGAAATCTCTGGTTAAAAATTGCCCAACCCATGGACTGACTACTTGGATGATCATCCAAACCTTCTATGCAGGACTAAATTTTTCTTCACGGAATTTATTGGATTCAGCTGCTGGAGGTACCTTTATGTCCATCACTCTTGGTGAAGCAACAAAGCTTCTTGATAATATGATGATCAACTACTCTGAATGGCACACGGAAAGAGCTCCACAAGGTAAGAAGGTAAATTCTGTCGAAGAAACCTCTTCCTTGAGTGATAAGATTGATGCTATTATGTCTATGCTTGTGAATGATAGGACTAATATTGATCCTAATAATGTTCCATTAGCTTCATTGGTTGCACAAGAAGAACATGTTGATGTAAACTTCATTAAAAATAATAATTTCAACAACAATGCTTACCGGAACAATTCTAGTAACAACTATAGGCCATATCCTTATAATAATGGCAACGGCTATGGTAATTCTTATGGAAATTCTTACAACAATAATAGGAGTTCACCCCCTGGACTTGAAGCCATGCTTAAAGAATTTATTAGTACACAAACTGCTTTTAACAAATCTGTTGAAGAAAAGCTTGGGAAAATTGATATACTTGCTTCTAAAGTCGATAGTCTTGCTGCTGATGTTGATCTTTTGAAATCAAAAGTTTTGCCTAATGAGAATCATCATAATAAAATTACTACTACAGTAAATGCCATTCAAGTTAGAATTAATGAGAATATCAGATTAATGGCTGAACTGCGTGCTAGGTGGGATAGAGAAGAAAATGAAAAACTAGCTAAAGAGAAGAATGTAGCTAAAGTTTGGACTATTACCACCACTAGTAATGCTAATGCTACACATGTTGCTGCACCTCCTACTCATACTAATAAAAGAATTGGTGTTAGCAATGTTTCCACTTCTAATGCAAAGCGCGAAAAATTGCCTGAAACTGCTAAAACTGCTGAAACTGCCTGTGATAAAGCTGCTGAAATTTTTTCCAACATTGGGGATGATGATCCCATTGCTTTAGATTATAATGGTTTGAATTTTGATGATTGCCACATCTCTGAAGTTATAAAGTTCTTGCAAAAACTTGCTAAAAGTCCTAATGCTAGTGCTATAAATTTGGCTTTCACACATCATATTACAAATGCTCTCATAAAAGCTAGAGAAGAGAAACTAGAGCGTGAAGACTCTATTCCTAAAAAGCTAGAGGATGGTTGGGAGCCCATCATTAAGATGAAGGTTAAAGATTTTGATTGTAATGCTTTATGTGATCTTGGTGCAAGTATTTCTGTTATGCCTAAGAAAATTTATAATATGCTTGACTTGCCACCGCTGAAAAATTGTTATTTGGATGTTAATCTTGCTGATCATTCTACAAAGAAACCTTTGGGGAAAGTTGATAATGTTCGCATTACCGTTAACAATAACCTTGTCCCCGTTGATTTTGTTGCCTTGGATATTGAATGCAATGCATCTTGTCCCATTATATTGGGAAGACCTTTTCTTCGAACTGTTGGTGCTATCATTGATATGAAGGAAGGTAATATAAAATATCAATTTCCTCTCAATAAAGGTATGGAACACTTCCCTAGAAAGAGAATGAAGGTACCTTTTGATTCTATAATGAGAACAAATTATGATGTTGACACTTCGTCTCTTGATAATACTTGATACACACTTTCTGCGCCTAGCTGAAAGGCGTTAAAGAAAAGCGCTTATGGGAGACAACCCATGTTTTTACCTACAGTACTTTGTTTTTATTTTGTGTCTTGGAAGTTGTTTACTACTGTAGCAACCTCTCCTTATCTTAGTTTTGTGTTTTGTTGTGCCAAGTTAAGCCGTTGATAGAAAAGTAAGTACTAGATTTGGATTACTGCACAGTTCCAGATTTCTTTGCTGTCACGAATCTGAGTCCACCTCCCTGTAGGAAGCTCAGAAAATTATGCCAATTTACGTGTGTGATCCTCAGATATGTACGCAACTTTCATTCAATTTGAGCATTTTCATTTGAGCAAGTCTGGTGCCATTTTAAAATTCGTCAATACGAACTGTTCTGTTTTGACAGATTCTGCCTTTTATTTCGCATTGCCTCTTTCGCTATGTTGGATGAATTTCTTTGATCCACTAATGTCCAGTAGCATTATGCAATGTCCAGAAGTGTTAAGAATGATTGTGTCACCTCTGAATATGTCAATTTATATTGTGCACTAACCCTCTAATGAGTTGTTTCGAGTTTGGTGTGGAGGAAGTTTTCAAGGATCAAGAGAGGAGTATGATGCAACATGATCAAGGAGAGTGAAAAGCTCTAAGCTTGGGGATGCACCCGGTGGTTCACCCCTGCATATATCAAGAAGACTCAAGCGTCTAAGCTTGGGGATGCCCAAGGCATCCCCTTCTTCATCGACAACATTATCAGGTTCCTCCCCTGAAACTATATTTTTATTCCATCACATCTTATGTGCTTTTTCTTGGAGCGTCGGTTTGTTTTTGTTTTTGTTTTGTTTGAATAAAATGGATCCTAGCATTCACTTTATGGGAGAGAGACACGCTCCGCTGTAGCATATGGACAAGTATGTCCTTGGTTTCTACTCATAGTATTCATGGCGAAGTTTCTCCTTCGTTAAATTGTTATATGGTTGGAATTGGAAAATGATACATGTAGTAATTGCTATAAATGTCTTGGGTAATGTGATACTTGGCAATTGTTGTGCTCATGTTTAAGCTCTTGCATCATATGCTTTGCACCCATTAATGAAGAAATACATAGAGCATGCTAAAATTTGGTTTGCATATTTGGTTTCTCTAAGGTCTAGATAATTTCTAGTATTGAGTTTGAACAACAAGGAAGACGGTGTAGAGTCTTATAATGTTTTCAATATGTCTTTTATGTGAGTTTTGCTGCACCGGTTCATCCTTGTGTTTGTTTCAAATAAGCCTTGCTAGCCTAAACCTTGTATCGAGAGGGAATACTTCTCATGCATCCAAAATACTTGAGCCAACCACTATGCCATTTGTGTCCACCATACCTACCTATGCTACATGGTATTTTTCCGCCATTCCAAAGTAAATTGCTTGAGTGCTACCTTTAAAATTCCATCATTCACCTTTGCAATATATAGCTCAT
The DNA here is from genome assembly GCF_019359855.2 of Lolium perenne. NCBI lineage: Eukaryota > Viridiplantae > Streptophyta > Magnoliopsida > Poales > Poaceae > Lolium > Lolium perenne. The sequence goes on along the minus strand of NC_067248.2, from coordinate 5,046,269 downwards.
GGGACAAATAGCTTAAAAACTATTGTGGTATTGAATATGTAATTATGCACTTTATCTCTTATTAAGTTGCTTGTTGTGCGATAACCATGTTCACTGGGGACGCCATCAACTATTCATTGTTGAATTTCATGTGAGTTGCTATGCATGTTCGTCTTGTCTGAAGCAAGAGAGATCTACCACCATATGGTTAAGCATGCATATGTTAGAGAAGAACATTGGGCCGCTAACTAAAGCCATGTTCCATGGTGGAAGTTTCAGTTTTGGACATATATCCTCAAATCTCAAATGAGAAAATTATTAATTGTTGTTATATGCTTATGCATAAAAGAGGAGTCCATTATCTGTTGTCTATGTTGTCCCGGTATGGATGTCTAAGTTGAAGAATAATCAATAGCGAGAAATCCAATGCGAGCTTTCTCCTTAGACCTTTGTACAAAGTGCATAGAGGTACCCCTTTGTGACACTTGGTAAAAACAATGCATTGTGATGATCCGGTAGTCCAAGCTAATTAGGACAAGGTGCGGGCACTATTAGTACATTATGCATGAGGCTTGCAACTTATAAGATATAATTTACATGATGCATATGCTTTATTACTACTGTTGACAAAATTGTTTCATGTTTTCAAAATCAAAGCTCTAGCACAAATATAGCAATCGATGCTTTTCCTCTATGGAGGACCATTCTTTTACTTTCAATGTTGAGTCAGTTCACCTATTTCTCTCCACCTCAAGAAGCAAACACTTGTGTGAACTGTGCATTGATTCCTACATACTTGCTTATTGCACTTATTATATTACTCTATGTTGACAATATCCATGAGATATACATGTTACAAGTTGAAAGCAACCGCTGAAACTTAGTCTTCTTTTGTGTTGCTTCAATGCCTTTACTTTGAATTATTGCTTTATGAGTTAACTCTTATGCAAGACTTATTGATGCTTGTCTTGAAGTGCTATTCATGAAAAGTCTTTGCTATATGATTCACTTGTTTACTCATGTCATATACATTGTTTTGATCGCTGCATTCACTACATATGCTTTACAAATAGTATGATCAAGATTATGATGGCATGTCACTCCAGAAATTATCTGTGTTATCGTTTTACCTGCTCGGGACGAGCAGAACTAAGCTTGGGGATGCTGATACGTCTCCGACGTATCGATAATTTCTTATGTTCCATGCCACATTATTGATGTTATCTACATGTTTTATGCACACTTTATGTCATATTCGTGCATTTTCTGGAACTAACCTATTAACAAGATGCCGAAGTGCCAGTTGTTGTTTTCTGCTGTTTTTGGTTTCAGAAATCCTAGTAAGGAAATATTCTCGGAATTGGACGAAATCAAAGCCCAGGGGCCTATTTTCTCACGAAGCTTCCAGAAGTCCGAAGGAGAGACGAAGAGGGGCCACGGAGGGGCCACACTATAGGGCGGCACGGCCCCTCCCTTGGCCGCGCCAGCCTGTGGTGTGGGGCCCCCGTGCCGCCTCTTGACCTGCCCTTCCGCCTATAAAAAGTCTCCGTGACGAAACCCCCAGTACCGAGAGCCACGATACGAAAAACCTTCCAGAGACGCCGCCGCCGCCGATCCCATCTCGGGGGATCCAGGAGATCGCCTCCGGCACCCTGCCGGAGAGGGGAATCATCTCCCGGAGGACTCTACGCCGCCATGGTCGCCTCCGGTGTGATGTGTGAGTAGTCTACCCCTGGACTATGGGTCCATAGCAGTAGCTAGATGGTTGTCTTCTCCCCATTGTGCTATCATTGTCGGATCTTGTGAGCTGCCTAACATGATCAAGATCATCTATCTGTAATTCTATATGTTGCGTTTGTTGGGATCCGATGAATAGAGAATACTTGTTATGTTGATTATCAAAGTTATGCTATGTGTTGTTTATGATCTTGCATGCTCTCCGTTACTAGTAGATGCTCTGGCCAAGTAGATGCTTGTAACTCCAAGATGGAGTACTTATGCTCGATAGTGGGTTCATGCCTGCATTGACACCTGGGACATGTCACGAACGTCCTAAGGTTGTGTTGTGCTGTTGCCACTAGGGATAAAACATTAGTGCTATGTTCAAGGATGTAGTCACTAGTTACATTACGCACCATACTTAATGCAATTGTCTGTTGTTAGCAACTTAATACTGGAAGGGGTTCGGATGATAACCTGAAGGTGGACTTTTTAGGCATAGATGCAGTTGGATGACGGTCTATGTACTTTGTCGTAATGCCCAATTAAATCTCACTATACTCATCATGATATGTATGTGCATGGTCATGCTCTCTTTATTTGTCAATTGCCCAACTGTAATTTGTTCACCCAACATGCTGCTTGTCTTATGGGAGAGACACCTCTAGTGAACTGTGGACCCCGGTCCAATTCTCTTTACTGAAATACAATCTACTGCAATACTTTTTCTACTGTTTTCTGCAAACAATCATCTTCCACACAATACGGTTAACTCTTTGTTACAGCAAGCCGGTGAGATTGACAACCTCACTGTTTCGTTGGGGCAAAGTACTTTGCTTGTGTTGTGCAGGTTCCACGTTGGCGCCGGAATCCCTGGTGTTGCGCCGCACTACATCCCGCCGCCATCAACCTTCAACGTGCTTCTTGGCTCCTCCTGGTTCGATAAACCTTGGTTTCTTTCTGAGGGAAAACTTGCTGCTGTGCGCATCATACCTTCCTCTTGGGGTTGCCCAACGAACGTGTGAAATACACGCCATCACTGACCTCTGGCGCAGCTGGCCGTTCTGGTGGGGCGATGACCACGGGCGCCGCTGGCTGTCGTGGAGGGACGCTGACATGTGGCGCCGCAAGGTGCTTGTCTTTGCTTGCCGTCGACCCCGAGTAGGTGTTGATCCGAATTAGGGTCTTCGGCCATAGCAGTACCCAACCCTTCAGTGAGGCCAGATTCAAGGGGCTATCGTCATCGGCACCATGCGGTTGATTAGGAGGAAACAAATCCTCATAGCCCGGTAACGCCCGATCCACTTCAACCCAGTAAACGTCATCCGCCATATCTCGTGTGTGCCACTTCTTATCCAGGGGCCGAAGGATGGACCCCCTCGCGACGTCTTTGAGTTCGTCATTTACTCTCATCAGGAAGGTGCATGGCGTCGAGAGCGCCTGCGAGAACATGTGTATGGCGTTAGAGAGAGGGCAAGGATGACGAAACTAATATATTAACTTGATGTACACATTAGTTAATTACCGTGAGGGCGTTGAGCTCGGCTAATGTCGACGGGCCAGCACATGCGGCGGCGGGCATGCAAGTGATGGAGGGGCTGCTACCCGGCATGGACGGTGAATCCCTAGCACCAGCGACATTGCCGGCGGCCGGAGGAGTCTCCATTATAACATTGTCATTGCCGGCGGATGGCGGCACCATCGAGTTGCTGCCGTTGAAGCTAACCACTTGCATTTTCGGGGGGGGGGGGGGGGGGGTTGTTTGCCACCCTCATACCACGCTTGTAGAGCGTTGAAATCTGCTTGGACTCCAGCGGCGACTTCAGCTTTGACTTCAGGTACGAGTGTAGCTTTGAGTTGCGGTACCAGTTGCGGTACCAAACCAGCTTGGACTTGGGCTAGGATTGACTCCCTCATTTCCTCCGCCTCCCGCTGCTTCCTCTCATTACGCGCATTTTTATCGGCCGCAGACGACAAGCCATAGTGACCATGCTTGTAGCCTGTACCGGCGCCAGCCACACGGCCTCTATGCGGCCTTCTCGTCGGTGAATGCTCATTAACGATGTTTAGCGCCTGTACGAGAGGCTTGTCCTAGGCTACCCTGCCCGTCGACGCCTGGGACGAGGAGCCTTCGTCACCTTGAGAAAGTCTTCGTCTTTCTTCTTCCTGCGGAAGAAACGCGAACCATTTAGAAATGTTGCTACTATTATATGAACGATACTTGATCTAATTAAACCGGTAAATTGCTTACCAGTTTTTTCTCCAACGCCAGGACCTTCTGGTCGTTCGTGAACCAAATTATGTCGGTTACGACCTACGGGTCCGTGACAAGTTCCCCGGTTAGTTTCTTCTTATGGTACCGGGACCTGATGAATCTTCTTTCAAGCGTGTCCTTGTACTTGAGCCAGGGGTTCTCAATGCCGGCATTTACATACGCCTCGTCCTCCTTCGCCCAATAGGGCTCCTTTCCCTCGTACCCACGGCTCCCAAGGTTGTGGTTGCCGATGTTAAGCTCCCGCATTTCCTTCCCCCACAACTTGCGATTCTTGGTTGCTTGTAGCTCTTCATTGGCCACAAAAGCATCAAAGTCCGCCTGGGTGACATGCGGAAAGGCGGAGTGGACCTCTTCGAAACCTTTGCCCTCAGCAATCAGCTTCCGCACCATGTACTTATAGCTGCTGAGGTCTTTGGTGAACTTCAGGAGGGCTTGTGAGTTCACAATGTTGTTGGTTTGATGACTGGAGGCGTAGTCGCCTAGGAACTTGTATCGTGCGTGCAACCTCGCAATGAGCTGGGCTCGCAAAGGCGCTTTGCTCTCAGCTCGGAGGTCCGTCTCGTTGAGATTGATGACCTCTCGGAGGATACATGCCAGTTGGTTGCCGTACCCCTTGGCAACATCCTTAGGCTCTACCGGCATACCACTGGCGGGGTCCACCTCTTTGACTGTGTCTCTGCCGGTGCCGATCGTGTTTTGGCGCCTTGCCTTCCGCGGCCTCTTGGCTCCACTTGTCCCGGTGCCACTACTCCCGGCGGCGCCGCTAGGATCGTCGCCGCTTGTCTCGCCGCCACCCCCGGCGGCGCCGGTTGCCTCATCGCCGCTAGGCTCGTAGGTACTACCCCCGGCGGCGGCGCTTGCCTCGTTGCCGCTCGGCTCGTCGGCACTACCCCCAGCGGCATCCTCCATCTCATGGTCCTCGTCGCCGCCAACACCAGCGGCCTCGGCATCCTCCTCCGTCCTAAAGAAGTGCCTATTGTAGTGCTCCTCTAACTCTTCTTGAGACGACATGGTGGCTTGCACTAATAGAAGATGAAAAAGAGTTAGAATTCACGGAAAAATTCGGCATGACCTTTGCTAAAAATTGGTCATGCCGAGTGCTAGAATTGCCGGAACGGAAATGAATCGACATTCCGGCACTCAATAGCAACTCAATCCCTGCAAATGTACAGAAATGCAAAAAGAAGACCATATACTTTAGCACCATTTCATTCTTGATCATTTAGTGTGGAGAGCAGCACCATTGCATCAGCATGCACAACACCATATACATCAGCATACACAGCACCATATACATCAACATGCACTTAATCATTTCATATACATCATCATGCACTTAACATCAGCAGCACCATGCCAGTAGCATGCATTTCATTTTCAAACCAGAGAACAAATTCAGTAGCATGCATTTAACCAGAGACACAAAATCATTTTATATGCATACTGAATTCCTGACACAAAATCATTTCATAGCACTTACAGTAGCATAAAATAGCACTTGTTCTTACAGTAGCACCAGCTATGTTTAACAGTGTACATCAGTTGACAGCATCCATTTAAAACCAGAGAATGAACATAGCACTTGTTCTTTTTAAATGAACCAGAGAATGAACATATCACTTGTTCTTTTTAAATAAAGTAAACCTACTGCTAGTGAATAAATGTGAGGTATGCCTAACCCTAACACTTGCTACTGGTGGCATTTGATGCTTAATTAGTTTTTATGTATTCAAAAATAAGAAGCAAATACCAATGAATTTTTGCATATCAACCAATGAATTTTATATATCAACCAATTCTTGGCTGTAGGCATTTAAATGAAGAACCACTACTGCATATATAGTAGCAGTAGCAACTACTGCATTTTGCATTTCATATAAACAAATCTACTGCATGCATTTCATTTTCTATTTTCAAACCAGAGAACAAATTCAAACCAGAGAAATAGCATGTGACAAATCCCATTACTGCTAGCATAGCAGTAGCTAGCAACTTAGCATTACTGCTTATTTACATAAACAAATGAAATATTTGCAACTTAACACTTTAAATCCCTGGCACCTACTGAGAACCTTGCATACTAGCTACTGCTAGTAAACCCCTGGATCAGTAGCATGCATTAAAGTAGCATTACAGTAGCTACTGAATATGTTCTCTGTATTATTTAGCATTTTACACCATAACCAGAATTCAAACACTAAAATAAAAACCAGAATTCAAACAGTAAAATAAAAACCAGAATTCAAACCATCTTTAGCATTTTACACCATAACCATTTTACATCAACATAGAGAGCTTGTACCCACTTATACATGAAACCAGAATTCAAATCGTGAATGCAATGCAATGCAACCAGGGGTCATTTTACATATGAATTTACATTGTAATCCTCATAGTGAAGCTCTCTGCCCGGGGTCATTTTTATTTTGATCAATATATAAAACAATAGGAGCCTAGCTAAATGAACTAAATTTCAAACCAGATAACAAATTCATTTTCTTTTATTTTTTCAAACCAGAGAACACTTGTTCTTTTTATGAACCAGAGAATTGCTAACATCATTTCATCATTCATTTTAAACCAGAGAATTGCTAAAATTTGCATTTCTTGCAATGTTAACCAAAGGTAATCATCCATGAACCAGGGTATGAAAAAAGCATTAAATTTTACTGATGCCATTCTTGCATTTTAGCTAAATGAACCAGGGTATTAAACACGAATTAAATTTTACTGATGCCATTCTTTAACCCTAGCAATTAACCGGAGACGAGGAAGAACCCTAACCGGCTTGGGTCACCGGAGATGAGGAAGAACCCTAAACAGAGAGGGAAGGGGGAGGGAAGGGGAGAGGGAAGGGGAGAGGGAAGCTCACCAATGGCGCGCGGCTCCTTCTTCTCCAACGGCGGCGCCAACGTCCCCTCGCGCGGGCAACCTTCTTCTCCAATGGCGCGCGGCACCTCCTTCTCCACGGGTCTTCCGCGGCGGCGTACGGGGCAGGTGGTGGGGGATGGTCGAGGGGATGGTGGAGGGCGGTGGCGGGGCGCAGAACGGCGGCGCTCGAGAGGGGGACTTGAGGTGGCGACAGAACGGCGGCGCTCGATCGACGGTGGGGGTTGGAGATGTGGCTGTGTGGGGAGAAGGAAGAAGGGGAAAAAAGGTTAAGTCCTAATTACAGCTGATCCAGGGTTATTGCCGGCGCACCACATACCTGGTTCGCCGGGGACAAGTATACCCCCGGCGAATTAATAAGCCTGGTGCGCCGGCAATAAGGCTAGCACAGCTGTAACCTGGACATGTGTTTAGCATGGTATTGTGGGACATGTTTATTTATTTCTTTTCTCTTTATTGTATGTTTCTTTTCTTTTACCCCAAATACTGTAGTATTTTATTTTTCTTATCTTTTCAAGATAATAATGAAGCAATATGCATGAGTTATGTAAAAACATGAAGATATATATATGAGTTATATATACATACACAAAATATTGACCAACACAATATTAATTAGTCATACATAAAATATTGGCCATGACCATATGAGTAGTTATGAATTACACAAAATATGAGTTATAGATTGCAAATAAATTTTTACATCATCGATTGAGAAGAGTGTTTCGCTTTCTTCTTGCTTTTCTTGCTCGTCGTTGAATAATTTAGCCCCGTGTCGTGACTTCTTCTTTTGAAGGGTCGACCTGACCTCGGTAGCGTGGTCCTGCTTCTTCTTGTGGTGTATGTTGTGTCTTCGTCCTCGGATTCTTCCATCATTGGGTCTCCGACTTGTCCTTCGAAGTCTTCCTCGTTGGCGACTCCATCCATTCCGACGATGGTCCTCTTGCCTCTCCTCACGATAACACGGCTAGGCCTGGATGGGTCGGTTATGAAGAAGCATTGGTGCACGTGTTCTGCCAGTACCCATGGCTCATTCTGCGCGGTGGCGTTCGTGGACTTTGATTTGTTGGCTTCGGGTAGAAACATGGTGGTGAAATACCGGTCTTCTTTTCTGACGCTCTTAGCCCATCTGATACGGAACATCGGCACTTTCTCCCCAGCGTAGCTAAGCTCCTGCATTTCCTCGATTCTTCCGTAGTATCTAGTCTTTACGTCACCCGTCCAGAATCCATCGTTACCCCTGAGTTCTGGTAAACACTGTTCTTGTCTTTTTCTTCCGTGTAGAATGTGTACCCGTTGATATCGTACGCTTGGTAAGTCATGATGTTGGGCGCGGGGCCATGTGACAAGGCCAATACTAGTATATCCTTGTCAGAATCCATTGGTGGGGGATTAGCATCAATGTGGTCTTTGAACCAGCGCGCGAAAGAGGAGTTGTGCTCTCTGTATATTTCTGCTTCCGTCATCATCGGCTTGCCACTGTTCTCTATCATGGTTTTGTGCTCTTTCAACCAAGGATCGATCAAGTCAATGTGTTGTAGCGCTACTAAATTGGCCCTGTCAAAGTCGGAACTCCGACCAGACATGTGCACGTGCAGTTCCTTCCTTCCATTTTTGTGGCCTACTCCCTCGAACCTGCGGAGGTGCTTGTTTTGAGGCAAACCAACAGGGTCCTCGATGTCTAGATAATTCGTGCAGAAAGAGATGCACTCTTCGGTGAGCCAGCCCTGTACGATGCTTCCATCCGGATGTGACCTGTTACGAACGTATCCTTTAATGACCCCATTCATTCTTTCAAACGGCATCATGTTGTGTAAGAATGCCGGCCCTAGACTGACGATATCATCCATGATATGGACCAACAGATGGACCATCACGTCAAAGAATGCAAGCGGGAAGTACATCTCCATCTCACATAGGATCACCACGATCTCTTCCTGGAGCCTTGCGAGTTTCTTCACGCTTATCGACTTCCGAGTTATGACGTCGAAGAAGTTACAGAGCCCATTGACCTCCGCGCCATCATCACTCATCCATTGAGTGTGTCCATGCATGAAACCATTAGTGAGCAGGTGCCCCTGCAATTTGCCTGAATACGGGTCAAACCATTTCCCTCGTTTGCATCTCCGGCACGGACACAATACCTCCGTGCGGTTATTTTCATACATGTCGATGATCGCGTGTTTCAGATATCTCATCACGATGCTTTCACTCATCTCGATAACCATTATCGCCTGCATGGTAAGATTACATAATTCATTAGAACCATGCATCCGTCGGTAGTTTTCACGGAAAATTTCGGCATGACCTTCCTACACGGTAGGACATAGGAGCGCCAGAAATGTGCCGAAACGGAAACTTAAAGAATCAACATTTCGGCGCAACGTTGGCAACTCATTTTCAGCGCCAACACACACAAGCACAAGCACAGCATATATATATGCCACACACGAGAGTTTTGCTTCAAATGTCCAACATAAGTCGATTTCATTCCTCAATTTGTTCATTAATCACCTATTTGTTTGATATATTCGTCAACGAGATCGAGACGTCGCGCCGCTACCACGGCGTATGGAAGCCAACTTTCTAGATCTAGATCTAGATTGAGCGGTCAATGCGTGATAGATAGATCTAGATCTACATAGGGATGTGGGAGATGCATGTAGGAAGGGAAGATTTGCTCAAAAAATATGATTTTATTTGGTCAAATTGGCTAAAGTTGGGGTAGAAATGGGCAAATATTAGGTGGGTTGGGAGAAGGGTCGGGTTGTGTGGATGAGGAGTGAGTGTAGTGGCTTGTGAGTGCTGGTTGGTGGCTGTAATAAGTCCCAGGTTACTGCCGGCGCACCAGGACCTGGGTGCGCCGGCAGTGTATAGCCCATCCGGCTATATCTGCTCCAGACCAGGCCCATGAAGCATTGCCGGCGCACCAACCCAAGAGCGCGCCGGTAATAGAAAAATTACCGCCGGCGCGCTCCTGGGCTGGTGCGCCGGCAATGCTTCGTGGGCCTGGCCGAGTTGGGGGGAGGTGTTGCCAGGAAATAGCGCCGGCGCGTCGTGTCAGCTGGTGCGCCGGCAGTGGGAAGGCATCGCCGGCGCGGCGGTTTCCTGGTGCGCCGGCAACAAGTTCCACCGGCGCATGCCTATGGTGGTGCGCCGGCACCACTTGCCTCCACCTATAGGCTTTTCCCTAGTAGTGCATATCACTGCCTCTCTTTGCTGAACATTTCACCGTTAGTAAGGAGGACACGGAAGAGGAGAAAGACTAATATATGCTGCCAAGCAAAGGTCGGTACATAATCGACGAGGGAGATGTGCCCATCCACGTCCCTGGCATCAACCAGGTCGTCCTCCATCCAAAGCTGGCAGCCACCTGCGGCATCCACTGGTGGGATAGGTCTTGCAGCTCTGTTTAGGTGGCCTCCGCAATGCCGCTGGCTTGGATTGGCCCTGGCGGAAAAGAACCACGTAGAGTGCATGAACTGGCTAGCAAGCTGGCATAAACCTTTGCACTACTGACTATCACTTTTTCATGCCAGATGGAAATGTGGAGCTGCTGCAAACTATGTACAGCTACAAGCTATATGTTCATAAGATAATTAGTTGAATGCATGATCAATTCAGGAAGATCTGGGATCTAGATATCATTCACAGTATCTAATATGGTAATATATGTGTAGGATGTTTCATTTGAAACTCTCCAACCATGAATGCATTATTACTAATGTCACTGTGTCAGTGTTAGCACTTGAAACATTCAGCCAGGTCTATGCTCTTCAAAATAATTACAAAACCCCAGATTACCAGAAAGTTTGGGTGGCACAACTTAAATAAGAGGCAAGCTCGTAACAGAAGTATGCCATGTTAATTAATAATAACATGAACTTACAAATCTGTATAAATCTTCTTTGATTAAACCAGGGGGGTTCAGAACATCATGATTACCATAAGTGAAATGCAAAGGTATATGTTTTCAATATCACAATAATTTCTAATGGAAAGAAGTAGAAGGAGACTGAATATACCCATTAGCTGCAGTGTATGCTAGATGACAGGAGACGGTCTGAAGTCGGAGTAGTGATGCAGAGTGGCTTCAAGACTGTTGCAACCTGCAGTGTCGCAGACCACAGACCCTTACTCTCGGGCCGTAGGAGGGTCGAGCAGAAGCTGTGGCACCATAGTGGTGACAGAGAACATGAGAGGAACACCACATCACTACAGTTCACCAAGGACCTAACCAAATAATAGATGTTGAACAAAGCATATAACCATCACATATAGTCCCAACAAGTGATAAAAATAAGAAAAAACTTGAAATGAAATAAGGTACGGAGCAAATCATCTCAACACACAGCTGATTGAAATCATCTCTGAGGCCGAGCTCGAGAAAGAGAGGCTCGTTTCCACGGCGTTGGAGTATAGAGATGTGGCCGCCGCTTCCTTGCCGGCTGTTGCCTCGCTGCAGATGGCGGCCGGTGCGGCGGAAATGGTGAGGGCTGAGGTAGTGGTTATCGACATATACGGAACGGAGCGCCAGCAAGAAGCGGCCATCCACATGGACGCAAGGGGAGCGGACCATGGTGTGGCGTTCTGCTGCTCTTACCAGCCTGGAGATATAGGATTGGCGCTCTCCCTCCATCTGGATTCTGTTGTTGGCCCAGACTTGGCAGTACTTTCGCCGATCTGATACCAAGCACAGCCCCTGCCGTCGAGTGCTTTCCGACGACGCCTGACGATGAGTTTCCGGCGAGATATCACGCACGTACCGCGAGTACCTCCTACCGCGATGCACGTACGTATATCAAACCAAATCTAGCCTGATCGGTTCAGCTAGTACCACTTTGGAGTATCACGACGCACGCACGCAATAAACTGATTATCGCCAAAGGACCTTGTCGGTCCTTGCAGATTTTCTATTGCTCAACTCACGGTACACGGTGGTGTTTACAGCCAAGGTACAGGTACATATATATCCTAGGACTAGTAGCTACCCGAATCGAACTAGCAGATCGAGTCGGTAACTAAACCTACTCTAATACGTACATGTATACTAGCCGGACCACTCGGACAGGAACACGTATACCTCTCGCATACGTGTCCATACGGTGCCGTGCCGGAGCCGGAGTGCTTATTCCTAACATCTGTTTCATCCCGTCGACCTCTGCCCACTGATACTTGCAGAATGACCGCCATTACCGCCTTCAAACAAATTGAAGGATACCTCTCCATAACTCGCCGTCGGTTATCGGCGCACCTCAACTGCCATTAATTGTTTCTAGGAACCGATTCCGTGCCAATCGCCGCGACGCTCGAACCTCCCCTGCCGCATCAGCTACCGAGGCCCGCAACATCGTCTGAGTGGAAGGCATGCACGCGAAGTGGCGGCCCATATATCCGCAGCAAATCAGCCTGGTTCAGGAGAAAAGCCACAAGTCAATCTTTGGAGTAGCAGCCCATAAAATGGTGCGGACCGAAACGGACGAGTTGGAATCACAAGAGGCCACCACTACGACGACTTGATAATCTGGAACGTTCACGGGTATGATCGGACGGCCCATGGCTTCAAATGGCTGTGGAGGCTCCTAGGTGATTTCATTATACTGTTAACTAATATGGTTTATGCTAAAAGGAATGGCATCATCTATCTGAAATACGTAGATTGTGTGTTCTCCTAAGCGCAATGCTAGTTCATCTCTTGTCATCCTCCAATACTCCAAACTACACGACCGGTTGATTTTACGTGTGCCTACGAAGAGCCGCACACCGCCTCTATTCTGTGCTCAACCTTGGGCGTAGATGTAGGCAGTAGAATTCAGAAGAGAATGAATGAGACGACCATAAGATTAAAAGAAAGAACTTTATAGCTTTTTTAAAAAAATATTGCCTACTTGGCATTGGTCAACTCGCCGGACAATTCAAAACCTCGGTAGGACAAGCGTTGAACAACTTATCCACTTTGGGGTCCAAAGAAAACATTTTTATAAAAATAGGACCTAATTGACATCCCCAAAATACTTTTATGACCTCCATGAATTTTAGTCTATTTTTTGGATTTTTAAATAGGAAAAACAATAAACTAAGGACAATAAAGAAATTAAAACAAACCGAAAACAAAAAGATTGATAACTGTGATCCTGATTAGCAGGTAGTATATTAGATTTTCCCCTTTTTCGAAAAAAGGTTGAACCCCTAGCCTGTGCATAAATTTTCCCCTAAAGGCATGTTTTATCTAGCGAAATGAGGAAGTAGTTGCTTGAAATGTGACTTATAACTAGTTTATGAAAGTTTATCTTTTGAATTTGTATCAATGATTTGCTAAATTTTATCTCGTCAGACCGGTGTGGTATTTTTACTGATTGACTAGTTGAACCGTTGCACCTTAACATTGTGACTCCATCACCTCGAATGGTCGCCGGCGAGCGAATCCAGGACAGGCTCAAAGAAAAGTAAAACAAAGGTGACCTCTGTCAGGCGCGCGGCAGCAGAGGATGTGTGTTTCCGCTGTTCCTTTCCCGTCATCGTCGTCTCCGGCGACTTCAGATCCGGCTCCACTAGAGAGGGAGCGAAGGATGGAGGGAGATGGCGGTGTCGACAGTGCTGGCGGTGGGGGCGGCGACATTGTCCTTGACCAGCAGGACGAGCAGGCCCCCGAAATCCCGGGCAGCTCCAACGACGTGGTCCTCGTGAGTAACCCCCTCCTCTCCCCCTCTCATCTTCAATTCACTCCCAGATTCCGATTTCCCGCGCCAATTGCTCCTCTCTTGATTACAACCTGGCGGTGAATTAAAATTACAACTAGCTAGGGTTCCTAAATTTCACCTTATTTTTACTATTAAGGGCATGGGAGCTCTGGGATGAGAGATTTTAAACGAAGGTATCCTGACCATGATTAGTAAAGGAGTTGTCAAAAAGCTTAGCCTTACCTCTTTTTGTTACCTGCACCAATTGAAGAGCATGTAGTATCCATGCTCTTCCACATCTGAATTGGCTGGACAGTTCAACTTTTCTCTCTCTACACCAAGGTAGTTCAACTTTTCTCTCTCTACACCAGTACACCTACCTAAGTGATCTTGCTTCTTTTCCTATATTTCATCTCACTTTTACTATTACAGCAAAAGTCACAAGTTCAATGGCAATGGTGCTGGATGCGTTTGCATCCTACGTGGCTGACATGGTCAAGCAGGTGGCAGAAGATCAGGTTGGAATGATGCTGGGAGTCTTTGGCGAGATTGACAAGATGGGTGACAAGCTTCAGGATTTCCAGAACTTCCTCGTCGACGCCGATAGGAGGAACATCACCGACGAGAGAGTCCGAGAATGGGTGGGGCAGCTCAAGCGTGCCATGTACGAAGCTACCGACATCCTCGACCTCTGTCATCTCAAGGCCATGGAGCATGGATCATCTTCCTTTGATGCAGGGTGTTTCAATCCGTTGCTCTTTTGCATGCGGAACCCCTCCCATGTTCGTGAGATTGGTACCCGCATCAAGGCGCTCAACAAGAGGCTCGATAGCATCAAGGAGCGCAGTGCTGCTTTCAGCTTCATTAATCTCGTGTCCTATGAGGATCGGCATAGCAGCAAGGTACATGCCTCGAGTCACGGTAATCCTGGCCGTGAGACGTCTGGGGATCTTGACCGATCGAGTGTGGTCGGGGAGAAGATTGAGGAAGACACAAGAGCACTAGTGGCCCAGATCTTGCAAACAACAAATGAGGTCAATAACAATATCATGGTTATTGCCATTGTAGGTGTCGGTGGGATAGGCAAGACCACCCTCGCTCAGAAGGTGTTCAATGACGAGGCCATCCAAGGCAATTTTAGCAAAAAGATAGGTTGAGCATCAATCAAAACTTAAGTGACGTTGAGCTTCTGAGAAGGGCCATCATCGAAGTCGGAGGAGACCATCTGCTGGCTGGAGATGCAAAGGTTGCGCTTAACGGAACCCTCAAGGATGCGTTGATTGGCCACAAAACCTTGTTGGTAATGGATGATGTGTGGGACCATGGTGCATGGGAGGGTGTTCTGAAAATACCCTTAGTCAATGCTGCTGCTTCATACAGCCGAGTCATCATCACCACTAGAGATGAAGGTGTGGCCAGAAGGATGGGAGCCACATGGCCCTACCACCATGTTGACACATTAACGCCTGATGACGCTTGGTCATTGCTCAAGAAACAGGTCAGTATGCAATCAAATACTACTGTCTAAATAAGTATTGTGTAGTTTAAAGATGCTTCCATGCATATTAGTACGAGCAGTTAATTATGTATAATTCAATTGTGTGTACGTACTTCTAGCTCTTGGAAGGTAAGAGTCTATCAGTAATTTTGCTGTGCTAATATTAACTTAATATATCTTTTACAAATAATCAAGTAAATAATAATGTCTTTAAATCATGATGCTAAGAAGGATATATACTATAGTGGCAGTTCAATTTTCCATATCTTATTTATGCCAGCATGATACGCGTTTGTGAAATTGGGATATTTTGTTTTGATGATCTTGATTCATAATTGGAAAATTCGGATAGCTAAAAGGTGTTTTTATTTATCATAAAGCAATATCGGTCGTATATTCGTGTAGTGAACCCTTGGATGAAAGTGCGTAGCTACTCACACATTACCATGGAACATGAATAAAAGATGCGAAGTGGCGGCCCATATATCCGCAGCAAATCAGCCTGGTTCAGGAGAAAAGCCACAAGTATCCACGTTTCTACCTAGAAGCGATCTAGGGTTTCCCTACCTCGTCGGCGATCTCACATCTCCGGCGGAAGGGCACTGAATCCCCACGTCTGATCTACCTCCCTCCCTCGTCGGGAACACCGCTCGGGCTGATCAAGGGGTCGACGCAGTCGGCTACCCGGCCTTGGCGGAGTTTCTCCGTCGGTTAGGGTTTGGGAGAAGGTCGGGACATGGCGGCGGCTAAGGGGAAGGATGTGGCTGGTGGATCGATGGAGCAGGCGGGATCAGAACCGTCTCTGGAGGATCTGCTGCGGAGTCTAAACCTCAAGGGGGAGGACATCGGAGGAGTGTTCGTCGCTAAAAGCGAAGTGGAGGCGCTGAAGGAAGGATCAAAGTGGATGGCGGTGATGAGACTTCTGACACCGCGACCTTACAGTACAACGTCTCTAAAGAAAACCATGCTGTTTGCATGGGCTCCGGCGCAGGATGTTGTGTTCCGTGATATGGAGGAGAATAGATTCCTGGTCCAGGCTAATTGTCTTGGGGATTGGAAGAAGATCACAGAGCAGGGTCCGTGGCTGTTTCGGGACCATGGGCTGCTGATCGAGAAGTATGATGGTAGTTGTCGTGCGTGAGCTAAATCGTATCCATGCATGGGTGCGGATCTTGGAGGTGCCGGAGCTGTACCGGAAGAAGAACTTGATTAGTGAGTTGGCCAAGACGATTGGCGAGGTGATCCTGATCGACATGAACAATACTGGCTCTGATGGAGGCGACTATGTCAGGGTGAGGATCTGGCTTGATGTTGGCCGAGCCTCACGCGGTTTGTATCCTTTAAACAGGAAGGAGGTGCACAGGTGATAATGAAGGTTAAGTATGAGAAGATACCGCTATTCTGCGCCGTCTGTGGCCTCCTCGGCCATGAGAAGGAGGAATGCGGGTCAGGTGTTCACTCGCCGGGGAAGGTTGGCTATGGGAACTGGCTTTTCGCAGACACAACGTGGAATCGAGCAAGGTTATATGGCAGATCAGCGAATCGTCCAGCAGGCGACGGACAGGGTTCCCGCCAGGAGCCATCGCTTGGCAGGGGTGGTGGACGAGGTGGCCGCTCTGGAAGAGGTTAGGGGACTGGTGGTCGGGGGCGAGGTGCTGAAGGTTTCCAGTCTGAAAGTCGTAAACGGACTTCGGCTGAGGCCAGCCTGACAGAGACCAGCCCGATCAAGGAGAATGCAGGGGCCCCTCTGTTGCTGACATGGAGGGAACCTGGGGTGATCGAGGAGGAAGGAGGAGGAGGTGCTAAGAAGCAGCTAGAGTTCGCTGGCGAAGGGAAGGAGAAGAGCTACCCGCAACGTTCTGGAACCCCCCCGCCGCCTCCGTCTGCAAGGGAACAAAAATGCCCGAAGAAACAGCTTACTCCAAAGAAGGCAAGGGATGCTTCTGTTCTGGCGGCCTCCGGTTCGGGGAGCCGCCCGTCCCAATGAGTATCCTTAGTGTGAATTGTCGTGGTCTGGGAGGCCCCGCGGCAATTCGAGACCTTCGTGTCTTGGCGGAGAATATTTCACCATCGGTTCTATGCGTTGTGGAGACCCAGCTTCACAAGACCCGGGTGGAATCCTTAGCTCGTTCTTTTGGTTTTAATAAAAGTTTTGCTGTTAGTAGCTCTGGCCGCAGTGGTGGTCTAGGATTGTATTGGAATAATGAGTCAATAAAGTTGGAAATTTTACCCTACTCCCAGTACCATATTGATGTTGTGGTGAAGGAAGAGGGGTTGGAACCGTGGCGTCTCACCGTGGTGTATGGAGAGGCCCAGGTTGATGAGCGCCACAAAACGTGGGATATGATCAAATATATCCGTTCATCAAATGACTTGCCGTGGCTTTGCATTGGAGACTTCAACGAGGTCCTCCACCGGGAAGAGCATGTCGGAGTCAATGAGCGGAGTTGGACACAGATCGCCGGGTTCAGAGAAGCGGTAGATGTGTGTGGCCTCTGTGATCTTGGGTACCGAGGGGTTCCGTGGACATTCGAGAAGAAAGTGACAGGTGGATCCTTTTGCCGCGTTCGTCTTGATCGTGGCTTGGCTACACCATCTTGGTGCGCCCGCTTCCCTGAGGCGGAGGTACACCACCTGTCGGCTTATGCGACATCTGATCATCTACCGATCTTGGTGAAGCTTGACCCAAGAAGTGACCAACAGAAGCAGCGTCGGCGGGGCTTGTTTCGGTACGAGGTTATGTGGGAGAAGCATGAAAAATTCTCAGATTTCATTGGGGAGTCCTGGAATGCATCTGAAAGGAGTCATAATGTGTCTGAGCTGAAGGATAAGTTGCAAGGGATGTCTGGCAAGCTAAAGGCATGGAATTCTGAGACGTTTGGCAGTGTAAAGCATCAGATTCGTGCACTCCAGCGTGAGCTCAGTGAGCTGCGGTCCCGGCCAGATAGAATTGAACCATCCTATGAGGAGATGAAAGTGGTGGGAAAACTCTCGGCGGTGCTGCATTGTGAAGAAGTTATGTGGCGCCAACGATCTCGCATACAATGGTTGGCGGAAGGGGACAAGAACACACGGTTCTTTCACCTACGGGCGAGCCAGCGGAAGAAAAAGAACAGGATAGCGGAGCTTACTAAGCAGGATGGCACGACCACATCTGATGAAGTGGAGATGGGTCGGGTAGCCAAGGAGTTTTATCAAAATCTCTACTCTGCCGAAGGAGTGTCAGGCATGGAGCATGTCCTGAATTGTGTTCCAAGGAAGGTTAGTTCAGAGATGAATGGCAAGCTGGATGCGCCTTTCTCAGTAAAGGAAGTCAAAGATGCGCTTTTTGAAATGTATCCGACCAAAGCGCCGGGACCTGACGGTTTCCCTGCACATTTCTTCCAACGTCATTGGGATTTGTGCGGTGGGGAGGTGACTGAGGCTGTCCTAAGAATTCTCAAGGGACAGGATAGTCCGGAGATCATCAACAAAACGTTTATTATGCTAATTCCAAAGGTGGCCAGCCCTAAGGAATTGGGGGAATTCCGCCCCATCAGTCTATGCAACGTAATCTATAAGATAGCCTCTAAGGTTGCGGCGAACAGGCTGAAGGGTGTACTGCCTGAGATCATTGCCGAGGAACAGTCGGCATTTGTGCCAGGGAGGCTTATCACTAATAACATAATCACGGCCTACGAGTGTCTTCACTTTATGAAGCGAAACAAAGCCAAGAAACACCGCTTCTGTGCGCTGAAATTGGACATGAGGAAGGCCTATGATCGGGTGGAGTGGCCGTATTTGGAAGAAATTATGCTCAAGCTGGGCTTCAGTCCTTCTTGGGTAGCCTTGATAATGCGGCTAGTGACGACGGTATCGTTTTCAGTGCTCCTCAATGGGGCACCGCAGGAGGAGTTTAGACCATCCAGGGGTATTCGTCAGGGTGACCCCATCTCCCCATATTTGTTCTTGTTGGCAGCAGAGGGCCTCGTGCCTTTTAAAATCCCAAGTTGAATCATCAGCACTCCAAGGTATTAAGGTGGCCTCCATAGCCCCGGCTGTAAACCACCTACTCTTCGCAGATGATAGCCTGCTGTTCTTCCGAGCATGTGATGAGGGAGCTGGGGAAGTCAAAACAGTACTCGAGAAGTATTGTAATGCATCTGGTCAGCGGATCAATATGGACAAATCGTCGGTTTTCTTCAGTAAGAAATGTCCAGCAACAGTCCGGGAGAGTATCAAAAATGCACTTGAGGTCCAGAACGAGACTTTGAGTGAGAAGTATCTTGGGATGCCATCGGGGGTGGGCAAGTCCAAGAATGGGGCGTTTAAGTACCTCAAGGATAAGGTGTGGAAGAAGGTATTGGGCTGGTTGGAGATGTTGCTATCGGTAGGCGGGAAGGAGGTTTTGATCAAATCCGTCGCCCAAGCCGTGCCAACCTTCTCGATGTCATGCTTCAAATTACCGCGAGGGTTATGCGATCACATCAATGATATGATAAGGAAGTTCTGGTGGGGCAGCCATGAGGGGAAGAGAAGGACGTGTTGGGTCTCTTGGGAGACAATGACTCAACCCAAATATATGGGAGGACTGGGTTTCCACGACATTGAATTGTTCAACCTAGCTCTTCTAGCGCGACAAGCATGGCGTATTCTACAAGAGCCATCGACGCTGTGTGCACGTGTGCTCAAAGCGGTATACTTCCCTTCTTCGGATCTCCTAACTTCTCAATTGGGGTCACACCCATCGCAGGTCTGGAGGGCGATCATTGAAGGGCGTGACACTTTGAAACTCGGCCTGATCAGACGAATAGGTGATGGCACTACGACCGCGGCATGGAGGGATAACTGGCTTCCCCGAGATGAGAGACTAACTCCGGTTGCCCCAGTCAAAGCCGACGCCCCTGAATTGGTGAGTGATTATATCGATATGACCTCAGCCACATGGAATATAGAGAAGCTGGAGGAGTTCTTTCTCCCGATGGATGTGGAGGTGATCAGAGGGATCCCAATATGTACGCGGGTACAGAACGACTTCTGGGCCTGGCATTTCGAAAGATCTGGAGTGTTCACAGTACGATCAGCGTACAGGGGCTCTGGTGTCAGTGAAGAAAACCAGAGAGGACTATTTGGAGAGTAGAGCAGCAGCTTCGAGCACACCAGATGAAAGCAAGGAGTGGTCGAAACTCTGGAAGTGTAAGGTACCCTCCAAGGTGCGGGTATTTTT
Source organism: Lolium perenne (assembly GCF_019359855.2). Lineage (NCBI taxonomy): Eukaryota > Viridiplantae > Streptophyta > Magnoliopsida > Poales > Poaceae > Lolium > Lolium perenne. The sequence goes on along the minus strand of NC_067248.2, from coordinate 5,026,023 downwards.
GTGGAGGCTGGCCCAATGCTCGCTGCCTACAGGTGATGTTCGTCAGAGACGGAATATGGCACCGTCAGCAAGCTGCTCGGTGTGCGGCCATGTAGACTCCTGGCGTCACTCCCTGATTGAGTGCAATATGTCGCGCTGCGTGTGGGCATTGGCAGATCCGGCTGTTGTGGAGCACATGTGCCTCGCGATGGAACCATCGGCGAGACAATGGCTGTTCTTGATGCTAAAGACGATGGATCATGCAGAATTCATCAGGATGCCGGTCACTTTGTGGGCAATCTGGCACGCTAGACGCAAAGTGATCCATGAAGAAATCTACCAGAGTCCTATGGCAACTCACCTATTTGTTGAGGCCTTTGTCAGGGATCTGGGGGAATGCCAACAGTCGATGGTGAAGCCGCGAGGTGGAGTGGCAACGGCGACACCTCGATGGATACCTCCACCTCTGGGCTGTTGCAAGATCAATGTTGATGGTGGAGCGGCAAAAACAAGACAGAGGGGTGCTGTTGGAGCAGTCTGCCGGTCGCAAACAGGGGAGTACCTGGGAGCGTCGGCAGTGGTTTTTGATGGCGTCACGGACCCTTGCTGCCTGGAGGCGATGGCCTGTCGTGAGAGCCCGGCGTTGGCGGCTGATCTACACATTGGCGAGGTCATGGTGGCGTCGGACTGCGCCGAGGTGGTGCAGAGCCTTAAGGGTCCATGCATGGGGCATTTCGGCCACATTACTCGGGAGATCAAAGAAACAGTGCGACACCGAGGAGGCTTCTCCTTTCGCCATGAGGGTCGGCGATCGAATGGCGAAGCGCATTCTCTGGCTCGCATGGCGACCACGCTTTCTGTAGGGCGCCATGTTTGGCTAGCTACCCTTCCTGAGGGCTTAACATTTCCTGTAAACTTTATGACTTATGATGAATAAAGTTTGACAGTCGGCTCAAAAAAAAAAGGAGAAAAGCCACAAGTCAATCTTTGGAGTAGCAGCCCATAAAATGGTGCGGACCGAAACGGACGAGTTGGAATCGCAAGAGGCCACCACTACGCGACTTGATAATCTGGAACGTTCACGGGTATGATCGGACGGCCCATGGCTTCAAATGGCTGTGGAGGCTCCTAGGTGATTTCATTATACTGTTAACTAATATGGTTTATGCTAAAAGGAATGGCATCATCTATCTGAAATACGTAGATTGTGTGTTCTCCTAAGCGCAATGCTAGTTCATCTCTTGTCATCCTCCAATACTCCAAACTACACGACCGGTTGATTTTACGTGTGCCTACGAAGAGCCGCACACCGCCTCTATTCTGTGCTCAACCTTGGGCGTAGATGTAGGCAGTAGAATTCAGAAGAGAATGAATGAGACGACCATAAGATTAAAAGAAAGAACTTTATAGCTTTTTTAAAAAAATATTGCCTACTTGGCATTGGTCAACTCGCCGGACAATTCAAAACCTCGGTAGGACAAGCGTTGAACAACTTATCCACTTTGGGGTCCAAAGAAAACATTTTTATAAAAATAGGACCTAATTGACATCCCCAAAATACTTTTATGACCTCCATGAATTTTAGTCTATTTTTTGGATTTTTAAATAGGAAAAACAATAAACTAAGGACAATAAAGAAATTAAAACAAACCGAAAACAAAAAGATTGATAACTGTGATCCTGATTAGCAGGTAGTATATTAGATTTTCCCCTTTTTCGAAAAAAGGTTGAACCCCTAGCCTGTGCATAAATTTTCCCCTAAAGGCATGTTTTATCTAGCGAAATGAGGAAGTAGTTGCTTGAAATGTGACTTATAACTAGTTTATGAAAGTTTATCTTTTGAATTTGTATCAATGATTTGCTAAATTTTATCTGTCGTACTGGTGTGGTATTTTTACTGATTGACTAGTTGAACCGTTGCACCTTAACATTGTGACTCCATCACCTCGAATGGTCGCCGGCGAGCGAATCCAGGACAGGCTCAAAGAAAAGTAAAACAAAGGTGACCTCTGTCAGGCGCGCGGCAGCAGCAGAGGATGTGTGTTTCCGCTGTTCCTTTCCCCCGTCATCGTCGTCTCCGGCGACTTCAGATCCGGCTCCACTAGAGAGGGAGCGAAGGATGGAGGGAGATGGCGGTGTCGACAGTGCTGGCGGTGGGGGCGGCGACATTGTCCTTGACCAGCAGGACGAGCAGGCCCCCGAAATCCCGGGCAGCTCCAACGACGTGGTCCTCGTGAGTAACCCCCTCCTCTCCCCCTCTCATCTTCAATTCACTCCCAGATTCCGATTTCCCGCGCCAATTGCTCCTCTCTTGATTACAACCTGGCGGTGAATTAAAATTACAACTAGCTAGGGTTCCTAAATTTCACCTTATTTTTACTATTAAGGGCATGGGAGCTCTGGGATGAGAGATTTTAAACGAAGGTATCCTGACCATGATTAGTAAAGGAGTTGTCAAAAAGCTTAGCCTTACCTCTTTTTGTTACCTGCACCAATTGAAGAGCATGTAGTATCCATGCTCTTCCACATCTGAATTGGCTGGACAGTTCAACTTTTCTCTCTCTACACCAAGGTAGTTCAACTTTTCTCTCTCTACACCAGTACACCTACCTAAGTGATCTTGCTTCTTTTCCTATATTTCATCTCACTTTTACTATTACAGCAAAAGTCACAAGTTCAATGGCAATGGTGCTGGATGCGTTTGCATCCTACGTGGCTGACATGGTCAAGCAGGTGGCAGAAGATCAGGTTGGAATGATGCTGGGAGTCTTTGGCGAGATTGACAAGATGGGTGACGAGCTTCAGGATTTCCAGAACTTCCTCGTCGACGCCGATAGGAGGAACATCACCGACGAGAGAGTCCGAGAATGGGTGGGGCAGCTCAAGCGTGCCATGTACGAAGCTACCGACATCCTCGACCTCTGTCATCTCAAGGCCATGGAGCATGGATCATCTTCCTTTGATGCAGGGTGTTTCAATCCGTTGCTCTTTTGCATGCGGAACCCCTCCCATGTTCGTGAGATTGGTACCCGCATCAAGGCGCTCAACAAGAGGCTCGATAGCATCAAGGAGCGCAGTGCTGCTTTCAGCTTCATTAATCTCGTGTCCTATGAGGATCGGCATAGCAGCAAGGTACATGCCTCGAGTCACGGTAATCCTGGCCGTGAGACGTCTGGGGATCTTGACCGATCGAGTGTGGTCGGGGAGAAGATTGAGGAAGACACAAGAGCACTAGTGGCCCAGATCTTGCAAACAACAAATGAGGTCAATAACAATATCATGGTTATTGCCATTGTAGGTGTCGGTGGGATAGGCAAGACCACCCTCGCTCAGAAGGTGTTCAATGACGAGGCCATCCAAGGCAATTTTAGCAAAAAGATAGGTTGAGCATCAATCAAAACTTAAGTGACGTTGAGCTTCTGAGAAGGGCCATCATCGAAGTCGGAGGAGACCATCTGCTGGCTGGAGATGCAAAGGTTGCGCTTAACGGAACCCTCAAGGATGCGTTGATTGGCCACAAAACCTTGTTGGTAATGGATGATGTGTGGGACCATGGTGCATGGGAGGGTGTTCTGAAAATACCCTTAGTCAATGCTGCTGCTTCATACAGCCGAGTCATCATCACCACTAGAGATGAAGGTGTGGCCAGAAGGATGAGAGCCACATGGCCCTACCACCATGTTGACACATTAACGCCTGATGACGCTTGGTCATTGCTCAAGAAACAGGTCAGTATGCAATCAAATACTACTGTCTAAATAAGTATTGTGTAGTTTAAAGATGCTTCCATGCATATTAGTACGAGCAGTTAATTATGTATAATTCAATTGTGTGTACGTACTTCTAGCTCTTGGAAGGTAAGAGTCTATCAGTAATTTTGCTGTGCTAATATTAACTTAATATATCTTTTACAAATAATCAAGTAAATAATAATGTCTTTAAATCATGATGCTAAGAAGGATATATACTATAGTGGCAATTCAATTTTCCATATCTTATTTATGCCAGCATGATACACGTTTGTGAAATTGGGATATTTTGTTTTGATGATCTTGATTCATAATTGGAAAATTCGGATAGCTAAAAGGTGTTTTTATTTATCATAAAGCAATATCGGTCGTATATTCGTGTAGTGAACCCTTGGATGAAAGTGCGTAGCTACTCACACATTACCGTGGAACATGAATAAAAGATGTGAAAAGTTGGATTGTTCTTGTCCAGTGAATCCCTACTAACATAACCAAAAAATATAAAAATCTAACTAGACTAAAAGTTGTAGTATAGTTTTGTCTAAAAAACGCACAAAGATTTCAGACCGCTATGTTTTGGCCTACTGTTATACATTTAGTTGGAATTCATATACAAGTTCAAGTTATCTTACCATTGTACTTAACTAATTAGCGGTGGGTTCAATGTTTGAGTTGAATATGTGTAATTTTGGCTTCATGTATGGAGGCACCATGAGGTATAGTTAAAATAGGCTAGTCAAAGCGGATCGGCATCGTTAGGGTGTCATGAGAGGGACGGTTTAGATACCCGTGTCGGGGTTTGTCATCAGTTGATTATGCGAATTTCATGTAATGGTAAAAAATGATGCTAAAATAAAATAATTTATGATTTCTGCTAAATTTAGAGTATAATTTCTATAACTTGTATGCTAGTATAGTTGACTAAAAGCACTTTTACTGGCAAGACACTCTATTTTGTAAATTAAGTTCTATGTTAGATGTCGAAGTCATTGCACGAATTTGGTATGTAGGAGTAGGATAAGGAAATATATTTTTATCATTTTTCTGTTGAAAATGTAATTTCTGCACTTTGAATATTTACATAGTCAAACTTACTGTGATAAATGGATGACTACATCAAATAGTTGTGCTTCAGAAGTAAATATGAGCACCTTAAAAGGGCTTGGTACATAGTTAATTAACTCTATTGTTCTCTTGAACTACATGTTCACAGGTACTTACAAGTGAGATAGATGAAGACCACATCGATACACTAAAGGATATAGGATTAAAAATTATACAAAAATGCAGTGGTTTACCACTTGCCATCAAAGTAATGGGAGGACTCCTGCATAAAAGAGGGGGCCTACGTCGTGACTGGGAGCAGATTATGGGTGATTCTAAATGGTCAATAGCTGAAATGTCCCAAGAGCTCAACAGTGCAGTATACTTTAGTTATGAAGATATGCCATCTTACCTGAAGCAGTGCTTTCTATACTACGTACTCTATTCTTCCTAAAAGTAGAAAGTTTACTTTGGATCAAGTCGTTGGAATGTGGATGAGTGAAGGATTTATTCATGGAAACTCTAGTGATTTTGAAGAATTGGGAAGAGATTACTGCATGGAGTTGGTATCTAGAAACCTCATAGAGCCAGATAAACGCTACGTTGATATATGGGTTTGCGACATGCATGATGTTGTTCGCTTATTTGCTCAATATATGACTAAAGATGAAGCACTCATAGCTCATAATTAATGGAGACATCAATATGCTGACTAAACTTAATTCACCAAAGTTTCTCCGGTTGTCTATAGAAACCGAACGATCACAAGCAGGTGAAGTTTTCTGGAAATCTCTACAGGAGCAGCAAGCAATGAGAACATTAATCTCAACTATCCAAATCAAGATGAAGCCGGGTGATTCATTGGCTACGTTTTGTAGTCTACGGACTCTTCACTTAGAATCTACAGACGTGGCTGCATTGGTTAACTCGTTGCATAAACTCAAGCACCTCAGGTATTTGGCACTAGTAGATATTAGTATATCTGTACTTCCAGAGAGCATTGGCAAGATGAAACTCTTGCAATTCCTCGACCTCCGTGGATGTGAAAATTTGGAGAATCTTCCTAGTTGCATTGTGAAGCTTGGCCAGTTGAGGTTACTTCGTCTTCCCAGCATAAGTATGATACCTAGAGGCGTCCAGCTTGTGAGCTACCTTGAGTGATAGAAAACGAGTATTGGTAGTGTATCACGTGTGCCTCTAGGGTCACCGTGGGTATGTATTTATATTAGAGTTACAAGGGTACAAAGGTGAGTCGGTTTGGTTTACAATACAACTACACAAACCGACTCATATACAAGTTGGATATCTATACATACACATATGTTTATCACCCTCCCTCAATCTCAACTTCGGAGAGGTTGAGATTGCGCCTACAAGAGGTAAACTGTGGCAATGGTAATGGCTTGGTGAAGATGTCAGCTAGCTGATCCTTGGAGGAGATAAATCTGATCTCAAGTAACTTCCGTGCAACCCGTTCTCGTACAAAGTGAAAATCAATCTCAATATGTTTTGTGCGAGCATGAAACACAGGGTTGGCAGAAAGATATGTAGCTCCAATATTATCACACCATAAGACAGGTGGACGTCTTTGAATTACTCCAAGTTCACCAAGGAGGGCTTGTACCCAAATCAACTCAGCAGTAGCATTTGCAAGCGACTTGTATTCTGACTCCGTACTGGAACGAGACACAGTAGCTTGTTTTCTGGCACTCCAAGAAATCAAATTGCCTCCATAGAATATAGCAAATCCCCCCGTTGATCGGCGGTCATCAGGATCACCAGCCCAATCTGCATCAGAAAAGGCAGAGAGGAGCGGCAGGGTAGAGGAGGGACGCAGAAGTAGTCCATGTGACAGAGTACCCTTCACATAGCGAAGAATGCGTTTGACCGCCGACCAATGAGCACATCTGGGAGCATGCAAGTATTGACACAACTTATTGACAGCAAAGGACAAATCTGGTCGTGTCATTGTAAGATACTGAAGGCCTCCTACAATACTGCGATAACGAGTAGATTCTTCAGCAGAAAGAGGAGTACCATCATTAGCCGAAAGTGTTTCAGAGGCAACCATAGGAGTAGTAACCGGAGCACACTTCTGAAGACCAGCTTTCAGCAACAATTCTGAGGCATATTTGCGTTGACTCATGAGAAGACCACCTCCTCTTGGCTTATGTACCTCAACGCCAAGAAAGTAATGGAGCGGACCAAGATCCTTAAGAGCAAATGTTTTACCAAGCTGATGGACCAGACGATCAGTAGCTGCAGACGAGGAACTCACCACAATGATGTCATCAACATAAACAAGGAGGTATAGTGTGAGTTTAGGCCGTCGCAGGATAAAGAGAGATGTGTCGGCTGTGGAAGGTGTAAAACCAAGGGCTGCAAGTACGGAGCTGAGTCTGGCATGCCAAGCACGCGGGGCTTGCTTAAGTCCATAAAGAGCCTTGTCAAGCCGGCACAAGAACCCAGGGTAGCTAGGATCCTCAAACCCAGGAGGTTGTCGCATAAACACCTCTTCCTCAAGAATTCCATGAAGAAAAGCATTCTGGATGTCAAGCTGCCGAAGATGCCATCCCTGAGTAAGTGCCATTGATAGTAACACGCGAATAGTAGTGGGTTTGACAACAGGGCTGAAAGTATCCTCATAGTCGAGTCCCTGTCGCTGCTTGAAACCTTTTGCAACTAGGCGAGCTTTGTATCTGTCAATGGACCCGTCAGCTTTGCCTTTTTATCTTGAACACCCATTTGCAATCAATGATATTCACTCCAGAACGAGGTGGAACCAATCGCCATGTCTCATTTTTCTGAAGGGCAGTGTACTCGGCTTCCATAGCCAGGCGCCAATGTGGGGATGCAAGGGCAGCACGAAAATCATATGGCTCAGTAGTGAGCAGCGTCGGATCAGAAGACTTGGTAGTGCTCCAGGCAACAGTGCCATCAGTGCGAACCTTCTTATGACGAATACCACGCTGTAGGCGTGTAGTCATGCGAGGCTGATCGACCGGGGAAGGCCCAGCAGTAGCTGTTGGGGAAGGGGCCGAAGTGGTGTGCGACGGAACTGTATCCGCCGCACCGGTCGTAGACGAAGCCGAGCTGGGCGAGCTGGGCGACGCCGGCCCAGGTCGCTGAGTGAGGCGAGCAGGGGAGCCCTCGTCTGCATGGGTTGCATGCAGATCGACGTCTGCGTGAGGCGCGCGATCGACGTCCTCCGGTGTAGTAACAGAAGGAGTAGTAGGCTCCTCGTCGAGTAACTCAAGACGTGCTCCGCGCCCCGAACCTGCACCATGGTTAGCCAACAAGCTAGGAGTATATGCGGCATCAACAAATTGGTCAGGAGTGAGAAGTAGATTATTAGAGGAGGATGGTGTGGTAGGAGACTCAGCTATGTGGGAGAAGGGAAACACATTTTCATCGAAAACAACATCCCTGGATATATATACACGGTTTGTAGGAACATGGAGACACTTGTAACCTTTGTGAAGAGAGCTATATCCCAGAAAAACACACTGTTTAGATCGAAACTGAAGTTTGCGATTATTGTATGGGTGAAGGTGTGGCCAGCAAGCACAGCCAAACACTTTAAAAAATGTGTAGTCTGGTGTTTCACCGAGAAGACGCTCTATAGGTGTTTGCATGTCTATCACACGACTAGGTAACCTATTAATGAGAAAACATGCTGTAGAAAAAGCATCGCTCCAAAACCGAAAAGGGACACTCGCATGAGCTAAAAGAGTGAGACCAGTCTCAACGATATGACGATGTTTACGCTCAGCGGTGCCGTTTTGTTGATATGTATGAGGACATGAGACACGATGTGAGATGCCAATGTCATCAAAGAATTTGTTTAACTTGAGATACTCACCACCCCAATCACTCTGAACATGTATGATTTTTTTGTTGAGTAACCGTTCAACATGTTGTTGAAACTGAAGGAAAACTGCGAAGACATCAGATTTATGTTTTAGGAGATAAAGCCATGTAAAACGACTATAAGCATCAACAAAACACACATAAAACTGATGACCACTAACAGAGGTTTGGGCAGGACCCCAAACATCTGAGTAAATAAGTTCAAGAGGTGAAGTGGTAACATGAGTAGATAATGAAAAAGGTAACTGATGACTCTTGCCTTGCTGACAGGCATCACACACTAAGTTTACAGCTTTATTGTCCGAAACTAAAGGAAGCTCATGACGACGCAGAATATGTTGAACAATTGGCGAGGCTAGATGTCCTAGACGTGAGTGCCACTGATCACGTGACACCTTGATACTGCTGAAGGCTTGCTTGATAGTGGATGGAGAGACATTGTAAAGGCCTCGGCATGTGCCCCCTCTAAGAAGAACCTCCCTGGTTGCCCGGTCCTTAATAAAAAAATACCATGGATGGAATTCAAAGAAAACGTTATTATCAAGTGTAAGACGTTTGACAGAGAGTAGGCTGCGAGTAACTGATGGAACATGATGAATATTTGTAAGGTGTAGAGGTTTGGATAATGTAGGGAGTAAGGATTGACCAATATGTGTAATGCGCATACCTGCACCATTGGCTGTTTGGACGGTGTCCTGGCCTTGATATTTCTCCTTGATGGTTAGTTTGTTGATGTCGTTGGAGAAGTGATCCGTCGCTGCAGTGTCCACATACCAGTAGGGGTCAACTGGATATGAGGAGGTAGAGGCGCCGGCATGAAAGGCGGCGACAGGGGAGTTGTCGTTCCAGGCAGCGAGCTGGCGATCCATGTTTCGACCATCATTGCCAGTACCCAGATAATTTTTCTTGAAGCGTTTGAAGCAGCAAGACGCGACATGCCCCTCCTTGGAGCATATTTGGCACACCGGGCGTGAGCCTCTGGCACCACCTGTAGGACGACCGCCCTGTTGTCCCTGTGGACGAGGGGCAGAAGGCGGCGCTGGGGCCTGAGGGCGATCACCAGTAGAGTTGCCCTGGCCGAACCACTGCTGGGGCGGAGCTGACGATGATGGCTGGTGGGTAGAGGCGCGTCCAGTAGCGCGCGAGGTGTAGTTGGCGGAGTGAATGTCGACGCCGAGTTCCGCGCGTCTTGCCTCCACGCGCTGCTCTGTATTGAGAAGCTGCGCGTAGACGTCGCAGATGGGTAGAGGGTCGTAGGCAGGACGTGCGGAGATGCGATCCGCGAGTGCGTCATAGTCCCCATCTAAACCTCCGAGCAGAAATTGATTGAACTCTTCCGGCCGGAGCGGCTGTCCGATGGAGCTGAGGACATCTGCGAGGGATTTGACCCTGTTGAAGAAGGCGGTGGCGTTGGGGAAGTCATGCTTCTTGGTCTTGCCAAGTGCAGTGCGTATCTGCATCACCCGTGCCGACGACTGCGACGCGAAGCTAGCCTCCAGAGTCTCCCAAGCCTCCTGCGATGTAGGGATCATCATCACCATGCCGATCACCCCTTCCGAAAGAGAGGAGACAATCGCGGAGAGGATCGATTGATCCTGCTGATGCCAAGCAGAATATTTAGGGTTGGCGATGATGGAGGCAGGGGTATCATCTTTCGCCGGAACTTCAAGTTCCTCGGGCGGATAGGGTAAGGACCCATCAACGAACCCAAAGAGGAGGTTGCTGCGCAGGATTGGATCAACCTGCGTGCGCCAGTAGAGGTAGTTGTCCGGTGTAAGCCGAATCGTGAACTTGTTGGTGAGGTCGATGGGCACATCCGGGATCCGCGACGTCAACACGACGCGGGCAGCGCTGCCCTTGCTCATGGAGATGCCGGCAGGAGTAGTCTTGCCGGACGAAGCGGTAGAAGCCGGGTTGGAGAGCGCTGAGGAGAGGCCAGAGGTAGTCATGGCGTCGCTGCGAACTCCTGGCGGCGGCGGCAGCCGAGATTGAGAAACCTAGGCGGCGGCGGCGATGTAGGCGGAAGCGAATTTAGGGTTTAAGCTCTGATACCATGATAGAAAACGAGTATTGGTAGTGTATCACGTGTGCCTCTAGGGTCACCGTGGGTATGTATTTATATTAGAGTTACAAGGGTACAAGGGTGAGTCGGTTTGGTTTACAATACAACTACACAAACCGACTCATATACAAGTTGGATATCTATACATACACATATGTTTATCATTGAGAACTTTCCCTTTGTTGTTGAGCTTGAAGTGATTCGAAGCCCTGGCCTGGAGAGGATCACTAATCTCCCCAGTCTGCAGAAGCTTACCATCATCAATTGCTAAAAGTTAAAGGTGCTGGATAGGATCCCTGTCCTCGAGAGGTTGGTCCTAGAGGATTACGCCACGGAAAAGCTCCCAGAATACATGCAAGATATAAAGTCAAGGCATTTGTAGCTAGACTGCAGGGTTTGGCTGCTCGCTCAGCTAGCTGCTGGACAATCTGGCACTGAGTGGGATAAATTCAGCCATGTGGAGCATGTCAATGCATATGCACATCATGGAAGCAACCGAAGGAAGTGGTACATGCATGGTCTACACAAAAAGAGACAACTTCAAGTTGGATTCAAATATTAGCAGCTCTGCCATATTTCAAGGTAGAATCAACCATGTGAGCTTTGTCTTGATTTTTTGTTTGGCATTCTGACTCTGCCAGGACAGTTTATAAGCTTGTTTCATTCCCAAATATTCTGCATGATGACTGAATATCTTCCGTACATTTTTTGTTTCACATGATTATGCTCGTACCAGATGACGTACAAGCACATTTTTATGGGCCATGCAACTAATCAAGTTTTCGGCTCCACACCGTAGGGGTTTCCCCTACAGTAATGCTCTTCAAAAAATCAAGTTTTAGGCACACAACACTAGTGGTACATGTGTGCTGTTCACCGTATGGCTACCACTTTTATGATTTGGTTGCACTCCATTCTGTTGCTAAGCATTTCCCTTTCTAATTACTTGTTCTGCTCGGTAACGTCGAGTTCAACAAATCTAGCTAGAGTGATATGTTAGCTCTTGGCTTCAAATGAGATATCATGTAACCAATTTTATATTTTTCTTCTTACCATGCAGAAACCTTATCATCTTCTATGGTGGATGCAGAAGGATTTGAGTCTGTACAAAATGAGAAAAAGTACATTTAATTATGTCTGCAGCTTGGTGAGGATCCCATTTTTGGAATATATGATGTTAAGCGGTCACACCTTTGTTGATGGGAGGGTGCTGTCTTTACAAGACCGAGTAGCAGTGGCTCTGAGAATGTTGAACTGTGGTGAGCCACCGGTTACAGTAGGATCCTCTGTTGGTGTGGATGAGTCAACTGCCTCGCTGGTAACTCAGATGTTTATCGAGGCTATGGTAAAGCGAGCATTTGACCTCTTGAATTGGCCCTGCACCAGCGAAATGGAAAAGATCAAGCACAAGTTTTAAAAGGTATACGGCCTGCCAAACTGCTGCGGTGTTGTACATACAGCTCGCATCAAATTTGGTTCGCAAAATCCTGACACGGAGAATGATGGCATGCTAATGCAAACCGTCATTGATCCAGATATGAGGCTGACAAACTGTTGGCAGGGGTCGCCCGGTAGCATGGACCAATTGAGCATATTGCACGACAGTTGGCTCTTTAAGTCCTCCGAGAATGGTGCTTGCCTGAATAGTAGTAATCTGAAGTTATCAGATGGCTCGGATGTTGGGGACTATGTCATTGGTGATGAAGGATCTCTCGCTCTCAGATTCCAAAGTGGAGTTCAATAGCGGAAAAAGTTCAAAATAAACCCTAAATTTGTAGGCTAAAGCTAAATCGAACCTCAAACTCTCAATCCCTGAAATCGGCACTCTCAACTTATTGATCCCGGTCTATTTTCAACCCTAGAGCTGTTTGGCACACCGGGAATAATATGATCCTGGCCGGGATAACAGACTAGTCTGACTGACAATTTGAGCCCACACGTCATATTGATCTTCTTCCCCAATTTCTTTCTCTTATGTTCATTGCCAGATTGATCCCCCCATGGCAGCAGGCTCCCGTGCCCCCTAGCCCCTCGATAGTTCTCATTGCAGGTCCACAGCTAACCATAGGCCCTGCCACACTGTTGTGCCTACTGTGCCTAGGCCTCTCCACTGATGCCTGCGAGTCACCGTGACCGCACGAATACTCCGCGTCGACCTTGCTCCGGAGATCGCCATGGCGCGCGGATCGAGTGGAGCACGGGCTCCTCTGGGCGTGGTCGCCGTAGGCGGGGCTCTGCTAGATTTGGGGGTTGGTCGTCGGAGGAAGACGAGTCATGTCAGGATGACAACGACACTGTGACCTATGAGCATGCGCTCGTCGGAGAATTAATCGACCGTCAGCGACGACTCCGTCGCTGGAAAATGTAAGGGGCTCCTCCTGACTGTGCCCCCACAGTCCCTGCAGGTGCTCCCTCATGGCCGTGCAATTGGCGGCGTGCAAGGACTGCTTCTAGTGCGGAGTGCTGCTAGCGCGTGCAAGCCCTGCTGCTAGCGCATGTGTTGTTCCTGGCCGTGAAACAAGTTATAATATTTTCGCGCGCGTCTGTTTTGGTACGTCAGAGAGAAATCAACACCAAGTGACTAGAGGTGGAAGAAGCATATGACAAGTGGGGCTACGTAGTCAGTGAGAGTAGTAATTTTTTCTATTTCGATTTTTTCTTTTCAGCCGGGAAAAACAGTTTCAAGGTTTAAACTAGACTGGGATTGGTAAGTTGAGAGTGCCGATTTCAGGGATTGAGAGTTGAGGGTTTGATTTAACTTTCATCTACAAGTTTAAGGTTTGTTTTGGATTTTTTCCTTCAATAGCAGATACCATGGAGCTATAGTCATCGCTCAGAAGGCGCTGGCACGGTTGACACGTGGAAGTGCCTGCAGGGAGAAGGGTGGCATCTAAATAATCAACTTGAGGTGTTCTGGACTGTCAATACGTGTTGCCTGTTGCATAACATAGTAATATACATGGAGGAGGAGCATGGTGCGGGCATGCCGAGCGATCAGGAGCAGTATACAAGCGGGAAAGTGCGTCAGATAGCGGATGAGGACGCCGTGAGGGTGAGGGATGCACTCTCCCGGCACATGATGGAATCTGGAGGTCTATTAACACAGCTCGTAATGTGTTCATTCTGTTTATTTGTTTTCTTTCTAATCCGCTCTTAATGCTTTCCATCTTAATTTCATTTGTTTGGTAGCCCACACAATGGCTGCAGAGGATGCACAAGAAGTAGTACCAGTAGCATCCGGTTCAGGAGATGAAAACAAGGAGCAAGAAGAGCGCCGTCGACAAGGAGCAGATCGAGGAAAGGAGAAAGCGCATGATAGCTAGCTAGGGAGATCAGATCGTCCTCTCCACTGAATTAATTTGGTACTGTTCTTTTATCTCCGCTACTGATTTGTGCTTCAAGCTGCAGTCCATTTCTTAGCTCCTTCCGTTTTTTATGGCACTGGTAATTACTGTCAGTGGGAATCACTACAGTGGGAATCACTACATTGAGGATATTTTGTTTAAATTACTCGCAGAAAAAACTAGGCCGAACTTTATGCCTACTATGTGCCAATGTGCTAACAAACAAATAAGTACCTTATTCACCGACTGTTTTTTATGTATTTATTTCCTGTTGTAAAGCATCCATGTACGAGTTGGACAATGACTTTCCATTGTTCGTTCCGTAGCACGCATGCATGATTTTGATAATTAAGTTGGCAACTACAATACCCTGTAGCATGCATGCATGATTTTGATAATTAAGTTGGCAACTACAATACCCTACGATTTACGCTGAAAACCTTGATGGCAAGCATGTATGTCATCTACTTTAAATATTGATGTGAGCAGGTGGAAGGCTTTTCAATCTTCACCCTGCTGCTTTGTTGCATTAACTTGCACGCATGAATGCAGCCAAAGGCCAAATGCTGGCCCTGTCAAAGTTGGATCAACAGATTGTTATTATCTTGGACAAAGACAAGTTTTTATTTGTATATTTTGCATCACTGGCTATAAGCTTGTATGTGTTGATAGAAGGACAGTAGTGTAGCTGCATGGATACTATTTGTGTGATTTCTGTCCTCCAGCTGCTGCGACTTGAAGAATTTCTGGCAGTGAGTGCTGAATGTGTATGAAATGTGTTTGGGCATCACTTAGTCATAGCAGCTGTTAGGGTAAGTGTACGTGTGCGTTGTAGCAGCTGTCGCTAATTGGGACAGCTGACACATTACAATGATATGAGGAACCTAGTTGTTTGTAAACTGTAATGCACTAAAGCAGCTAGGGGCAAGTCCAGTGTGAAAGCTGCAGATCCCTAATTTTTTCTCTCGCCACCTTGGTTGTTGCCTACCTAGTTGGTGGGTGCCTACCAATGTTGTGGCCTGTCTTTTCAGCGCAACGTTGAAGTGTCGTGTTCGAATGTTTGTTAGTGTCGATTTATGGTCTGTGTAGGTGTATTGTTTGTGTGGGTCTGGCCTGGTTGTTGTAGGTTTTTGTCTGGTTTTTCTCCTAAAAACCGTACACTTTTTTTTTAATTTGTAGATGAGGCAAAGTTTTTGCCTCCGTTTCAAATAAACATGCATCATCTGGGCTCCCATTTCTTCATAGATACTTCCTGCGTCTCATGAAAGTTATCGTATATTTGTTTAAATTGTGATGTATCTCTATACTAGTTTGTGTCCAGATTTATCTGGGCTTCCATTTCTTCATAGATACTTGCTCTGTCTCATGAATAGTAGATTTGTTTAAATTGTGGATGTATTTATATTCTAGTTAGTGTCTAGATATATTCAAGTTTTGACAAATCTAAGACAATTTTCATAAAACGGAAGGAGTATTATACATGTATAACAGATGGATGTATTTGGCCTTACTTTCACATTTTGTTGAGAGTTGAGGCTAGGGGCGATGTAGCTTTTCGCTCCGGAAAGCCTTTAGTGTATGATAGATAGAAGCACAAACTCTGGTTGTGTTATGCTAGGATTTTTTTTGCATTTTGTGTTGTATTTTTCAGATTCTCGTGAGATATCCACGTGCTGTGACGACTGATAACGCAATTTATATATTTTATGTGTGATGTTGTTTTATGTGAGTTTAGGTCTCCTTTGCATGGTTAATGATGAGGCAATGAAGTTGTGGACTGGGCGCTGCTTGATTCTGCTGCCCTTAGGTATTTCTTTCATCCAGCTGCATCTGCCCAGTTCTTACTAGATCAGGCTCAGCAGCACATTTCCTTATAACAGTGGGTAACCCAGTGTCTCAAGGTATGATAAGAAACATACTGATGAAGTCGAAGTGTACATAGGATCGTTTGTATTCTATGCAGATGTGATGGTTACAACTCAACAATATGCGGAAATACTAGATGCGGCGCTTGATGATGGAAACAATGCCAATGCTACCAATGGCCTTTTCAACCTTTGGAAGATAAGGTAGCCTTTTTTTGCGGGTAAAAGAGAAGGTAGCCGCCAAGCTACTTTCTTCTCTTGGGAAGCATGTTACCATGGCAGGCCAGGCAACACGGTTCTTACTAGCATTGTTATCTATTACATCACCGTTCTCAATGTCCCGATCGAGGTGCTCGTGAAGATTGATAGTATTAGAAGGGCTTTCCTATGGGTGGCTTGCGATAATTAAGGTCACCGGGGAAAATGCAAAATTAATTGAAAAATGGTGTGCAAGCCTAAGGATTGTGGAGGCCTTGGAATCCTAAACCTCTCTAGAGCTGGCGGCACCAGGACATCCAGGTGAAGCTGGAGTCGAATCCTCAAGCGTATGCGCGCCGATGTCGAGTGCAATCCTCAGCCATAATGGTGGCGAGGTCCTAGGCTAGGAATAAAAAAATGTAATTTTGTTTGAAGTTTAATAAAAAATTATATCCCTATGACATGCAGACCTTTGAGGAGAAGACATGATACACGAGGCGTCCAAGCATTGTCTGCTGCCATGCAAAACCGGCCTAGATTTGGTCTGGCTTTGGATCAAGCTAGACGAAAAAATAGGCGTGGCTCGTTTTTTGGGTCGCTGTTGGGTGCTGGTTTCGGTCCGCGGCCATCCAATGGTTGCCGCGCAGGATAGAGTTTCCTTAGCCAAGTGTAGTAGTGTGCATCGATCGATTGGAGGTGTTAGAGCATCTCCAGCTGGTGTCCCCTCAAAGGACTTAAGGAGTTGGATAGGAAACCGTGCACAGCCGTATGCACCAAAGACCTTTTCGGTCCGGCGCGGTCTAATATAGTGCACGACGCTCCAGGGCTACTTCAACATAGATGCTTCATAAGAAAAAGAGTTAGTAGCACAAGCATCATCATTAAAATCAATAGGAGAAGGTGCGGTCTAATATAGTGCACGACGCTCCAAGGCTACTTCAACATAGATGCTTCATAAGAAAAAGAGTTAGTAGCACAAGCATCATCATTAAAATCAATAGGAGAAGGCAACTGTCATCTGTGTGTTGTCCAATGCTGGTATGGATAGCCGTTTTTGGGCTAAAGTGGCCTACACCGCCTGTTGCTTGTGACGGTAAAGCACACGTCCGTTGGGAACCCCAAGAGGAAGGTGTGATGCGTACAGCAGCAAGTTTTCCCTCAGTAAGAAACCAAGGTTATCGAACCAGTAGGAGATGAAGGCCACGTGAAGGTTGTTGGTGAAGGAGTGTAGTGCGGCGCAACACCAGGGATTCCGGCGCCAACGTAGAACCTGCACAACACAATCAAGATACTTTGCCCCAACTTAACAGTGAGGTTGTCAATCTCACCGGCTTGCTGTAAACAAAGGATTAAACGTATGGTGTGGAGAATGATGTTTGCTTGCAAAGAACAACAGAGAACAATGATTGCAGTAGGTTGTATTTCAGATGTAAAAGAATGGACCGGGGTCCACAGTTCACTAGTGGTGTCTCTCCAATAAGATAAATAGCATGTTGGGTGAACAAATTACAGTTGGGCAATTGACAAATAGAGAGGGCATAACAATGCACATACATATCATGATGACTAATATGAGATTTACTTAGGGCATTACGACAAAGAACATAGACCGCTATCCAGCATGCATCTATGCCTAAAAAGTCCACCTTCGGGTTAGCATCCGCACCCCTTCCAGTATTGAGTTGCAAACAACAGACAATTGCATTAAGTACTGTGCGTAATGTAAACAATACAAATATCCTTAGACAAAGCATTGATGTTTTATCCCTAGTGGCAACAGCACATCCACAACCTTAGAACTTTCTCACATCGTCCTGCATTCAATGGAGGCATGAACCCACTATCTAGCATAAATACCCCCTCTTGGAGTTACAAGTATCAACTTGGCCAGAGCCTCTACTAGCAACGGAGAGCATGCAAGATCATAAACAACACATATATGATAGATCGATAATCAACTTGACATAGTATTCCATATTCATCGGATCCCAACAAACACAACATGTAGCATTACAATAAGATGATCTTGATCATGATAGGCAGCTCACAAGATCTAAACATGATAGCACAAGAGGAGAAGACAACCATCTAGCTACTGCTATGGACCCATAGTCCAAGGATGAACTACTCACACATCAGTCCGGAGGCGGGCATGGTGGTGTAGAGCCCTCCGGTGATGATTCCCCTCTCCGGCAGGGTGCCGGAGGCGATCTCCTGAATCCCCCGAGATGGGATTGGCGGCGACGGCATCACAGTATGTTTTCTCGTATCGTGGCTCTCGGTACTAGGGTTTTCGCGACGGAGAGAATATATAGGCGAAGGGGCAGAGTCGGGGGACGCTCGAGGGGCCCACCCCATAGGGCGGCGCGGCCAGGGGTGGGGCCGCGCCCCCCTAGGGTGTGGCCGCCTCGTCGCCCCTCTTCGTCTCCTCTTCGGACTTCTGGAAGGCTCCGTGGAAAATAAGACCGTGGGCTTTTGTTTCGTCCAATTCCGAGAATATTTCCTGTGTAGGATTTCTGAAACCAAAAACAGCAGAAAATAGGAACTGGCGCTTCGGCATCTTGTTAATAGGTTAGTGCCGGAAAATGCATCAAAATGATATAAAGTGTATATAAAACATGTGAGTATTGTCGTAAAACTAGCATGGAACATAAGAAATTATAGATACGTTTGAGACGTATCAAGCATCCCCAAGCTTAGTTCCTACTCGCCCTCGAGTAGGTAAACGATAACAAGGATAATTTCTGAAGTGACATGCTACTATCATAATCTTGATCAATTCTATTGTAAAGCATATGAGATGAATGAAGTGATTCAAAGCAATGGTAAAGATAATGACTAAACAACTGAATCATATAGCAAAGACTTTTTATGAATAGTACTTTCAAGACAAGCATCAATAAGTCTTGCATAAGAGTTAACTCATAAAGCAATAAATTCTTAATAGAAGGTTTTGAAACAACACAAAGGAAGATATAAGTTTCAGAAGTTGCTTTCAACTTTAACACGTATATCTCATGGATAATTGTCAACACAAAGTAATATGATGAGTGCAAATAAGCAAGTATGTAGGAATCAATGCACACAGTTGACACAAGTGTTTGTTTCTAAGATGGAAAGAAGTAGGTAAACTGACTCAACATAAAGTAAAAGAAAGGCCCTTCGCAGAGGGAAGCAGGGATTACTCATGTGCTAGAGCTTTTATTTTGAAAACATGGAAACAATTTTGTCAACGGTAGTAATAATTCATATGTGTTATGCATAAAACATCCTATAAGTTGCAAGCCTCATGCATCGAATACCAATAGTGCTCGCACCTTGTCCTAATTAGCTCGGATTTCCATGGATTATCATTGCATTACATATGTTTCAACCAAGTGTCACAAATGGGTACCTCTATATCACCTGTATAAAGGTCCAAGGAGATAGATCGCATTTGATTTCTCGTTTTTGATAAATCTCAACTTGAGGACATCCATACCGGGACAACATAGAAAACAGATAATGGACTCCTCTTTAATGCTTAAGCATTCAACAACAGATAATATTCTCATAAGAGATTGAGGATTAGTGTCCAAGCTGAAACTTCCACCATGATACATGGCTTTGGTTAGCGGCCCAATGTTCTTCTCTAGCAATATGCATACTCAAACCATTCAACTCATGGTAAATCACCCTTACTTCAGACAAGACGAACATGCATAGCAACTCACATGATATTCAACAAAAGAACAGTTGATGGCGTCCCCAGAAACATGGTTACCGCTCAACAAGCAACTTATAAGAAATAAGATACATAAGCGACATATTCTTTACCACAATAGTTTTTAAGCTACTTTCCCATGAGCTATATATTGCAAAGACAAGGAATGAAATTTTTAAAGGTAGCACGCAAGCAATTTACTTGGAATGGCAGAGAAATACCACATAGTAGGTAGTTATGGTGGACACAAATG
This sequence comes from Lolium perenne, assembly GCF_019359855.2. Classification (NCBI taxonomy): domain Eukaryota; kingdom Viridiplantae; phylum Streptophyta; class Magnoliopsida; order Poales; family Poaceae; genus Lolium; species Lolium perenne. Next base: position 5,005,956 of record NC_067248.2, on the reverse strand, counting down.
GCATAAGTTTTGGCTCAAGGTTTTGGATGCACGAGAAGCATTCCCTCTCAGTACAAGGCTTGGGCTAGCAAGGTTGTTTGAAGCAAACACAAGTATGAACCGGTACAGCAAAACTTACATAAGAACATATTGCAAGCATTATAAGACTCTACACTGTCTTCCTTGTTGTTCAAACACCTTTACCAGAAAATATCTAGACATTAGAGAGACCAATCATGCAAACCAAATTTCAACAAGCTCTACAGTAATTCTCCACTAATAGGTTCAAACTACATGATGCAAGAGCTTAAACATGATCTATTTGAGAGCTCAAAACAATTGCCAAGTATCAAATTATTCAAGATAATATACCAATTACGACATGAAGCATTTTCTGTTTCCAACCAAATAGCAATAAACGAAGCGGTTTTCAACCTTCGTCATGAACATTAAAAGTAAAGCTAAGAACACCAGTGTTCATATGAAACAGCGGAGCGTGTCTTTTTCCCACACAAGGAATGCTAGGATCCGAATTTATTCAAACAAAAACAAAAATAAAAGCGTACAGACGCTCCAAGTAAAGCACATAAGATGTGACGGAATAAAAATATAGTTTCACTAGAGGTGACCTGATAAGTTGTCGATGAAGAAGGGGATGCCTTGGGCATCCCCAAGCTTAGATGCTTGAGTCTTCTTGAAATATGCAGGGATGAACCACGGGGGCATCCCCAAGCTTAGACTTTTCACTCTTCTTGATCGTATTATATCATCCTCCTCTCTTGATCCTTGAAAACTTCCTCCACACCAAACTCAAAACAATCTCATTAGAGGGTTAGTGCATAATCAAAAATTCACATGTTCAGAGAGAACACAATCATTCCCAACACTTCTGGACATTACCCAAGGCTACTGAAAGTCAATGGAGCAAAGAAATCCACTCAACACAGTAAAAGAGGCAATGTGAAATAAAAGGCAGAATCTGTCAAAACAGAACAGTCCGTAAAGACGAATTTTTTCGAGGCACTTAACATGCTCAGATAAAGAAGCTCAAATTGAATGAAAGTTGCGTACATATCTGTGGATTACTCATGAATTTTTACAGAATTTTTAGATTCTCCTACAGAGAGAACAGCTCAAATTCGTGACAGCTAAAAATCTGTTTCTGCGCAGAAATCCAAATCTAGTATCAACTCTCTATCAAAGACTTTACTTGGCACAACAATGCAATAAAGTAAAGATACAAAGGTATTTCTACAGTAGTAACAAGCACCTTGACTCAAATATAAAACAAAAATTGCAGAAGTAAAATAATGGGTTGTCTCCCATAAGCGCTTTTCTTTAACGCCTTTCAGCTAGGCGCAGAAAGTGTAAATCAAGTAACATCAAGAGAAGAAGCATCAACATCATAATTTGTTCTAATAATAGAATCAAAAGGCAACTTCATTCTCTTTCTAGGGAAGTGTTCCATACCTTTCTTAAGAGGGAATTGATATTTAATATTTCCTTCTTTCATATCAATAATAGCACCAACAGTTCGAAGAAAGGGTCTTCCCAAAATTATAGGACAAGATGCATTGCATTCAATATCCAAGACAACAAAATCAACGGGGACAAGGTTATTGTTAACCGTAATGTGAACATTATCAATCCTCCCCAAAGGTTTCTTTATAGAATTATCAGCAAGATTAACATCCAAATAACAATATTTCAATGGTGGCAAGTCAAGCATATCATAAAGTTTCTTAGGCATAACAGAAATACTTGCACCAAGATCACATAAAGCATTACAATCAAAATCATTGACCTTCATTTTAATGATGGGCTCCCAACCATCTTCTAACTTCCTAGGAATAGAAGTTTCATGTTTTAATTTCTCTTCTCCAGCTTTAATGAGAGCATTTGTAATATGTTTTGTAAAGGCCAAGTTTATAGCACTAGCATTAGGACTTCTAGCAAGTTTTTGCAAGAACTTAATAACTTCAGAGATATGACAATTATCAAAATCAAAACCATTATGATCTAAAGCAATGGGATCATTGTCCCCAATACTCTGAAAAATTTCAGCACTTTTATCACAAACAGTTTCAGCAATTTCAGGCAATTTTGCATGCTTTGTATTAGAAGTAGAAACATTGCCAACACCAATTATTTTACCATTGATAGTAGGAGGTTTAGCAACATGTGAAGCATCAACATTACTAGTGGTAGTAATAGTCCAAACTTTAGCTACATTATTCTCTTCAACAAGTTTTTCTTCTCTTTCCCACCTAGCATGCAATTCAGCCATCATTCTAATATTGTCATTAATTCGAACTTGTATAGCGTTTGCTGTAGCAAATGACTTAATATCTTTAGTTTCATTAGGCATAAATTTCAGTTTTAAAAGATCAACATCAGCAGCAAGACTATCAACCTTAGAAGTAAGAACATCAATTTTACCAAGCTTTTCCTCAACAGATTTGTTAAAAGCAGTTTGTGTACTAATAAATTCTTTAAGCATGACTTCAAGACCAGAGGGTACACTCCTATTATTGTTGTAAGAATTACCATAAGAATTACCATAACTACTACCATTATTAGAAGGATATGGCCTATAGTTGTTACCAAAATTATTCCTATAAGCATTGTTGTTGAAATTATTACTTTTAATGAAGTTCACATCAACATGCTCTTCTTGAGCAACCAATGAAGCTAAAGGAACATTATTAGGATCAACATTAGATCTACCATTAACAAGCATAGACATAATAACATCAATCTTATCACTCAAGGAGGAGGTTTCTTCAACAGAATTTACCTTCTTACCTTGTGGAGTCCTTTCAGTGTGCCATTCAGAGTAGTTGATCATCATATCATCAAGAAGTTTTGTTGCGGCACCCAAAGTGATGGACATAAAAGTACCTCCAGCAGCTGAATCCAATAGGTTCCTTGAAGAAAAATTCAATCCTGCATAAAAGGTTTGGATGATCATCCAAGTAGTCAGTCCATGGGTAGGGCAATTCTTTACCAAAGATTTCATTCTTTCCCATGCTTGGGCAACATGTTCATTATCCAATTGCTTAAAATTCATAATGCTACTTCTCAAAGATATAATTTTAGCAGGAGGATAATATCTACCAATGAAAGCATCTTTACATTTAGTCCATAAATCAATACTATTCTTAGGCAAAGATAGCAACCAATCTTTAGCTCTTCCTCTTAAGGAGAAAGGAAACAATTTTAGTTTTATAATATCCCCATCTACATCCTTATACTTTTGTATTTCACAAGGTTCAACAAAATTATTAAGATGGGCAGCAGCATCATCAGTACTAACACCAGAAAATTGCTCTCTCATAACAAGATTTAGTAAAGCAGGTTTAATTTCATAAAACTGCTGTAGTAGCAGGTGGAGCAATAGGAGTGCATATAAAATCATTATTTTTGGTGCTAGTGAAATCACACAACTTAGTGTTCCCAGGAGTATTCATTTTAACAGTAATAAAAATAAGTAAAGCAAACTGAATTAAATAAAGTAAATGCAAGTAACTAATTTTTTTGTGTTTTTGATATAAAGAAAGCAAACAAGACAGAAAATAAAATAAAGTAAAGCAAGACAATAAACAAAGTAAAGAGATTGGATGTGAGAGACTCCCCTTGCAGCGTGTCTTGATCTCCCCGGCAACGGCGCCAGAAAAAGAGTTGGCAGTTGCCGCGGGAGTTGGCAATCTCTTTGGTGTAACTTTTCTTCAGATTCCCCGGCAACGGCGCCAGAAAAAGAGTTGCTTGTGACGGTAAAGCACACGTCCGTTGGGAACCCCAAGAGGAAGGTGTGATGCGTACAGCAGCAAGTTTTTCCTCAGTAAGAAACCAAGGTTATCGAACCAGTAGAAGATGAAGGCCACGTGAAGGTTGTTGGTGAAGGAGTGTAGTGCGGCGCAACACCAGGGATTCCGGCGCCAACGTGGAACCTGCACAACACAATCAAGATACTTTGCCCCAACTTAACAGTGAGGTTGTCAATCTCACCGGCTTGCTGTAAACAAAGGATTAAACGTATGGTGTGAAGAATGATGTTTGCTTGCAAAGAATAACAGAGAACAATGATTGCAGTAGGTTGTATTTCAGATGTAAAAGAATGGACCGGGGTCCACAGTTCACTAGTGGTATCTCTCCAATAAGATAAATAGCATGTTGGGTGAACAAATTACAGTTGGGCAATTGACAAATAGAGAGGGCATAACAATGCACATACATATCATGATGACTAATATGAGATTTACTTAGGGCATTACGACAAAGAACATAGACCGCTATCCAGCATGCATCTATGCCTAAAAAGTCCACCTTCGGGTTAGCATCCGCACCCCTTCCAGTATTGAGTTGCAAACAACAGACAATTGCATTAAGTACTGTGCATAATGTAAACAATACAAATATCCTTAGACAAAGCATTGATGTTTTATCCCTAGTGGCAACAGCACATCCACAACCTTAGAACTTTCTGTCACACGCCCTGCATTCAATGGAGGCATGAACCCACTATCTAGCATAAATACCCCCTCTTGGAGTTACAAGTATCAACTTGGCCAGAGCCTCTACTAGCAACGGAGAGCATGCAAGATCATAAACAACACATATATGATAGATCGATAATCAACTTGACATAGTATTCCATATTCATCGGATCCCAACAAACACAACATGTAGCATTACAATAAGATGATCTTGATCATGATAGGCAGCTCACAAGATCTAAACATGATAGCACAGGAGGAGAAGACAACCATCTAGCTACTGCTATGGACCCATAGCCCAAGGATGAACTACTCACGCATCAGTCCGGAGGTGGGCATGGTGGTGTAGAGCCCTCCGGTGATGATTCCCCTCTCCGGCAGGGTGCCGGAGGCGATCTCCTGAATCCCCCGAGATGGGATTGGCGGCGACGGCGTCACAATATGTTTTCTCGTATCGTGGCTCTCGGTACTAGGGTTTTCGCGATGGAGAGAATATATAGGCGAAGGGGCAGAGTCGGGGGACGCTCGAGGGGCCCACCCCATAGGGCGACGTGGCCAGGGGTGGGGCCGCGCCCCCCTAGGGTGTGGCCGCCTCGTCGCCCCTCTTCGTCTCCTCTTCGGACTTCTGGAAGGCTCCGTGGAAAATAAGACCGTGGGCTTTTGTTTCGTCCAATTCCGAGAATATTTCCTGTGTAGGATTTCTGAAACCAAAAACAGCAGAAAACAGGAACTGGCGCTTCGGCATCTTGTTAATAGGTTAGTGCCAGAAAATGCATCAAAATGATATAAAGTGTATATAAAACATGTGAGTATTGTCATAAAACTAGCATGGAACATAAGAAATTATAGATACGTTTGAGACGTATCACCTGTTACTTGATAAACAGGTCACCTTCCACTGCGCTTGATAAAAAAATACTATTGAGGTATGGTCTGGTTCACCTGCCTGATTATTCATAGTTGAGATTTTGATTGCACTGCTTATGCACATGTTGATAATGGAAAGTTAGAGCCTAGTGAATTTAAGTGTGTGTTCCTTGGTTATTGTTGTGGGTATACTTCATGGGTATGCCAACGACAATGTCCAGATCCGGCAAACTCGGGTGGCCCACAGACGGTGTTGGTGGCATACGGCCCACCGGGCGGCCCAGTTGCTGTTGATTGAAGATGGAAGATGTCCAGCCCAGGAACAAGGAGCTGGATCCAGCTCGACCTGTGCCAGGAGTCGGATCCGGCAAGGCCCATGAAGGAAGCCGGATCCAATACGACAAGTTAGGTATAGGTGGATCCTTGACGTGCACGGCAATGTAATATTCCGTAGTTAGGCAACTTGTATTTCGGGTAGCACTCTCCGTAGAAACCCTATATCCGTGCGCCTATATAAGCCGGATCCTGGGAGCCCTAGAGGCGCAACCACAACTCATTGTAGCAACGTGAAAGCGCCCACATACTTCCAGACAAGTAGCAGTAGGCCCTGCCTCTGTGAAGCGTGTTCCGAAGCTGGGTAAATCGCGTACTCCTATCCCGATGGCTCTCCGTCCTTTGGCCCCATCTTCTTCCCCCTTCCGTGAGGATACCTCCTCCGGGGTATTGTCGAGTAGGCAACGACAGTTATCCTTCAAGAGTTAAGGCATTTGAGTTATGTAATCCCGAAACTAAAAGGATCTTGATGAGCAGGAATGTTGATTTTAATGAGATTATTATGTATCATGATTGTTCATCTATATATGTTTCTGATGCTTTTGATCTTTTTGATGTTTCAGATGATGAGCAATAGAAGATCAGCGTGCAGGTGGAGAATGTGTGAAATAACACGGATGGCGCCTAGAGGGGGGAGGATAGGCAGTTTAAAACTTTTACGATTATGGCTTAACAAATGCGGACTAAAACTAGCGTTTAATTTTTTATGCATAAAACCTATATAACTAGGGTTCACCTATGTGCACCAGCAACTTATGCTAATCAAGACAGGCAACTATGTTATAACAAGATATATATAACTTCAATCACGAAGGCTATCACAAAGTAAAGTGCATAAATAAAGAGCTCCAGTATAGGAAGAACCGAGGTGACGCGGAGACGATGATATATCCCGAAGTTCACACTCTTGCAAGTGCTACTCTCTGTTGGAGCGATGTGGAGGCCAAAGTACTCCGAACGCCACGAAGGCCTCACCGTATTCTCCCCGAGCCTTCCCACCAAAAGGGAAGTCCTCGATCCACTATGAAACCTTGAGGGTGGTCATTGAATCCGCACAATGCTTGGGCAATCTCCACAATCAACTTAATTGGAGGCTCCCAAGAAATTCGCCACAAAGGCCTCACAAATCTTGAGGAATCTCCATAACTTAATTGGAGGACCCAAGAACACCACTAAGACCACTAAGCCGTCTAGGGTTCTAAGAACCCAAGAGTAACAACCTTCTCACTTTCACTTCGACGAATCACCGTGGACAACTCAAACCGATGCACCAAATGTAATGGCAAGAACACCAACAAGATGCTCAAGTCATTCTCTCTCAAATTCCAACAAAGCTACAAAAGCTATTTGGGGAACAAGAGAGGAAGAACAAATAGGATGAGGAACACCAAATTTATCTTTCAAGAACTAGATCTAGGGATCCCTCACAAATAGGGAAATTTTATTGGTAGTATTGTAGATCTAGGTCTCATCTCTCTATTCCTCAAATATGAGCAAGAATCGTGGAGAGATTAGAGGAAGAGAGCTCTCAAATGTCAACAATGGTGGAGAGCAAGTTGGGGAAGAAGAAGTGGTAAGAGAGAGAGAGGAAAAAAGACTTAAGTAGGGGCTACCAAATTTCTGCCCGTTGGGCTGTTAAATCTGGCATGGGCCGGTAGTACCGGCTGTTGTACGGAGATTGCCTCACCGCGTTGGCTGCCTGCGCCCCCGCCCACTCGATGGTTTGGCCTTTTCGCGCATGCGGGCGCGCGCGAGTGGGCGGGTGCATGCGCGCGGCCAGGCGATCGAGTGGGCGGGCGTGCGCGCGGCTGGCCTGGTACTGCCGCGGGAGGCGGCCTGGCAGTGTTGTGCAAGGAAACCGGTAGTGCCGGCCTGGGCAGAGTGGAAGTGCTGCCCAGCAAGGGCGGTAGTGCCGACCTGCAAACATGGTGCCACTTCCCCTAATTTTACTTTTAAACCAAATAGAAGGCAAACTTCAAACCTCAATATCTAGAGTTTGGGAAATCCGATCAAGACGAAACCAATTTTGTTGAAAAGAGGAAAACAAGAGTTACCCCAAAAAAACGCAATACGAGAAACCAAGAAACACAAGTGAAACCTCTCAATATGAGAAACCGAGAAATACTCCAATATCGAAAACGCAATAAGTAATTCATGCCAAATCCGTTTTCGATGACCATGATCTTGCCATGGAAATAACCACAACCTCTAAATCAATACATGGATAAGATCCAAATAAGAACCAAGAAAAATGATGTAAGTATGCAAAGGTTTGATCTCCAATATGATCACTCAGTCGAGAGCCCTCTTGATATATAGTACAACCACTATCCTATAAACCGGTCTCCCAACTAAACCACGAGACCGGTAAGAAAGAAAACCTAGAGCAAACATTAATCTTGCGCATTCCACTTGAGCTCGATCATGAAGATCTTGACCACAACAAGTTGGAACTCCTTTGTTGATTGTGCTTGCTTGATGAACTCTTGCGGATTGCTCCCCCATAATTTACTATGGGAGAGCTTCTTCTTCGACGCATCTTCACATATCCATGATCACCATATGGATGGCAAGCTTCAAGCATATGATATCTTCGAGTTGGCTCATCTTGAACTTGCACCTCATTTTTTCTTTCTTCATTATGTTGATGTCTTGAAGATACTCATGAGAGCTCACTTAATCTTCTTCTTCAAGACATACTTGTCACTTGATCTTCGTCAATTTCTTCTTATTGCAACCTTGAAGCCAACATATGGTTCAAGCATTGCTTATGGACAACTCCTACAAATATAACTCAATGCAAATATTAGTCCATAGGGATTGTCATTAATTACCAAAATCAGACATGGGGCTCGATGCACTTTCAACGTGGAGGAAAAAAAATGGAGTTGCTGATAATTAAAATATTGATGTTGAACATTCACCACATATTTTGCAGCAAAAAATAATACGATGGCATTTCAGGGGAGGAGCGGTGGCGTTTTTCTCCTTGGCAGGGACTAGGAGGTAGGAGGCGGCTGATGCTACAACCAGCTGAATAGAAGACTTTTCCATAGAAAAAAGAGACTAGCTTGTTTTTTCTGTTGTTGCTGGTTACCGTGAAGGCTAATTGTGTACTCTCTGTGTTAGGGATTAAAATGCCAATGAGCTTTTTAAATTGTTAGACATTATAAGGCCTCTCTTATTATTGTCCTCTCTCCCCTAATGCATGTTCTCACTTTTGCCTCTCTTCTGTGATTCTGTCATGTATGTGAAACTATTGGTGCATGCACCAATTAATGAGGTAAGTTATGAAGTTTATTGGTACTAGCGAATTGGCCCTTGGAGGTTATAATCCCTAACGGAGGGAGTAGAATATAATGTATTGTGGAACAAAAGTTTGGACCTAAAATATAATGTACTACTCACAAAATGGTCCTCAGACATATTATGTTTACACTGATTTCTTCCGCATACATATAACGTGTACCAAGATCAAAATTCTGCACCTACAACTTAATGTATTATGGAATGAAGGGAGTATTAATTGCTCAAGGTCAATGCTAGCTGTCCTCAGATTTCCGTCCACATTGCACGTTCTCCCCGAGTATGCATTTTTTATTGCACACAAATATAAGTATTGGGTAATGGCACACCTAGGGTGTCTAAATGTTTGGAGGACACGGCGAGAGATTTTTCTCTCAACATGGGTGGAAGCGTAATCTGCAGATTGGATCTTCACCACCCTACACACTCATACTGATTTTGAGTTGATCAAGTGTAGTGCACCTTTTAAATTTTATCTTTTGTATTACTGAACGTTGGATGTTTGTGCGACTGTGTATATCTTAGTTATGCAGAGGCCATATGTAATGCTTAAATATTTTAAGTAATATAAAGATCCTTTTATCAAAAAAGTTTGGCATTGAACTAAAGATGGCATCGAGAAACCAAACAACCGAAGATAATTACGGGGAGTTATCATTTGGAAGTCTCACACCCAACTAGACACAACCTACGACGTGGACTACCTCTCCATATATCCAGGCAAGAAGATGGGAAAGACGTGTGGATTAGTTAATTTTATCATTAGAGCTTATTTGGATTAGTTAATTTATTTATTATCATTAGAGCCTGTCATTGTCTAGCGTGTTGCAGCGTGAGAGAGTCTGGCATTTGTATAAAATTCACCGGATGGAAAATGCACATGGACAGACAACGAAGTTGGAATTAATAAATTAAATTAAATATGTTATCTAACGCTATACTCAGGTTACTTAATCTCGCTATCATGAAGTGATCGCTTGGAAGTCCACCCACCTAGACAAAGCTCACCTCGTCGGCTGCCCGATCGACCCACAGAGAGAACATCCAGGCGCACGGCAAGACATGGAGGAGGCTCCCGTGACCGCAGCCAAGCTGGGCGCTCTGTTGGTGCACAGTGAGTACAAGCTTGGGCGCCGGACTCGGAAGGACGTGGAGTTCATCCACTCCAAGTTCAAGTCCATGCACTCTCTCCTCTGGGCGATATGGGAGAGGGAGGATCGTGATGCGGCATCCAAGGAGTTGAGGATGGAAGCCTGGGATCTCGCCGACGACATGGACGACGCCGTCGACGACTTCGTCCTCACTCTACAGAGGCACATCACCAAGCGTCGCATCCAGCCCAAGACCAAGGAAAGGCCCTTCCTGGATCTCAAGAAGAGAGCCGATGATGTGTGGAAGCGGTGCCGCTGCCAGTGGAAGAAGGAGACTACTCCGGGAATCATCCCCAGCTTATTTTCAGGGAAGAAAGCCATCGCCTCCAAACCTCGAGCTCATCCCTTTGTCCGCAAGGATGTGGCAGAGCTCGTGTGTATGGAAGAACCGAGGGATGAGCTCGTTCAACACCTGGTAGGAAAGGAGGCGAGCCTGCAGCTCAAAATGGCATCAATTGTTGGAATGGCAGGGATGGGGAAAACCACTCTTGCACGCCTTGTGTATGAGGCGATTGGAAATAAGTTCCAGGTCCGGGCTTTTGTGTCAGTCAATCCTGGTGGTAGCATGAAGGAGGTTCTCGCAAGTATTCTTGAACAAGTTGGAGCTGACAGTACAGCACCATTTGCTGGCTCCCAAGCTGCTACCGAAGTAGAACATCTCATCCATATCATATCGAATTGCCTCAAGGACCAAAGGTAAGCAAACTTATAGCTTCAACTCTATTTTTTAAAACTGTGGATTGTTGTGAGGGTAAGAGTTTCGAATTTATATTTAAGAAAATGTAATATAAAAATTAATTCTGTCAAACTTTGTGGATTATGGCAAAACAAAAAGTTGAAACTTTTATGAAACTGGCCGTGAAACTATAGAAAATTCAGAAAAAAATATCTCGGGGCCATCTTCTTTTGTTCAAATTTTGAATCCACATAAAGATCTGAACTATAGGCTCATCATTCAACACCGACAGTAGTAACTATTTTCCTTTGTTGCACATTTTAGGTTCTATAACCAGACACAACTTTTAAAAAAGGCCTTTGCACAATTGGACATAGATTTTTTTTTTACCTGGACTACGGCGGGCTTGCGTCGGCCTGAACAATATATTAACCTCTCCCAAATGGAGCAAACAAAGAAGTGTTACAACAGTTTTAGAGGGGGGAAGCAGAGGAGGTGGGGGAGTTTCAGGGGGGTGGGGGATCATAGCTATTACACCTAAAATTAGGAGCAGAGGGTGGGACAACGATATGCCCAAAGTCTAACATCCTCAATACAACGTCTGGAGGCTAGGGGGAGCTCTTCCGCAATCCCATTGAAGGCGAGAGCATTCCTCCTTCTCCAAATGCATGGTCCAAGCAATGACGGTGTTGACCATGGTTTCCTCATAAGTATGGTTATGCGCGAGCCAGATATCAGCAAAGCACCGAGAGTGGCAGCGCTTCTCCAAACCCCGGTGGCAAGATCATCAGTTTGCAGATGCCTGAAAGAGTTGGCATAGAAACATTTGTTTGAAAGATTTTTGTTAGTGAGGCGGCTATCTCTAAAATCTGGGGTATCATTTAGTTCCACAGAACTCAGCTTGGAGGTAAGAACAAGAAGCTCAGCCACAACAACAATCGAAAGACGCGGTCCGAGGGCAACAGAGAGACCATGGTGGAGGATAAAAGAAACATTGACCTAGGGGCTAGAGGAATGGGAAAACAGGCAGGGGAAGCGAGTGTGTAGGGGGGTGACCCCATGCCAAAGGTCGAACCAGAAAGAAGTGGAGGCGCCATTCCCAACAACAACCTTGGAGGCTAAGCGAAAGGCATCAAGCCCAGCGATAATATCTTTCCAGACGGGGGTATCGACGTAGTGACTGTCGCCTAGGTACCGGGTGTCTATTAGACCTGTCATGCTTTATAGAGTAGAATACTGGCCCATAAAACTCAACACATCTAACAAATACTCCCTTTATCCCACAACAAGTATACTTCCAAAAAAGTTGGAGAAGAGTGAAACTTTTTAAATTTGACCGTATTTAAAAATCATCAATATTTATACGACCAAATTAGTATCACTAGATTCATCATGAACTATCTTCTCATCACATACCTATTTAATATCATAAATATTGGTGTATTTTTGTGTAAACTCGGTCAAACCTCAAAATGGTCTGACTCTCCAACTTTCTTGGAAGTCCACTTATTATGAGACGGAGGGAGTAAGCGATACGTAAAGAAAGTAGGGGTGGTACAATTGACGAGAAACTTGTCCTATACAAACTACGGTGGTTTGGCCATGTCCAACCAAGGCCACCAGAAGTACTGGTTAATAGTGGGATCCTAAAAGACATCAATAATGCAAAGAAGAGTACGAGGAGGCGGCAGTTAAAAGTGACCTAAAAGACCAAAATGTAACCAGAGATTTGGTGTTTGATAGGGGCTACATGAAAATCAGCAATCCATGTGCTTGAATTGAGTATTTGGTTTTCTTTTTTGCATTTTTCATTATTGTTTGGGTTTTATATATAGTCTAGATAAAATTGCTTAGTTGATGTTGGTGATGTCTACCAAATAATGGAACTAACAATCTTTCGCAGATACCTTGTCATTATTGATGATATATGGCAATGTGGAGAATGGGAAATCATCAGGAAATCACTCCCAGAGAATAACCTGGGCAGTAGAATTGCCACAACAACTCGAATGAATGATATAGCCAACAAGTGGCGTGATGATTTTGGTTCCTTGATCCACCCAATGTATCCTAAATGGAAAGATTATGCTAATAGTTGGGATTACCTTATCAGTTACAAAGATGTTTGTGCCTCAATTATAGCTATGCAGGCAGACATGGTTGAAAAAGGTTTGGACGATGACCATCCTGTTGTGCGCATGTGTGGTGGTGTGCCCTTAGCATTGCTTTGCATGCTCTCTGCTGTGGCAAGGGAGGTAGAACAAAGGGAATCTGCTGGGGATGCGCTTCGTACCGTTGCAGCAAAAGTTGACCGTAACGGAATTCAGAATATTAGAGGGTTTGAGCCATTGGTAGAGAGTCTGCAACTTGGCTATGATAATCTTCCACATATCATGTTGAAGACTTGCTTATTGTACTGCAGCATATACCCTAAGAATCACTACTTTGAAAGGGATGATTTGGTGAAGCGTTGGATAACTCAAGGATTTGTTTATACGGAGGAGACAGGAAAATATTACTTTGACGAGCTTTTAAACAGGGGATTGATTCTGCATATTGAACTATTGCCTTTTGTTAGAGGCCTAAAATATATGATTCACCCTATGATGCGAAATTTCCTAAGAGCGAAGTCACGAGAATGTAATTTCTTTGTTTGCATATCCGACATTGCATGGCCATGTTCCCGTCGAACCCGATGGTTATATATCGGCAATGGTTCGAGGACTAGTGAACTAGACGAGGTGGATGCCGGGATGGATTGGTCTCATATCCGATCTCTTGTTGATTTTGGAGGCGAAGAGAGAGTCCCCTTGGAGAAGAGAGTTCCCTTGGAGAAGTTGGAACGACTGCGAATACTGGATATTCAATTCGGTATGTTTTCATACCTTCGGAATCATCATCTGAATGATATCTGTAGACTCCGCCGTCTGAGGCACCTGTACGCCCTGCTCGGGATTAGGATTACAGAGATCCCACCAGAAATAGGGAGTCTGCAGTATTTGAAGAGCTTGGACTTCAGCCAAACTAGCGTTATACAACTACCCAGTGAGATCGGGGGCCTAAAGCGATTGAAGACTCTAGATGTTAGTTACAACAATTGTCTCGAAGAGTTGCCTAGGGAGATCGGGGAACTAGAGAATTTAGAGACACTGCGCATGAAGAGCACAAGGATCACCGAGCTGCCCAAGGAGATCGGGAGAGTTAAGAAATTAAAGACTTTGGATGTGAGTGATAGTAAAGGGATCAAAGAGCTGCCTCGGGAGATCATCGTGGGACTACATGAGTTGGAGAATCTGAATTTGACTGGCACGGGGATCAAAGATCTGCCTTTGGAGATTGTCGAACTGCGTCATTTGAAGCGACTACTTCTGAAGGATACAAAGGTGGAGAAGGTAGCAAGGGAAATCTTGAGACGGAAGGAACTGAAGAATTTGGAACTAGGTGGGATTGTGGGTGCACTTCCCTGGGAAGCTGCTCGGCTTTCAGAACTGGAAGCAGTGTCCAAGTGCATCCGCCAAGCTTGGAATAACACCGAGGTGATGTCTAAGCTAGCAAGAGAGACTCTCTCCTTTCAGAACACACCGTCTGGCCACTACAGGAATGGGAGGCTATGCCGAGGGCCAGGCTATACGCCGACGGCCAAAAGTCGGGGCCGTCGGCGTATGGCCCGGCCAGGCCAGCCTGCCCTTTCAACACTCGGCGAAACGTGGCCGTCGGCGTAGCGACCTCTACGCCGAGGGCAGCCCTCGGCATATCTTTGGCCCTAGGCGTAGACAGGGCTACGCCGACGGTGACATAGGCATCCCAAATGGGCCTGCCGAAGATGGTACCCGGGGTTTATTGAAGGCCCACTACCCGAAGAATAAGAAGATTCGAGAGCCCAAGATGTATTTAAGGAAGAGTTGTAATAGGAAGTGTTATTTGTAATCTGGCGGGATGAGTTAGAAACCGTCCCGGACTCTGTAAACTTGTATAGCACGAATCCCTCGGCTCCACCTCTTATATAAAGGGGGAGTCGAGGGACGAGGAATCAATCGAATCATTGTCTGCAAACCCTAGTTTTCATATTCGTCGAGCACTTTTCGGCTGAAACCTTCGAGATCTACTTGCCCTCTACTTTCAACTAAACCCTAGCCTACAATCCATAGGCATTGACAAGTTGATACCTTGTCAATTGGCGCCGTCTGTGGGAACTAGAGGCGTAAGGAGCTGATCTCGATGGCACGCTCAAGATCTTCGACATCGTCAACCGCAAGCAACACAATGGATCGAGGTAAACAGATTGCTGCTGGTCTTGTCGATTTTGTTCCTCACCCACCCTCCCGTTTGGATGCATATGCGTATCTGGCGGAGCCCATGGAGATGACGTTCGGAAGGTTTCACTTTCGCGTCGAGAAGGAAGGATCGTATCGTGTCGAGATTCCGATTTCGTCGGGATCGTCGGTGATCGATTCAGATTTTTCAAGCTATGCATCGTCAACCGAGTCAGGAGAAGAAGAAACCTCGGCGACACGTTACGTCAGCACCAGAACAAGAGAGAAACTCGCCAAGATCTTCAACGACATGTCGTTTGAGTCATCCGCGGACTCATATATAAGCGATGGCTCAAGCGATGTCGACAGTTACGACTTCATCGACAAATCTCTCACAGTGGGCAAGGTCTTCATCAATCTCAATGATGATGTCACCAAACCCAACGTAGATCTGAGTACAAAGTATCATCAGATTTACGCCATTGAAGATCAAGAGGAAACATCTGAGGCTTTCGACAGTCTAGGAAATCCATACGTCGATCCCTCCAATCTGCGACAAGGCCTGGGCAACAAATACGTCGGGCCAGAGCCGCGGGATAGAGTTCAACTTTCACAAGCAGCATGGGACAGAGCCGCGAGAGCCATGAACGGCACAGAACCAATGGCTACCACGGCCACACCAGAAGAACTGCAAGCATATCAATATAGGCTCGCACGAGCTGCCAGGGAATTGGAAAAACAGACAGCTGAGTTGAACAGGAGAAAGGAGACAGCTTCCGCATCCAGCAGGAGAAGGGCAGATTTAAGTCGACAATCTAGAACTACGGGTGATAGCCATCGGGAGGCGCGGAACAGAGCAAGATCAAGGCTGCAACACATACCCGAAGCAGAAAGAGAGCACTTGGTCCAGAACCTCGACATGTCCTTCATGTCGATAGATACAAGAGGAAACATCATCCCTAAGACACCAGAGGCTGGGTATATGGCGACACATGCTTTTATCCTTGCGTCTAAACCACCTCCAGGTGATCTAAGGGAAACATTGTACAATATGGCGGTAGCAGGAGTTGGAGCTATGGGGACAGCGTTTGTATCAACGCCTCCCGAAGGAGCGGCAAGGCAAAATAGTCCACGACCTGCAGCAGCAACGGCGCGGCACACTGAAGGGCCAAGTGGAGCAAGAGACACAGCAGCACAAGCAAGAGTCGACAGAGCGCGGCAAAGCAGAAGGGATCATCGGCAATCTCCGGAATTGACCGACGAAGATATGTGTGGCTTGCCGTGCTTTACGAGGAGAGTCCGGAAAACTCGAGTCCCCTCAGGATTCAAGTTACCCGATAATTTCAAGAAGTTCGACGGCCTTCAAGATCCAGAGGATTGCCTAGTCGACTATCTGGAGACGGTGAAGCTCACAGGAGGAACTAGGGCAACAGCCATGCAGAGCATCCAGGTGCATTTGAGTGGAGCCGCACGATCTTGGATAAAGAAACTCGCTCCAGGATCCATCGACAGCTGGGAAAGTTTCGAGGATGTGTTCGTCAAGAACTTTAGATCCACGTGCAAAAAACCCGCGTCGTTAGAGGAGTTGAGAGCGTGTCGACAAAAGCTAGATGAGCCAATGAGGAAGTACATCCAGAGGTGGAATATCATTAAAAACTCGGCAGAAAATATATCTGACGAGAGAGCAATAGATGCGTTTGTCGCAGGAGTTAGGCGTGGAGATTTCGTCGAAGACTTGGGAAGGACCAATCCAAAGACAGTATCCGCGTTAATGGAGATAGCAAATAAATGGGCAGATGGAGAAGACGCTGTCCACAACAAACGACACAGGTCGCCAGAGGAGGACCGTGGTCGAAACTATCAACCGAGGCGAAGATTTCCTCGGACGTACCAGAACTACGACGCTCCAGGACAAATTTCGGCAGGTTTTCGGACAAATACAGGGGGAAGCAACAGAGATGATTACCAGAGAAGCAGTGAGCAGCGAGGTGATAACAGGGATGATTCACGCAACAGGCAAAATAGCGGGCCTAGGTTCCCAAGACCTTTCGTGTCCCCTGAAGAGATGATGAACGGACCGTGCCAGATGCATTTTTTCCTCGACAGCAACGGAAAAAGACAGTCAGGGCACTTGCAGAAGGATTGTCGAAATTTTCAAGCAATGTTGCGGTATGCAGAGAACGCTAATGCGCGGGCAGCACAGAGAAATCCTCGAGAACCCAGAAGCGAGATTCACTTGCCGCCTCCTCCCGCGATTACAGACGACAATAGGCATCAGCTCAGAATAGCGGCAGCACCGGCACCACCACCTTATGTTGATCCTAATTCCAATGGAGCAGTGTCGATGATTCAGAAGGGAAGGTCGTCCAATAGAGCCCAGAAAGTAATCTCACGACAGGTGTTTATGGCAGAAAAAATGCCTCCACCAACAGTTGAATACCTTAATTGGTCAGGACAAGATATCGGCTTCACAATAGCAGATCATCCGCAGCAAGTTCCTCGACCGGGCGATCAGCACTTATTGCACTTGGCGATTATCGCGGGATTTGATGTCTCTCGAGTGTTCATAGACGGCGGCAGCAGCTTAAACCTTATGTATGCAGATACATTGAGGAAGATGAACATATCCTTAGCAAACTTGAAACCAACAGACACAAGGTTCCACGGCATCACACCGGAGAAACCAAGTTATCCATTGGGAAAAATCAATCTCGACGTTCAGTTTGGGACCCGAGAAAATTATAGAATCGAGAGGCTCGAGTTTGAAGTCGTGGATTTTCCGTCACAATATCACGCTCTGTTGGGACGACCAGCATATGCTAGATTTATGGCAGTGCCACACTATACATACTTGTTGTGGAGGTTGCCTGGACCAAAGGGACCAATCACAGTTAAAGGAAGCTTTGCCTTAGCCGATAAGTGCGACAAGGATTTCCACCGGTTGTCAGAAACCTTCGGGATGCAAGCTGAGTACTTGGCGTCAAAAAGCATGACTGATTACGACGTACTGCCAGACGTTGGAAGGCCAAACAAAGAATCAACTTTCGATCGAGAAAAATTCAAAAGAGGTGCAGATTCACCCGAATGAGACCCAAAAAGACGACATCTATCGCAAACGACATGGATATCGCATAGGAAAGCGCGCTCGTCGAGTTCCTCCGTGAGCACTGGAAAATCTTCGCATGGTGTCCAGCTGACATGCCAGGAGTACCCAGGGAACTTGCCGAGCACCACCTAAACTTGGATCCACTAGCGAGACCAATCAAACAACCTTTGCGGCGTTTTTCGGAACCAAACCGCAAAGCCATGCTGTCAGAAATTAATCGACTACAAGAAGCTGGTTTTATCAAAGAGATATTCACAGAAGCCACATGGGTAGCAAATCCTGTGCTGGTGCCGAAGAAAAACACTAAAGTCCTTCGCATGTGCGTCGACTTTACGTGTGTCAATAAACATTGTCCAAAGGATCACTTTCCCCTCCCGAGGATCGATCAAATTATCGACTCCACGGCTGGATGTGAACGTCTTTCCTTCCTGGATGCATATTCTGGTTATAACCAGATCAGATTGAAAGAAGAAGATGAAGTAAAAACCGCGTTTATTACACCTTACGGCGTGTTTTGCTACAGAACAATGCCCTTTGGTCTAAAAAATGCGGGAGCAACATATCAAAGGATGATGCAGAAGTGTTTGGCGACACAGATTGGGAAGAACGTGCAAGTATACATTGATGATGTCGTCATAACATCAAAAAAGGGGGCAACGCTGATCGAGGATCTCAAGGAAACCTTCGACAACCTTGATAAGTTCTGCCTCAAACTGAACCCGACGAAGTGTTCCTTTGGCGTCCCAGCAGGAGAACTTTTGGGGTTTCTAGTCTCAGCAAGAGGGATTGAAGCAAATCCCGACAAAATACAAGCTATCGTAACAATGAGGAAGCCAACAAAGTTGAAGGAGATACAACAACTAACGGGGCGAGTCGCAGCTACGAGCAGATTCGTCGCTAGGCTGGGAGAAAAAGCACTGCCGTTCTACGCTTTGATAAAACAAGGAGATAAATTCCAGTGGAACGAAGAAGCCGACAGAGCTTTCGAGGATTTGAAGCGCACAATTTCGACACCGCCAATTCTGGTGGCACCAAAAGAAAGGGAACCCCTCCTGCTATATATCGCAGCCACACCCCAAGTGGTGAGCACGGTGCTAGTTGTCGAAAGGGAAGAAGAAGGAAAACTCCACGGCGTGCAGAGGCCAGTATACTTCGTCAGCGAAGTTTTATCGCCATCAAAACAAAGGTATCCGCAGTACCAAAAGATAGCATATGGAGTATTCACGACAGCACGAAAATTGCGCCACTATTTTTCGGCACATCCGATCATAGTGGTCAATGAAGCTCCCTTGTCAAATATACTGAACAACCCAGAAGCTACGGGTCGTGTCTCCCTTTGGGGAATAGAACTTTCCCCTCGGGACATCACGTATGAAAAAAGAAAAGCAATAAAATCGCAAATACTGCCGGACTTCATCGCAGAGTGGATGGAGTTGCAAAATACAGGACCTCCAGATTTGTCGAGAACCTGGACTATGAACTTCGACGGGTCCAAAAGACTAGAAGGAGCTGGCGCAGGAGTAGTACTCATATCACCTGAAGGCGACAAGTTGAAGTACATCCTTCGGATGACGTTCCCCAACGCATCTAACAACGAAGCAGAATATGAGGCCCTCATACATGGGATGAAGATGGCGAAAGCCTGTGGTGCAACCCGACTGAAAATTTTTGGCGACTCACAGTTGGTGGCACAACAAGTTATGAACCAATGTGATGCAGTCAATGATAGCATGATGGCATACAAGGAGGTGTACAACGAGCTCGAGACATTGTTCGATGGATGCGAAGTAAATCATATTAGTAGATTGAGCAACGACGAAGCCGACGTTCTTGCAAACATCGGGTCGCAATGCCTTGCAGTCCCGCCAGGGGTATTCTGGGAAGAGATAACAGAAAGATCCACTAAGTCGACAAAATCAAAAAAGAAGGAGAAGAAACCCTCGGGGGCTACCAAGGAAAAGCAAGAAGAAGAAGAAGAAGATCAGGACCTGGTCATGGTGATACAGGTACCATGGATGCAGCCGTACATATCATACATCCTGAGGAAAGAAATACCCGACGATCCAGTTGAGGCAAGGCGAGTAATTCGACGCTCCAAAGCTTTTACGGTGGTCAAGGGAGAGCTGTATAAGCGAAGTATTTCAGGCGTCTTGCAAAGATGCGTCACACCCGAAGAAGGAAGAATAACTCTGAAGGATGTACACGAAGGAATATGTGGCCACCACGCAAGTAGTCGAGCTATCGCAGCAAAGGTTTTTCGGGCAGGATTCTACTGGTTGACAGCAATCGAGGACGCTAAGGACATAGTAAGAACTTGCGACGCATGTCAAAGATTTGCCGCAAAACCTCACTCTCCAGCAGCAGAGCTAGCACCAATACCATTGTCATGGCCCTTTGCTCAATGGGGACTTGATATGGTGGGTAAGTTACACAAATCCTGGCCAGGAGGAAAGGAGTACATGCTAGTAGCTGTCGATAAGTTTACAAAGTGGATAGAAGCAAAGCCGATAAATTCACCAGATGGAGCATCCGCAGTAAAATTCGTAAAAGGCCTCGTCTTCAGATTTGGAGTGCCCCATAGCATCGTCACAGACAACGGCAGTAACTTCACATCCCATGAATTCAAAGATTATTGCGAAGAGGTGGGTATCAAGCTGAACTTTGCGTCAGTTGCACATCCTCAAACCAATGGGCAAGTCGAGAAAGCCAATGGTATCATCTGCAATGGCATCAAGAAGCGCTTGATAGGACCACTGGAAAAAGCTCGACATACCTGGCCAGAAGAACTACCAAGCGTGTTGTGGAGCATCCGAACAACACCAAACACAGCAACGCAGGAAACTCCGTTTTTTCTGGTTCATGGAGCAGAAGCAGTACTACCAATCGAGATAGAGCACAACTCTCCACGTGTCGCTGAATATGATGAAGAAACATCGAGAAGAGCGCTAGAGGACGACGTCGACGCACTTGATGAAGCTCGAGATGAAGTATTATCTCGGGTAACCAAATATCAACAGGACTTGAAGAATTACCACAGTCGACGTTTGCGGCCAAGATCTTTTCAGGTGGGCGACCTAGTTCTTCGGCTCACGCAAAAAAGTCATGAAAAACTCGAGTCACCGTGGCTTGGCCCTTACATCGTCACGGAAGTAATCGGAGGAGGAGCATACAGGATAAAGGACAAAAAGACAGGGGTGGAGGAGCCAAACCCCTGGAACGTGGCACAACTTAGGCGGTTCTACGCCTAGAGTCGAAATATAGTCCTTGTAAAACTTCAATGTACTGAAACGCCCGCGAGTTTTCAGACGCACTATTTTCCTTTTTCGGGGCACCGAGTGGGGCCGGAGAAGGTTTTTAATGAGGCGGGCTCGCGGTGCTGCAATATAATAAAGATAGTGACAATATAACTTTTCTTCTTTATCGACATGACCAAAGTCTTTGCTCCGACGAATTTCAATATAGTTCATCGACAAAAGAAAAACCTTGCCTTGGTATTCAAATACCTCGTGAGTCAATAAAAATACAAAATAGTACTCAATAAAAAGCTCGGGGGCTCATATTCGCCTTAAATATATAAATGCCTTGGTTCAAAACCTCGCAAATATACAAATATAGTAAAAAGTCACCGAAACACTCGGGGGCTAGACAAACAGAGAAATATAATGATTGCTTTACAATATAGTCATGGATTACAAAGAAGAAATATCTACAAGAAGAAAATAACTAGTCTTGATTCAGTATGTCATCAAGAGTAACTCTGTTTTCTTCAGGAGCAGCACCAAGAAAATCGGCATAATGGCCATCGGCAAAAAAGTCGGCATCCATCCGAAGCAGGTCCTCAATCATTTCTTCGGCTATGGGCGTAACCTTCGTGTTAATCCTGTCAACACCAACTCTCCGATGTTTTACCTTTTGGTGAACCTTCTCGACAACCTGGGTAAGGTCAAGCTTCGAGTGGCAAATCTGGAGCATGATAAGAGCAAATCTGGCGCCAGCTACTAGTTGAGCTTTGACAAAATCATGGATACTGCGAGCATCCTTGAACCTTTCCATCAATTCAGGAAGAGTTTTTGGTTGGACGTTCCGAGGAAACATGGAGTTGTAAACCATGGACAAGGTCTTGGTACAGAAGTCAAGGAAATCGCGAGTTTGAGAGGCGCGATCTTGAAATCTGACAATTTGGCGGGTCCTCTCTGGAGTAGCCCAAAACAAAGAACCATGGTCCAGGGAAAGATTAACAAGGAGGCTTGTCCTGGCATTTACCCTCTCTTCCTCGGCAGCAGCATCAGTAAAGGCGCCTATCAAAACAAAGAAGTGGAAACCTTTAAGAGACAATAGCATGAAGATGAAAGATATCAGAGGATGAAACAGGCATACCCGACATATCTGCACTGGCTTCATTCATTAACTCGAGCATGAAATTTTCTCGGGTAGTCGCCTTTTCAGCCTCGGAAGCAGCAATTTCCTTAGCAGCCACGGCCTCGCGAGCTTGCTGGAGAGCAACTTTTTTGGCTTCAGATGACTTGCGAGATTGTTCCATCATCATAAGTGTTTGCTTCTTCGCATACTGAAGCTGCTCTCGAAGTTCATCCAGTTCTTGCGACAAGGTATCGTCGACAGGTGCAGTATCAGCAAAAGCTCTCCTCGCGCGAGAAGAAGAAGGCGACGCATTGGAAGGAGCGGAAGTTGGAGTATAGTTATCAAATATCAACTGAAATATAAACAGGATAAAATCAAACGACAAGCAAAGATAGAGTTTTTCATTAATCTCTTGGAATAATTACAAGGGCATTACAGTGGAGCTAAGGAAATACGTGTCGCCAAACGACTACTTTGGCGACAAAAGCAAAAGAAACAAAGAAAAACAGAGGCATGCAACTAGACCTCCGGCCTTGACGAGCTAGGAGTCGACGCTGGCTTAATCCCGAGATAGGCCAAGATCTTCTTCGTGTTAGGCTTGGCTGCCTTGATCAGCGACTTCCACCTTGATTGTTCTATTTGCTCGGTGTCGCCAACTTTCATCCAGTCGATAGTGCGTCATTGTCAGCAACCAAGGCGACAGTGTTTTCAACGGCAACCTTCATATTCTCTTGGCGCATCTTTAGTCCAAGGTCTTCCGGCGTATTGAACATCTTGGCAAGGTTGAGGAAAGTCGCAGGCTCCTCTTTCTTCGGGAAGAAGTAGGGGAACAATGCCGACAATACTGCGCTAGCATTCGCCACACCCTCACGAATCTCGGACCCATGAAGCTCCAGATAGGAAAGTGCGTCAAGAACAGGATCATCGACAGGATTTGTCAGATCAAAATCCTGGTTTGTTTGGGCTGTCAAGGAAACAAAGCATTAGTGAAAAGACAAGAAACAACGATTCTCATAAAAATAGAAGAGATCAGTAAAATTACTGAAAGTGCGGCGGCTCTGAGTTTTCAGGCGCTTGAGGATTCCTTCTTCACGAGAAGCTTGCGCAGCTTTGTGCTCATCTAAGGCAGCTGTAGCATCCTCAAGTTTTTTCTGCAGTTCCTCGACACTAGCAGCTTTCGCCTTGGCTTCATCAGCTTCGACCTTGGCTTTGCTAGCAGCGAGTTCGGCTTTCTTGCGAGCCGCCTCACTTTGCTCAAGTTTTCGAGCAAGTGCGTCGGCGCGCTCGTTAGCCTCTGCAAGTTTCTCTGTCGAGATATGGAAAGGAGAGAAAAGAAAGATCAAAAATCGCGACAAGCAACAGGAGTAAAAAATCAAGGGAAAAACAGCAAGTATAAAAGTCGTTACCTTCGGCTCTATTAGCATATTCACGGTACCCAATAAATTGGGAACCGATGCGGAGAAGATCTTTGATCATAGGCTGTTCAAAGAGAACACAGCAAGAAAAACATCGGCATGAAAAAGAGAAAAGGTGTGACAAAAAAAAAAAAAAAAAAAAAAGGGAAAATATAGATGTCGACAAGCTTACATCATCTAAGAGCAGAGTCGACGAACTGCCCAACTGAGGGGCAGGTTCAACAATCTTTTCAACCCTTGTCCTTTTTGGTGAAGGAGCAAGGGGGCTTGATGGTGGAGTAGTGGTGACGACGTTTTGTTGAGGAGGCGAGGTTTCTTCTCCTTCAACTAGCGTGTCTGAGGCAAGTACAGTACGTGACGTGCTTGTCCGAGGAGCCACGTCAGTAGTTGGAACTTCTTCCTCGTCATCACTATTAATCAAAAAAAATCGGCAGCATAAAAAGCAAGACAAGATAAATATTTCGAGTACAAAAATAGGGAGAAATAAAGACGACTTACGAGCTGACGAGGGATTCAACATAAGGATCATAAGCTGCCTTCGGATGAGAAGGAACAACTTCTTCAGCCTTAGAGGTGCCAGAATCTTCAACATCAGTCCTTTTCCTTTTGTTCCTTGGAGAAACAGCAGGAGGAAGGGATTGCGTCGATTCACTGGCTTCAGACTCAACTTCTTTTTCATGAGAAGCCGCAGATTTGTGAGAACCCGCGACTTCACTTTCACGAATAGTAGAACCTTGAGTATCTTCGGCAACGATGGCCTGTTCTTCGACTTCTCCACCCTCCGGAAGAGGAGGAAGGGAAGTCATAGTAGGATGGTTCTGTAAAAAATAGTGACCAGAAGGAAAATTAAAAGAGATGACAATATAATGAGATGCAGAGAAAGTGCAAAACAAGGTAAAAACTCGGCAAGACAAAATACCTCGGGGAGTGGATTGGCGGCGCTGTACGGTTCCACGCGACAAGAGGAAGGAATTGGGTCTTTACCCAGGCGAGAAAGTCTTCGAATCAACTTCTCCAAGTCCTTGGTGGAAAGATCACCGGAGATTCTGTTGGCGTCATTTTTACCTGAATACGTCCAAAGGGGATTTTTGCGAGCCTGAAGAGGCTGCACTCTAATCCTAAGGAAGTAGGCAGTAATTTGAACACCAGACAGCTCTTTGCCTCGAGTGTTTTGAAGCTGACGAATACGAGACATGAGCGCCTCTGTCGCCTTTTTCTCTTCCTCGGAAGCTTCGGCATCCCAGGAGCGGCGGCGTTGAATTTTGGCACTTCCGTCGAAAGGAACTATGTTGTGCTCAACGGAGTTGGCGCTTTCTTCGTGAATGTAGAGCCACTTTTTGCGCCATCCTTGGACAGAATCGGGAAACTTGACGTCGAAATAGTCGACATCAGTACGAACACAGATAACAACGCCACCTATGTTATAAGTGGCGTTGTGGGAGCCATTGCGACGGAGGCAGAAAATGCGTTTCCACAGAGCCCAATTGGGAGGGATTCCGAGGAAACATTCGCAAAGCGTGATGAAAATAGAAATATGAAGGATTGAGTTGGGGGTCAACTGGTGCAGTTGAATCCCATAGACAAAAAGAAGACCGCGGAGGAAATCGTGGATTGGGGTCGAGAGGCCGCGGATGAGATGATCAACAAAACTAACCCGATATTCCATTGGAGGCTTGGGGTAGCTTTCTTCGCTAGGAAAGCGGATGGCGTCCTCCTTCTTCATCAGGCCAAGCCTCTTCAGCATGTTGGTGTCTTGGTTGGAGATTTTGGATCTCTCCCACTCAAGATCCTCGGCGGCCATCTTGGATTCCGGAGTGCTGTGTCGAGTCAGACGCGCGCGTGGTGGCATCAACAGCAATGGGCAGAGCAATGTATGTGCGTGCGGAAGATCGGAGAGAGTTGGGCGCAGGGGAAGTTTTGCGAAGAGGAACAGGTGAGCGGCGCAAGCAAGGGGATGAACGGAGGTTGAAGAAAGGTTTATATAAGAATCAGGTGAGGCAGTGGGCCGTTGGATGAAGAAATCGTGTGGAGAGAATGGATCTTCTAGATACAAGGGCAAAACAGTATTTTTACTGAGAGAGGCGTTACCATACGTGCGCCAGGAAAAGCGGAGGACGTGTGTCCCCCACTTGTACGACGTGTCACCGTGGTAGAAGCAATGGACCCACAGGGCAGAAAAATCACGATTATTCGAGAAGGATGAAATAAATTTGATTAAGGGAAGTATGTCGACAAGAAATATAAAAGAAGAATGGCGACAGAAAGAATTATTCAATACTTCGGGAGCCTTTGATCAAATACAAGTTTTTGCCCAAATGCTCGGGGGCTACTTCGGAAAAAAGTAAATTTTCGAGTATGACAAATATAGAAATTGCGGGAGCCTACAACCAAGCACAAGTCCTTGGCTGTAGCCTCGGGGGCTACTCCCATCGGGAGCGCTGTTCGCGCACCCGAGAGATAAAAAAAAAGAAGAAAGAGAGAAGAAAGAGATCATATTGGGAAGTAATGAAAATATAGCGACAAGGTGGACTAAAATGTTGAGCCTACAACCAAGCACAAGTTCTTGGTTGTAGCCTCGGGGGCTACTCCCATCGGGAACGCTGTTCGCGTACCCGATGAAATTAACAAAGGAAAAGTAGAAAAGCAAGAGAGTATATTTCGAGTTATAATTAACTCTACATATACTCCCATCGGGAGAGCAATATAAGTCATATTTGACTCGATAAAATGTGCCATTCCAACAGCCGGAAAAGCACTCGACAATATATTCTCAGAACGCCGAAGTTGCGATCAATTTCTGAATGCCGCAAATTTGCGAAGGTAAGACCCAGATCCGTTCTCTGGGCGTGGCATCGCCAAAGACTGCGCTACTGCTACTTTTATCCGTATCAACAGATACGAAGAAAAATCCTAACGGACGCGTTAGGTACCCGATAAATTCGACTGGGACTCGACAGAATGGTAAGACCTTAAGCGGCACCTGTCGAAGTTTACACCAGTATCCCGAGATCATGTCCAGGGACGTGATTTTGAAGTAGGTTTTTGCGGATTGCCACTAGAGCAGTTAACTAGTACCTGATCCGTCAGATGAACTAGCCCCAACTACCATTATCCCTGTACAATATAGAATTTTATGTGAAGATGTATAAAAAAGTTAAAGCTTCCGAATAAAAATAAGCAGTGGAGATTTTCCCTGACTCTACGATTCAAGCAAAATCTCGGGGGCTACTGACATAGGCATCCCAAATGGGCCTGCCGAAGATGGTACCCGGGGTTTATTGAAGGCCCACTACCCGAAGAATAAGAAGATTCGAGAGCCCAAGATGTATTTAAGGAAGAGTTGTAATAGGAAGTGTTATTTGTAATCTGGCGGGATGAGTTAGAAACCGTCCCGGACTCTGTAAACTTGTATAGCACGAATCCCTCGGCTCCACCTCTTATATAAAGGGGGAGTCGAGGGACGAGGAATCAATCGAATCATTGTCTGCAAACCCTAGTTTTCATATTCGTCGAGCACTTTTCGGCTGAAACCTTCGAGATCTACTTGCCCTCTACTTTCAACTAAACCCTAGCCTACAATCCATAGGCATTGACAAGTTGATACCTTGTCAGACGGCCACCCTCGGCGTAGGCTATTTTTCAAATTTGTCTAATTTTGTAAAAATCATAACTAATTCATAGGATGTCAGAAAAATGCGTATGAGGTATCAAAATGTTCAGAAAAACATCCTCTATCCGTTTATGTCAAAATCATGCATATTTGAATCATGTAGAATAACATGTTAACATAGAAACAATTCAATCACTTTCTTATATGTTCTCAGGTTCCCGTTTTAGCCAGATGACAATTTAAACGAAGTCAGAATATCTCGCGGAGCCGCATGGCATCATTTTATGTGTCCTAGTAACCACTCCAAAAGATGGAATTGGGATACGACAATTATTTTGGAAAACCCTTCACGAACAGGGCTATCAAGTCCGGATTTCTATGGCTTTTAGGGCAATGAGTAGGAAACGGCCCATGACACCGCATAGTTAGTCGGAACGAGACCATATTTGACACGTGCGTGGTCCCTGGGATGGGAAGCAAGGTCCCGGGAGCGAATTTCCAATCCGACCCATGGGCGATGGTTTTTTCATTTTCGGGGTGCCAAAACAGGTTTTTTTTGTGAAGGAACTACATGGGACGTATTTTAGTATTGTGCGAGACCTCTGCGTAGTGGTAGGACACCGCCTTCGCACCCCATATCACATGCCATATGTGCGCGCTAGCTATCTGGGAATCCATGCGGCTTCCTGCGGTGTCCCGCCGAATCCGCTGGAAAGTGACCGGATTTGAACTAGGGCTACACTTTCCTTCGCTCAATAAATTCCGCAAAAATTGTTTTTAGGTCTATGACATATCAGTTTATGTGCTAATTTTTATCCGTTTAGCGCGATGGTAAATGGGTGCACCAGCGCGCCCGGTACGGCCATACCGCATCTCCGTGGGGGCCCCTTTTGGCCAAATGACAATTTAAACAAAGTCAGAAAATCCCGCGGAGCCGCATGGCGTCATTTTATGTGTCCTAGTAACCACTCCAAAAGTCGGAATTAGGATACGGCAATTATTTTGGAAAACCCTTCATAAACAGGGCTATCACGTCCGGAGTTCTATGGCTTTTAGGGCAAATGAGTAGGAAACGGCCCATGACACCGCATAGTTTGTCGGAACGAGGCCATATTTGGCACGTGCGTGGTCCCTGGGATGGGAAGCAAGGCCCCAGGAGCGGATTTCCAATCCGACCCATGGGCGATGGTTTTTTCATTTTCGGGGTGCCAAAACGGGGTTTTTTTTGTGAAGAAACTACATAAGGCGCATTTTAGTATTGCGCGAGACCTCTGCGTAGTGGTAGGACACCGCCTTCGCACCACATATCACATGCCATATGTGCGCGCTAGCTATCTGGGAATCCATGCGGCTTCCTGCGGTGTCCCGCCGAATCCGCTGGAAAGTGACCGGATTTGAACTAGGGCTACACTTTCCGTCGCTCAATAAATTCCGCAAAAAATGTTTTTTGGTCTATGACATATCAGTTTATGTGCCAATTTTTGTCCGTTTAGCGCGATGGTAAACGGGTGCACCAGCGCGCCCGGTACGGACATACCGCATCTCCGTGGGGGCCCGTTTTGGCCAAATGACAATTTAAACAAAGTCAGAAAATCCCGCGGAGCCGCATGGCGTTATTTTATGTGTCCTAGTAACCACTCCAAAAGTCGGAATTAGGATACGGCAATTATTTTGGAAAACCCTTCACAAACGGGGCTATCACGTCCGGAGTTCTATCCCTTTTAGGGCAAATGAGTAGGAAACGGCCCGTGACACCGCATAGTTTGTCGGAACGAGGCCATATTTGGCATGTGCGTGGTCCCTGGGATGGGAAGCAAGGCCTCGGGAGCGGATTTCCAATCCGATCGATGCGTGATGGTTTTTTCATTTTCGGGGTGTCAAAACGGGTTTATTTTGTGAAGCAGCTACATGGGGCGTATTTTAGTATTGCGCGAGACCTCCGCGTAGTGGTAGGACACCGCCTTCGCACCACATATCACATGCCATATGTGCGCGCTAGCTATCTGGGAATCCATGCAGCTTCCTGCGGTGTCCCGCCGAATCCGCTGGAAACTGACCGGATTTGAACTAGGGGTACACTTTCCGTCACTCAATAAATTCCGCAAAAAATGTTTTTATGTCTATAACACATCACTTTATGTCCTAATTTTTGTCCGTTTAGCGTGTTGGCGAACGGTGCACCAGCCCGCCCGATACGGCCATTTCGCATCTCGCGAGGGGGCTGTTTTGGCCACATGGCAAATTGGGCGTCATATTTGGATTCTTCTAATTTTTAGGTTCAAATGATGATATGTATATTATATTTAGATTCCTCTCATTTTTCTGATCGATTTAGACATATTATTTGTGGAATTTTGATTTTCCGATTTAAAGATATTAATTATTCAATATTAAATAGAAAAAAAGACCAAAAAATAAAATCATTTTATTTTTATTTGAATTCAATATTATTATTACTTATATATATTCATTGTTGTCTACTTAAGTAATTGTTTGGGATTCAAAAATAAAGAAGTGTGCATCACGGTTCAAGGGTTAATAGGGTTGATATGCTATTATTATCAGTAAGAGGTGTCAATTCTATAATGGAAGCTCATCCGAATGGAACCAAGAAGTTAAGCGTGCTGAGGCTAGAGTAGTGTGAGGATGGGTGACCGACTGGGAAGTTTAACCATGATTGTAATTTGACATAAGATTAAGTGTAGTTAGAATTAAAAGTGTATTGGGTGAAAGATAAACAAGTAAAAAAAAGAAAAAAAAAAGAAAAAATTGTTTAAAAGAAATTAAAATTTTAAAAATTTTAAATGTCTATGCCTAGGGTTTTGCCGTCGGCATATAGAAAAAAATATTTTTTTTTCGAATTTTTTTTTTTTTTGAATTTTTTTGGAAACGGAAAATTTGAATTTTTTAAAAGTCTATGCCGAGGGTTTTGCCGTCGGCGTAGCGTGCTACGCCGAGGGCCGGGCTACGCCGACGGCGATAGTGCCTTTGCCGAGGGACTTACACGCCGAGGAGCTATGCCGAGGGCGGCCCTCGGCATAGCCTACGCCGAGGGCCAAAGCATGCTACGCCGAGGGTTCCCGGCCCTCGGCATATAGCTCCATTCCTGTAGTGGGCGGTGGGGGGCTAGTGGTTGGCACGAAACACATGCACATTCCGCGGTGGATTAGAGAACACTTCAGCAGCCTTAACAGCTTAGATATCAGGATCTGCAAACTAAGGGAGGAGGATATCGCTCTTCTAGGTGAGATGCCCAACCTCCGGATTCTCACCTTAAGGTTCGAGGTCGTCCCGAAGGAGCCGGTAGCTATCAGCAGTGGAGGGTTCCCAAAGCTGGATTGGCTCAACGTTGACAGCCGCGTGCCACGGGTTGCGTTCCAGCAAGGAGCGATGCCGGGGCTGACTACACTCAAGTTCTTCTTCCAGTTCTACAGCGGCCCACCGTATACAGAGCCTCTCGGCATTAAGCACCTCAGTAACCTCTATTACATCTCCTTCCAATACAACCCGGACTGGTATCGAGCGGACAGCCCGTGCATCAGGGCGACGATTGATGCTGTGAGGAAAGAAGCCCAGGAGCATCCCGGAAAGATCAGCTTTTACGTCACTGGCCGCAAGACTGAGATTTTTCCAGAATTCAAAATTGAACAGCTTCCTGAAGAGATCCATGGCACTTCCAGCAGCGGGATGCCGGAGTGTCTTAGCCGGTAATCATTTTGACACTTAACATAACAGCTTATGCTTTCTATTACCAAAAGACCACTAAATACACGGTTCTTCTTCTTCTCTTCCTATGTACCGTGGCAGGTTATCCACTGAACCCAAGAGGGGCATTTTTTTAGAGAACAATGGCGCACGGGTTTCTGAAGAGATCAATGAAGCTTCCACCAGTGAGACGGGTGAGATTGAGGAGGACAGCGCGACCGCGCAGATTTCCCAAGTGAACAATGAAGCATCCACCAGTGGGACGTGCGAGATTGAGGGGGACAGCAAAGCTTAATTCATCGTCTTGCCGAGTATTGATGAAATTCACAGGGTAATCTGTCTCGCACTTACTCAAATGTAATAGTCCGTACTAGTTTCACTGTCCATCATCGACTACGGAGAACTTTCCAAACCTCCACGACCCTGTCGTGCACCTGTTTTTGCCAGCGTTACATTTGTATTCAATAATCTGCCCCGGACGGTGGACCACTGTGATATGTTTGATGGACTTGTTTGCCAAACCTATGTTATATATATCTAGTATGCACTCAGCATCAAGATTACTATATCTACTATGAATTCATGGAAATTAACACCATTAGGGTTGTTTTCTGTTAAATCCACGTATGCATATTTTATGAATGTCCACAATAGGTATTGTAGAGAGAGATGCAATGCTCGATGTATTGATCGGATGCATATGGCGGTACATATATATAGGCCACGTCCTCGACTATCCAAGGAAGGAGGCGGGCCCAATAATAAATACAAAGATATGTATCGCTATACAATAACTACAGAGGATACACATCCGGATATACAAGATATGTATCTCAAATGATGCCGTAGGGAGACCCTTGGTCATGATATCCGCAAATTGTTGGGAGGTGGGCACATGAAGTACTCGAATGTGTCCAAGGGCCACCTGTTCCCGAACAAAGTGGATGTCCAGCTCAATATGCTTGGTGCGGCGATGATGGACCGGGTTGGCGGAGAGGTAGACGGCGGAGACGTTGTCGCAGTAGACCACGGTGGCTTTGGCGACAGGACATGAGAGCTCAACGAGGAGTTGCCGCAGCCAGGAGACCTCAGCAACCGCATTAGCAACAGCCCGGTACTCCGCTTCGGCGCTGGAGCGAGAGACCGTGGGCTGTCGCTTAGACGACCAGGAGATGAGCGAAGGTCCGAAGTAGACGTAGTAGCCAGACGTGGAGCGACGCGTGTCGGGGCAGCCTGCCCAATCGGCGTCCGAGTAGGCGATGATGTCCGTGGCGGGGGAGGCGTGGAGGAAGAGACCGAAGTACATGGTACCACGAATGTAGCGGAGGATCCGCTTGACCGCAGCCCAATGAGGATCCCGCGGAGCGTGCATGTGAAGGCACACCTGCTGAACAGCATATTGCAGCTCGGGGCGAGTAAAGGTGAGGTACTGCAGGGCACCGACGATGGAGCGATAAGATGACGCGTCCGTGGCCAAGGAACCATCTGTGGCGGAGAGCTTGGACTTCGTGTCGACAGGCGTGGCGCGGGTTTGCAATTAAGCATACCGGCGCGGTCCAGGAGCTCATGGGCGTACTTGCGCTGATGAAGGAAGAAGCCGTCGGTGCGACGTACGACCTCGATGCCGAGGAAGTAGTGCAAGGGCCCCAAGTCCTTGAGGGCAAACTCAGCGCGAAGACGCTCGGTGAGCTGTCGTAGTAGGTCCGTGGAGCTGGCCGTTAAGATGATGTCGTCGACGTAGAGCAGCAGGTACGCGGTGGTGGCGCCGTTGTTGTACACAAACAGCGAGGCATCGGAGCGGGTGGAGCGGAAGCCGAGTTGGTGAAGAAACGCTGTGATGCGCTGGTACCAGGCGCGTTGGGCCTGCTTGAGCCCGTATAACGAGCGCGAGAGCAGGCACACATGGTCGGGGTGGGCGCTGTCGACGAAACCAGTGGGCTGCTGGCAGAAGACCTGCTCCTCTAAATGGCCGTGAAGGAAGGCGTTGGAGACGTCCATCTGGTGCACGGGCCACGCACGGGAGACCGCGAGCTGAAGAACAGTGCGGATCGTCCCAGGCTTGACAACCGGGGCGAAGGTGTCGGTGAAGTCGACGCCGGCGCGCTGGCGAAAGCCACGAACCACCCACCGCGCCTTGTGGCGGTCGAGGGTACCATCCGGATGGAACTTGTGCTTGAAGACCCACTTCCCGGTGATGATGTTGGCGTGAGGGGGGCGGGGAACAAGCGTCCATGTCTGGTTCCGCTGCAGGGCGTCGAACTCGTCCTGCATGGCCGCAAGCCACTGCGGGTCGCGGAGAGCAGCCCGGGCAGAAGCGGGCAGGGGCGACGGTGTGGCTGGTGAAGGTGCGGAAGTCGACGCGGTGCAGACGTACTCGTCCGAGGGGTACCGCGTGCTCGGGACGCGAATCCCCGCACGAGCGCGCGTGAGGGGGCCCGTCGCCGGCGGCGGAGGAGGCGGTGGCGGGGCCGAAGGCGAGGCATCGCCCGAGCTGGGGCTCGAGGGTGACGCGGTCAAGGGCGCAGATGACACGGCGGTGCCCGAGGCAGTGCTCGAAGGCGACGCGGGCGGTGTCGAGGGCGAGGCGGCAGCGCCCGAGGCAGGGCTCGAGGGCGCCACGTGTGAGCCCGAGGCAGTGCTCGAGGGCGTCACGGGAGGCGTCGCAGCTGTAGTAGAGGGGGCGCGCGGGGGCGCTGCCGAGCCAGGGACCTCCACCAGGGTAGGGCCGCGACGCCGCGGACTGTCAGTCGCGGGAGGAGAAGTCCTCACCTGTTCCTGTGCAAAGGGAAAACAGTGTTCATCAAAGTACACGTGCCGGTGCCGGGACGTGATGACGCGGTGAGAGACCGGATCATAGCAACGGTAGCCTTTGGTGTTAGCCGGGTAACCGAGAAATACACACGGAATGGAGCGAGGTGCGAGTTTATGAGGGGTGGTGGTGGCGGTGCTAGGGAAACAGCGACAACCGAAGATACGGAGACCGTCGTATGAGGGGGGTGAGCCAAACAAGAGGTTATGTGGTGTGTAATTCCAGCGAGGGCGACACGGGCGTAGGTTGACTAGGAGGGTGGCGGTGGAGAGGGCGTCCGGCCAGAACTGGGGGGGCATGTGGGCGTGGAACAGGAGGGTACGAACGCAGTCATTAGGGGTGCGTAGGACGCGCTCGGCGCGGCCGTTCTGCTGGGAGGTGTATGGGCAAGTTAGGCGGAAGATGGTGCCGTGTGTACCATCCAACCGGAGGTGGATATGCAGCTTTCCCAGCGAGCCGCACTGTTTCCCTAGGCTGCGCAGCGAAGTGTCCCGCATGGCCGCGCGCGGGTGTTATTGCGACCAACCGCCTCTAGCCGCTTCGCCTGCAGTCGTTGTATATAAGGTGAACCCGCCTTCTTGGAGATTCCATGCCATTCACGTCCCTCCACCACATCTCAGCCATGTCAAGGAGCCACCGCAACATTCTCGCCCCAAACGGATTCTGGCGCGACAGCCTCACCGTTAAGGAGGCATGGGCCCTGTATGCGGCGCGCTACCCTGTGACGCTAGACATGCCCCTACCGAGCAGCGGTGATTTGAAAATGGCGGTCCACTGGATCGACATCCTGCTTGCGCCCGCACCGGAGAATGATCGTTGGCGTGACGAGATCAGGCCCTAGCGGCGCCGCCTGAGCCAGGAAAAGCGCGCCAATCCCACCTCGGTGGGTCGATTTCCTCAACATGTGCCACAACGAAGAGCCGCGCAGCACCGACGGACTCATCGGGCCGCTCACGTCCTGGAACAAGGACGAGCGCGCCTGTTTCTGGGGTGTGCCAGGGTGCACCCCCTCCGCCGTCCTCAACTGCATCCGCAACAGCGCCCCTAGGCTCGAGATGGCACCGCCATCGCCATCACGTTGGCTTCCGAGGGGAATGACCTCATGTTCATCCTCCTCCCATTCTTCATTGTCAGGGCCGACACGCTTGACACCAGCCGTCCTGCTCCTCCCACCGTGTCCCCCTAACCCGTGCCGAAGCGCGAGGTGAAAGAGTAGTACAAGACGTCGGCGCGCCGACGCAGATGTGGCAGCTGCAACGGTAAAAGATACACGATCCGTTTCCCAGCGGGCTAGCCGTGGTAGCACCATCCTCCCTGAAGCCGGAGGAAGAGGATGAGGTGGCGGCGCTCCTCCCGCCAACAGCGCCTCGTAGCAAGCAGCAACGACCCAGACGACACGCCGGGGTACAACACCGCGTACATGCCATCGCTGAACGACAACAAAGCCTAGGAGGGGAACACCGGGGATGTGATCGCCATGTCCATCCGCTATAGCGGCAGACCACTCGTCGACCTTACGCGCGACAAGGCGAAGGTGGTCCCAACGACGCGATGAGGGATGAACCCGTCCATGAGCCGGCGGCCTCGCGGCAAGAAGGATGTCGTGGACGATGGCGACTACATTTTCTTCCAGTACAACGACGGCTCCGGCCCCGCATGCACCATTAGTTTATTTTGTGTTTAAATTTGGGCGAATTTCATTCAAATCCTTGTAATATATAACAAATTTGAATGACTTTAAGTGTTTCCGGTTGAATTTAAGATTTTTTTTTGGAACGTGACTGCAAACAGATACGGAGGCGTCCCGAAATGTTCGATCAACGGCTATTATCGGATACTGTGGCCAACAAGGGCGGACCCGTTCAGCCATCAATCATCTACTAGTCTAGTCATAACGTCTCCGTCGTGGTTGACGCAGTGGACTTGGACTTCCATAGTAGATGGAATGGCTCTTCAGTCACAGATTCTCCTCATATACCCAACGAACGAATCCAGAGGACGCACGTACCAGAATACTATAGCAAAGCTGCCCATCACATACTACCCACACAAAAAAAGATGGCTGAGCTAGGGCCGTTGGTCCGAGGTCTGATAATAATCCTCATGACGTGCTTTCTCCTCTTCCACCAGAGCTCGCCGGCGGCTATCGCACCAACACCACCAGCAGGCATCCCAGCTGCCGCACGACGTCCAGTTCGTGTGAATGAGCCGCGCCACGTTGACGGGCAGCGGCACCCTGTGCGTCCGCTCCGCCTTCTTGGTGCCACTGTCAGATGCCTCGAAGTCGTTCTTCTTCTTCTCCCCTATGACGCTACGGTGGCGCGCGGCGGTGGTGGGAGTGGAGGTGTCCGTGGTGTGGGCGATGTCAGAGACGATGCCGGTCGACTTTTAAGGCTGGCCGCACACGGGACACGATGCCATTGAAGGCGGCGCAGAAGCCCAGCCGCCGCCCGCCAGTGCGCGCGCAGAAGAAGCAGCCGCGACATTGATGGCGAAGGCTTCGACACAGACACGAAAGTGCTGACCGGGGAAGCGATGCCCTCGATACAGCCCTATGGCTCGCTGCCAGGCGGGCCCGATGGAAAAGCGA
The DNA here is from genome assembly GCF_019359855.2 of Lolium perenne. Lineage (NCBI taxonomy): Eukaryota > Viridiplantae > Streptophyta > Magnoliopsida > Poales > Poaceae > Lolium > Lolium perenne. The sequence goes on along the minus strand of NC_067248.2, from coordinate 4,969,301 downwards.
GCGATCACTTGAGGCGTCTGCGCAGCGTCCGCCGTGACGCATCCCAGGCGCAAATATGTGCCGCGTTTGCGTCGCTGCGGATGGTCCGGTCACTATGCGTCGCCCCGAAGGAAGGCGAGGGGCGCGGCACGCGTGGCATCGCCATTACTTAGTTGGCAGAGATGGGCGGTGGCTGCTCGGCAGGCGAGGCATCGCCATTAACGTGGCGCAGACTGCCGAAGCGACGCCATTCACTGGCACGCCTGAGAAGACGCATTGAACCTAGGTCGCTGGCAGGCGGGCCCGACGAAACGTCCGCCAGACGCGAGCATACAATTTGCGCGTCCGCGCAGCGTCAGCGGAGACGCATCCGAGGCACATATTTGGGTCAGGTTTGCGTCGCCGCGGATGGGTGGGACACTATATATCTGGCTACAAACGCATTTTCGGTCCGCGGCAGACGCAAACGATCGCTCAACGTCCATTTACGTCGTCCCGTCGGATATGCCCTAAGCAGATTGGAGAACGTGAGGTCCGCAAAAATTAGGCTAACAAGGAGATATCGGACCCGCTCACCCATCAATCATCTAGTCTAGTCATAACGTCACCGTCGTGGTTGACGCAGTGGACTTGGACTTCCATAGATGGAATGGACAGTTCTGTCATAGATTTCCTCCTCATATACCGAACGAACAGAGCAAGAGGACGCACGTACCAAACTAGCAAAGCTGCCCATCACATACTACCCACACAAAAACATGGCCGAGCCAGAGCCGTTGGTCCGAGTTCTGATAATCCTGATGACGTGCTTTCTCCTCTTCCACCGGAGCTCGCCGGCGGCGCTCGCACCAACACCACCAGCAAGCACCCTCTGCATCCCCCGCGAGCGGGACGCGCTTCGCGACTTCAAGGCCGGCCTCAACGACTCCGGCGACATCCTGTCGTCGTGGCGAGGCGCAGACTGCTGCCAGTGGAAGGGTGTCGTTTGCAGCAACCGAACCGGCCACGTCGTCGCTCTCCGAATCAACAGCACAAGCTATTCATACCATTGTGGGACCATCGGAGGTGAGATACGCTCCTCATTGCTCTCTTTACGGCATCTGAAGCAGCTTGATCTCTCAAACAACAACTTCAGCGGACAACCCATCCCGGAGCTCATCGGCGCCCTCCGCAGCCTGACGGATCTCGACCTCTCATACTCTAATTTTGGCGGTAGGATTCCTCCCCACATCGGTAATCTCTCGAATCTGCTCAGCCTCCAGCTCAACAGCAATCAGGAAAGTCAGGTCATACCCCACTCACATGATCTCGCATGGGTGTCGAGCCTGAGGAAGCTGCGAGTTCTCAGCATGTCTGAGGTGGATCTCAGCGCTGCCGTCGACTGGTTTCAGGCTGTCCACCTGCTCCCTAGTCTCATCCACCTTGATTTAGTTTCTTGTGGCCTCCAGAACACTATGCCTCCCCCGTTGCATTCCAACCTCACATCGCTGGAGAGCCTAGACCTGCAGGATAACCCCTTCAACACCTCTCTTGTAGCCAAAAATTTGGTCTGGCTCTGGGATCTACCCAGCCTCCAAGTGCTCTCTCTAATTGCATGTGGGATCCATGGTCCTATCCCTGACGTTGTGGGAAACTTAACTTCCCTTCAAAATCTAAAACTTGATTCCAACTACCTTACCGGCATGGTGCCATTGACCTTCAGGAAACTGTTGAAACTTCAGTGCCTCGAATTAGTGTATAACTTCATCAATATGGACGTAACGAAGCTACTGCATCTGTTGCCTTCAAATGAATTGCAAAAGCTAGATTTGAGCGAGAATTCTTTGACGGGGAGCTTGCCAGATTGGATAGGGCGTTTTAGCAACTTGAAGATGCTTTACCTCGACCTTAATAAGCTGGCTGGGGAGATACCAGTTGGTATACGGGAACTCAGAAATTTGACAATATTATCGCTAAGCTCAAACAACCTACATGGTACAATCACCGAGGACCATTTCACAAATTTAACTACTCTACAGCACATGTGGATCTCTCATAATTCCTTGACCGTGAAGGTCAATAGTACATGGTACACTCCATTCAGGTTGATTTCAGCAGGCTTTAGCTCTTGCATTCTAGGGCCCCAGTTTCCAGCTTGGCTTATCCAACCAACAATGAAGACTCTTGATATTTCGAACACAAGCATACATGATAACATTCCTGCTGAGTTTTGGACTGGTAGTCCTCTTTCGGAGTTGGATATGTCAAAAAATCGACTTGTTGGCATGCTTCCTAAGACCCTTGGTGACCTGGAATTAGAAATATTGGATATCAGTTCTAACGAGCTCACTGGTCCGATTCCAACACTTCCCAAGACGCTCACAAGCCTGGACCTGTCTAAAAACAATCTATCAGGCCCACTGCCATCGGGCACCGAAGGGCTAATGCTAGAAGTACTGCTTCTCTTCAACAATTCCTTGTCTGGGACCATTCCTTGCTCCCTGCTTCAGTTACAGGAATTGAAAATTCTTGATCTATCAAATAACCTGCTACACGGGACAATTCCTAACTGCCCTCAAGGATACAGAACCTCGAATATTATAACCCTTAACTTGAACAGCAACAATCTTTCAGGACCATTCCCTATGTTTCTCCAGAGGTGCAGAGAGTTCATCTTTCTTGATCTGGCGTACAATAAATTTTCTGGGAGCCTACCAACATGGATCGGGTCAAGGTTACCACAATTGGCACTTTTGCGGTTGCGCTCAAACATGTTCTCTGGTGGTATCCCTGGCCAACTAAGCAGGATGAAGGGGCTTCAGTATTTAGACATTGCATGCAACGACATCTCTGGCAATATACCCGAGTCATTTGGGAATCTCAGAGCTATGACTATTGCTCCCAATGATAGTGGTGCCCTTTTCAATCTTTTTTACACTGGAGACGTCACTTATGAAATTTACTCTAGTTATTATACTGAGAGTATATTGGTGGACACAAAAGGTCAACAGCTTGAATACACCAGTGGGATCAGATATATGGTGAACATTGATTTATCTTGCAATCGTTTAACAGGGCAGATTCCTTCAGAAATTGGCATGCTCGTTGCATTGAAGAACTTGAACTTGTCATGGAATAATGTCAGTGGCATAATGCCCCAAAGTATTGGTGAGCTACGGGCATTGGAATCTTTTGACCTGTCACATAACGAGCTATCTGGTGAAATCCCTACAAGTTTATCAGCTCTAACATCACTCAGCTGCTTGAACTTGTCATATAACAATTTGACAGGAACAATACCATCTGGGAATCAGTTAAAAACTCTAGATGACCAAGCATCCATCTATATTGGTAATCCAGGTCTTTGTGGTCCACCTCTCACGAAGAGTTGCTCAGGAACTGACAAAAGTACACTCGTCCCTGAAGAGCACGAAGGCATGAGCGGTATGGTTTCCTTTTACCTCAGCTCGTGCCTAGGATTTGTGGTAGGTCTCTGGATTGTTTTCTGTGGTTTCTTGTTCAAGAGGAAATGGAGGGTTGCATGTTTGTCATTTTCGGATCACATCTATGATTGTGTTTATGTGGAAGTCAGTGTGGGCTGGGCCTCATTGGCAAGAAAAATCCGTCAAGGATAAGGCAACACTTGAGCTTCTCTCTTGGTACCTATGCTATGAGAATAGTATTAATAATTCTTGTTATGTGGCATGCTTTTCTTTGGTGTGTGATTTAGTATTGTCATATGTGTCAGTTAATATCTCTCGAATGTGTATGAAGGTAAACATTTGTAACTGTTGTGGAAGATATAGTTATTCCAAACTACGTTTAAGCTTTACACATGTGAACGGTTGTATGAATAGTTGAATACACACAAGTGCTTCAATTTGTAACTATTTCTGTTGTAACTTTGATCATGGTTTTCCTTACGTATAAGTTTAGCGTGTAGCATCCAACCGGAGGTTGATATGCTCACATGAACACATCAAAACATTGTATTGTACAAGAGCTGGTCTGTTAATGCGTGACCTAAAGTCCAAGTTCAACTTTGAACAACAATTTCACCAACTTTTTGTGAGTTATATGTTCTGAAAACGGTACAATGTATTCAGTTTAATTAGCGACAAGCGTGTATCGCTGCTCTCATCTTCTTTCTGTTTCCCACCTCCTGCTCCTCATCCCTCTCCCTAATTCAAACCATATCGCCAATCCCTCCCCAGAAGTCCACCTCCGGGTCATGCACCGGCACACCACGGAAGCCCGCTGATGAATCCTCAACCAGCCGCCTTGGAGATTCCGATGCCAAGTACGTCTAGGAGGCCCGTCGCGCAGTGGAGGAGCCCATCGTGGCTTGCCATCCCACAGCTCGATCTTGCTGCCAAAAACGGCAGCCCCTCGCCGGTATAGGCGACGCCGAGGACTTCCTCCTTGCTGGAGGCGTGCCGAATGGCGACGGAAGCGTAAAGACCAGAGCAATTAGGTAGGGATATGCATTTTCGTGCCGCATGTGCGGCTGTCTAAGCCGCGGAAGTTGGGGTCGGCGCCGGCGTCGAGGAGCTCGCCCAATCCCTCCGCGTTGCCCTCGTGGGTCATGTACATCAACTGGAAATTCGCGACGCCAGCTGCTTCTTCCGACCTTTCCGCTCCCCCAGCGACGCCGTTGCCGCCCTCCGCCGCCGCGGTGAGCCGCCATGGACGGACGCTTTCCCACAGTAAACCGAGGGTTCGCCGGCACCGCAGGCGCTGCCGTCTCCTCCGTCACTGTGCTCGGCTGGGATCGATAGAAAGCGTTGGTGGTGCCATCTCGCGCAGTGGACAGAGCTTTGAGCGGCGGGGAGAGGCGTTCGAGATCGTTCTACTTCTCAATTGTTCAGTCAAAGCGGTGGAAAGACTAAAAAATAACCAAGCACGGTGGAAGACCATCCTAACTGAACCGACGGCAAACAACCGGGTAGCCGATCACCCATCTGGCCAAAAGAAAAGTAACCGAGTGGACGTTGGAAGCCAGGAAAAAATAGCTAAAATAGCTACGTGTAGGCAAGGACTGGACAAAGAAATGGATAATTTGCATATCTACAGTGCCGAAATCATTATGAAGCGTGCCAAACTGATTGAAAATTATATCTTTACTATTAAATTGCAATCCGTCGTTCGTTCGTGTACGTGCGAGAAAAAAATCAGCGATATCGCGACCAGAAAACCTTGGGCAATCCCGATCCAACCCGCACCGCTCGTATGCTAACAGAAAACCGCGACCGAACGTTGCCCCAATCCGCTCCGCATAAAAAAAACAAATCGGGTGCGGGCCTCTCGGGGCTGAACCGCAGAAGCAGCAACCGAGCGTGGGCGTTCGGGAAGAGATGATCATATCTGCGTTGAGTACAAAAGGATCGGATCAGCTTTGGTATTATTGCACCGGATCTGGTGAAAACGAAAATAAAGGAAAAAAAGGAACTGAACTTGGATTATTGTTGTTCCTATCCGCATGGGTTTCCGTCGAACGAGATTGTAACGCAATGGAGCAGTACAGGAGTACTCTACGCTGAAGATACCTGCAAGTACATCACTAGCATCATTCGCGCATGCTAGGTAAAAATGCTTAGGAGTAATACATGCACGAAGTGCATGTGTACGAGATCTAAAAAAAGAAGCATGTACATCACGAACATGAATGAAGGCTCACACAGATTAAAAAACAAAAGTAATCCCACCGAGTTCTACATGTAATGTGTTACTTTAGCATGGAAATAAAAGACGGCATACATCTACCGATGCAGAGGCAGGGTCGTAGTTGCCTCCATTTCTAAAAACATGTAATATGTTACGGTAAAATATTATTGTATATACCATGCACTAGCGAAATTGTTGGGCGGGCCAGCCCAAAGAAAACTATATAGTTACTTTTTTGGACCAACATTTCTACCCACTTTTCTGTGTTTTGGGCTGAGATGGGCAGGCCATGGCTCAGTTTTTGTTTCAACATAGATCTTAGCCCATGGTTCAGTTTTGTTTCAATATAGGTCCACCAACAAATACCATGTATATGGTGTACGCATGTATATATGCCTACTAACTTAGCCTTCTTTTCGATAACCATTTTTCTCGGCACTTGAGCGCTTGTGCTTCTAAACAAATTAAGGTCGCCGAGCTCTCGCTACCAAGTATGCAACATAGCCAAACTTCAGTTTTAGGTTGTCAAAGGTAGTTACTAGCTTCATCATTGGGATAAACCAAACCGCTAATTAGCCCATACTAGAGTAGATAGTAAGCCGTACTCTCGGATTTTGTTGTTTAAGACACCATCATCTGTGTCCATTTCGTCACCAAAGCTATGGATGGAGGCATGAGCGTATGAGGTCAGCATCAACATGGCCGACCCACATGAGATCAACGTCGACCAGAGCATTGAAGCCTACCTCATTGTGTTACATAATGAGTTTTCCGTCAATCTTATCGCCTCCGTAGCAACACATGGGTAATGTGCTAGTAGTGTATAACGAAGCTTACAGATTAAATTATTTCCCCTTTCTTTTCTTTTTCTTTTATTTTCATTTATTCGGTATAGAGGTGTCAAGCACCTCCACGGGCCTAAACCTGAGTAAACCACACGTTCTCCTTGTTTGTTAGCGGACAAACTCGCTGCGCACCATCTTCCCTAAAACCAAAATACATCAACCATGGGTATTGCTGTGGCTACCCCACGTCAATTGGCGCCGTCTGTGGGAACTTTGGGCGCTCGAATCACGGGTTCGGCGGCTCCAACCTCGCCGATCGACAGTACAACTCGCCAGATTACGCAGAACATATCTACTTCAGCCCCATCGCGTTCCTTCCGCACACGCCAGTCTAGCGCACGGTCTTCAACTCCCACCAAGAGGGGGTGGATATGACGTTTGGAGATATGCGTTTCCACATCAACACGGTGGGCATCCTTAGTCTCCCAGACCAGATTCGTTCGGTTCCACGGGAATCGATATCGCCACCGACCACCGTAACACCTTCCTTGCCAACCTCCGCTCCTCCAGCGAGCTGGAATCGACCTTAACATCAATCTTTTGCGTCGACTGTGACGTCTACCACATTGTGGGTCCGAACGACCTCATCTGGGATCACGACGATAGATCCACCAGCAGCGGGAGCTGAAACAACAGTGTGTTCCCGTCAAGTTTCCATTGTGCGGTGATCGACCCGTCACCGAAGTCGACGATGGGACCGGCGAAGGAGCCAAACGGACCACCGCCACCATCCTACAGGAGGCCTAGGCCAAGGCAAAGGAAACCTTAAGAGGCTCTACCCCTATGGCAGCTGACGTGTCACGAGAGGAGTTGATGGCCTATCACCGCCTCCTTCACCAAGAGAACACACGCATGACCAAGTTACAAGCAGAACTCAGCGTGCATAAGCAACGTACTGACGCGTCGAGCGAACGGTGGGCACAACTATACTTGCTCCACTCTTCTTCATCAAGACACAAAACTCCGGGCAGGGCACCCACGCGACGCTCTCGACTGTAACATCTGGCCGAAGGCGATAGACTCGAGATGTCGAAAATCTTCGACTCGTCCTTCCTGATGGCCGAGACACCGCAAGGTGCCCTGATAGCGGCTACTACATATCTGCGTCAAACCAAAGACCATCGCTCACCTGATGGATATCGCTAGTCGATGGGCAGATGGCGAGGACTCTTTATGAGATAAAAATGACCCTCGCCGTGCCGTGTGGACATGCAGTGTCACGACCTAGTCATCATTGTAACCTATTTTAGATTGTCATGTTCTAATGGTTATCCTCCGTGCAATTGAAATAAGGCGGCCTTGAAATAAAATCTTCCAATGTAACAGCTTGAAGTGCCCATCCTTAAGAAAGACAAACGGATAACGAGACGTGCTATACTAGTATTTGTAAATCGTGTCATCGACAGCATGAATCGGGTAGAGATCACTTAACATCTAGCAGCAGTAGCAATATTTACTGATCAACACTGGTGAAGCTTGTGAAATTGAAGACAAACTGGTAGCTCAGCCATCCACACCTGCCCCGGCGAGCAGCTACCCCTATAAATGCCCGACCCCGGCAAGAGCGAGGTCGACTCCTCGATGGTTCTTGTGCCCAACTACACCCCAGCTGCCTGATCGATGCGATTATAAATCCCGGCCCAGGCGAGAGGCAAGACAGCAGCTAGCGATCAAGTACGGGGCTGTGGTGGTTGAGAGAAGGAGCTAGCTAGGTAGCTACTGTTGATCCTCGGCAAGAGCAAGAGATCGAGGAGGAAGATGGCGGACGGAGGTGGTGCAGAGACGGCGAATCAGGTCTTCGTGACTAACCTGCCCGGGACCATCGTCGACGACCGCCGTCTGGAGGAGCTCTTCAGCCATTGTGGCGAGGTCCTCGAAGCCAAGGTCCATCGATCCCGACTCTGCGCGTATATATTCCATTTCGCTATATATATGTATGTCATCTCATGTATGCCACTAGTAGAAAAAGAGGCTTTCATACGCCCCCTTTAGTCCCCAAAATATTCGAACCGCGACTAAAGGGGTCTTTAGTCGCGGTTCGGGAGGCGACCCGCGACTAATGCTCCACCAACCGAGACTAAAGGGCTATGGCAGGTTGTGTCCGGCGCAGACATCTTTAGTCCCGGTTGGGGACACCACGCACCCTTCACCCCCCCCCCCCCCCTCGGATCGCCTTTTTTAACACTGTAAAATAGAAAAGAAAATGATAGAAAATTCAAAAAATAAAATGTTCTCAGATTTTTGTATGTTATGCAACCTACTATTAGGGAAAATTAACAAATTTGAATTTTCACTTTTTTTGCAAAAAAGGTTTGAAAAATGGTACCATCGCATTAACTTTTGCATACGACGTCGAAAAAAAACATATAATGTGATCGTGGGAAAAAGTTACATCCGAATGAAAGCAGGGTTTCCCCGGTTAGCTAATTTTTAGATTCTCAAAATTCCAAATGAAAATATGAAAGCAGGAAGATTTTAGTTTTTGCCAGAAATTCAGTATTTTATATTTTTTTAAAATTTTAAATTAATAATTGCATCTTGCATAAAGATTACTATTACTTAACCATAAAGTTAGCCAATTTTTAGATTTTCAAATTTTCAGGTTTTAGGTTTGGCAAAAAAAATATTAAAATATTAAAAAATTATAAATTAATTATAATATAAATTTAAAAAGTTAATATTTATTTATTTATTTAAGATTATTATTACATCATTACTTTTGTTTATTAAAATAATTATTTGGAATTCAAACAATAAAGAAGTGTGATATCGACCAACATGTTAATACGATTGATATGATACTACTATCAACAACATGCGCGCGAAGCACTTGGAACGATGATGGGAAAGGAACTTAAAAGTTAAGCGTGCTAGTGTTGGAGTAGTGGAAGGATGGGTGACCGAACGGGAAGTTTGACCACGGGTAGTTAGTGACTAAACTTGGCTAATAACTGAAATACTAGAAATTCTGAAGAAAAAAAAGAAAAAAAAAGGGAGTGAAAAATAATTAGAAAACCAAATGGATTAAATTTTTTTAACGAAATAGCCTTTTGTCCCGGTTCGTGTTACAAACCGAGACTAAAGGTCCTTCGCCCCGGCGCACGCCAGCCGCCCACGTGGACGGGCCTTTAGTCCCGGTTCGTAAGCAACCGGGACTAGGGGGAGGGGGGGGGGGGGGGCTTTAGTCGCGCTTACTTAATCCCGATTGCGTAACCGGGATTAATGGCAGTTACCAACCGGTACTAAAGCCCCTTTTTCTACCAGTGTGCGTTGACTGCTGAGTGTGTGCAGGTCATCAAAGACCGTGAGACCGGGTTGTCGCGCGGGTTCGGGATCGTCACCTTCGTCGACAGGGAAGCGGTGGAACATGCGGTCCGCTGCATGCACGAGAAGCCGCAGGACGGCCACCATATCTTGGTCTGCAAGCACGTCATGCCCCGCCGGTGATCGTATGTCCGTGGTGACCCTAATTAAGCTTCGTCGTCGTCGGTGCCGTCTGGTTCGTCGTGTGTTTTTATATATCGGGAGGGAGCGCCATTGTTTGAATAACAAGATGGATCGATCTGTATGCCGTTGTTGATGGATTGGATCGGGACTTCTAACTCGATCAGTGTAATTATCGTACGTACCTATTTATCAGTGCTGCGAAAAAAAATAAAAGGAGAAGATCAAATGCATTCTTACTATTTTGTTCCTTTTTTCTTTCTCTTTTCCCGACCGAGACCGACACTACGGGAGGATTGCACGCTGCCGTGCCGCCAAATCACACGGCAAATGTCAAAATCGGCCCGGCAAAGCCTTTGCCGTGCGGTGCTGCACGGCAAAGTACGCTCGGCAACATCCGGCTCGGCAAAGGGTTATTTGTCGTGCGCCTCGCCAAAATTGCCTGGCAAAGCCTTTGCCGAGCGTGCCCACCTTTGCCGTGCGCCGTGCAATCAATGCCGTGCATGTCGGAATTGCCGTGCGCCAGATTCCTTTGCCGTGCGGCGCTCACTGCCGTGCGCCGCCCGTCAAATTCGCACGGCAAAGGCGTGGCTTTGCCGTGCGCCGCTCCTCCCACCGCACGGCAAAGAATGGTTTGCACACCCACCCCGCCCAGCAGAGCACAGTATGGCGACGCGTGGCACCTTTGCCGTGTGTATATGTCCTTTGCCGTGGAGGCGCCAGATTTTCTGCTTTTTTTTTTCCAATTAATTCCTGCATATAATCCACAAATAGCACATATATTTCCACATACATATATAGCACAATATATAGAGCATTTCTACAACATCAACAACAAAGTCCATACAATAATGGTCCAACAAAGTCATAGTAATGGTCCAACAGATTCCAACAACAAAGTAATGGTCCAACAAAGTCCAGCAACAAAGTTCATACATAGTAATGGTCCAAGTCCAACAACAAAGTTCATACAACCACAACATCAACCGTGGCCATTTCCTTGGCCATTTCCTTCTCCATTTCCTTCTCCATCTCCTTGTCCCCCTACAAGTTCATAGATCCATAAGTGGCATGGAATGGCTAAAATTGGCATGGAATTGAACATAGTGGAATGTAATGGCTAAAATTGACATAATCACATGAAATTGAAGATGGTGGCATGAAAAGTCTACAAGTGGCCCGACATTGCTAAAAATCATGAGATTATGTTAAAGTGGCTCACATGAGAGTAAATTCAAGTGGCTCACAAGTGACATGGTATGGATAAATTATAAGGCATGGGAGAACTAGAAGTGTAGGAGAACCTAGAAGTGTAGGAGAACTCACCTAAAAACTGCCCCAGGCTCCGGATGATGCCCGTATTGTTGACGGTCATCTGAGGTGTCAGCGGGCTCTGACTTTGCGGTCGCTGGAGGAGCGCCAACATGTGCGGATCAGGTGCGGGCTGCAATATCCGAAGTTCGGTTAGACAACAAAACAAGATTAAGATGGAGATATTAAGTTAACGACTTACCCAGTTTAAGATAGGAGGACACGTGCTAGGAGCACTACTCCCCGGTGGGGAAGTCAGCACGGCCTGGTTCATAAACATGCTCAACATCTGTTGTTGTTGTTGCATCTGCTGCAACATCTGCTGCTGCATCTGCATGCTGTCCATAAGCTACTGCTGCATCTGCATCTTCTCCTCTTGGTTCCTCCATTCCCTTTCTTCCATCTCCGCCTACGTTGTGTCGCCGCGATGTCATTAACATTGCAATGGAAAACATGTAATGAAGCGTAGAGGACCGACGAAGAACTTACCCGTAACTTCTCGACAGCTAGATCCGAAGCCCGTGAGCGGGTCTCTACCCGAGGCTGCTCGCTCGTATGCCCACGACGGACCTGGCGTAGAGATGGAATGGTCCTTGGGTCGACTAACCCGTTGATACGTCTCCGATGTATCGATAATTTCTTATGTTCCATGCCACATTATTGATGTTATCTACATGTTTTATGCACACTTTATGTCATATTCGTGCATTTTCTGGAACTAACCTATTAACAAGATGCCGAAGTGCCGATTCTTTGTTTTCTGCTGTTTTTGGTTTCAGAAATCCTAGTAAGGAAATATTCTCGGAATTGGGCCGAAATCAAAGCCAGGGGCCTATTTTTCCACGAAGCTTCCAGAAGTTCGAAGGAGAGACGAAGAGGGGCCACGAGGGGCCACACCCTAGGCGGCGCGGCCCCTTGGCCGCGCGGCCCTATGGTGTGGGGCCCCCGTGCCGCCTCTTGACCTGCCCTTCCGCCTACAAATAGCCTCCGTGACGAAACCCCCAGTACCGAGAGCCACGATACGGAAAACCTTCCAGAGACGCCGCCAACGCCGATCCCATCTCGGGGGATCCAGGAGATCGCCTCCGGCACCCTGCCGGAGAGGGGAATCATCTCCCGGAGGACTCTACGCCGCCATGGTCGCCTCCGGTGTGATGTGTGAGTAGTCTACCCCTGGACTATGGGTCCATAGCAGTAGCTAGATGGTTGTCTTCTCCCCATTGTGCTATCATTGTCGGATCTTGTGAGCTGCCTAACATGATCAAGATCATCTATCTGTAATTCTATATGTTGCGTTTGTTGGGATCCGATGAATAGAGAATACTTGTTATGTTGATTATCAAAGTTATATCTATGTGTTGTTTATGATCTTGCATGCTCTCCGTTATTAGTAGATGCTCTGGCCAAGTTGATGCTAGTAACTCCAAGAGGGAGTATTTATGCTCGATAGTGGGTTCATGTCTCCGTGAATCTGGAGGGGTGACAAGAACCTCTAAGGTTATGGATGTGCTGTTGCCACTAGGGATAAAATATTAGTGCTATGTTCAAGGATGTAGTCACTAGTTACATTACGCGCAATACTTAATGCAATTGTCTGTTGTTAGCAACTTAATACTGGAGGGGGGTCGGATGATAACCTGAAGGTGGACTTTTTAGGCATAGATGCATGCTGGATGGCGGTCTATGTACTTTGTCGTAATGCCCAATTAAATCTCACTATACTCATCATGATATGTATGTGCATGGTCATGCTCTCTTTATTTGTCAATTGCCCAACTGTAATTTGTTCACCCAACATGCTGTTCGTCTTATGGGAGAGACACCTCTAGTGAACTGTGGACCCCGGTCCAATTCTCTTTACTGAAATACAACCTACTGCAATACTTGTTCTACTGTTTTCTGCAAACAATCATCTTCCACACAATACGGTTAATCCTTTGTTACAGCAAGCCGGTGAGATTGACAACCTCACTGTTTCGTTGGGGCAAAGTACTTTGGTTGTGTTGTGCAGGTTCCACGTTGGCGCCGGAATCCCTGGTGTTGCGCCGCACTACATCTCGCCGCCATCAACCTTCAACGTGCTTCTTGACTCCTACTGGTCCGATTAAACCTTGGTTTCTTACTGAGGGAAACTTGCCGCTGTGCGCATCACACCTTCCTCTTGGGGTTCCCAACGGACGTGCCAACCACACGCATCAAGCAAATTTCTGGCGCCGTTGCCGGGGAGATCAAGACACGCTGCAAGGGGAGTCTCCACATCTCAATCTCTTTACTTTGTTTTTGTCTTGCTTAGTTTTATTTACTACTTTGTTTGCTGCACTAAATCAAAATACAAAAAAAATTAGTTGCTAGTTTTACTTTATTTGCTATCTTATTTGCTATATCAAAAACATAAAAAAATTAGTTACTTGCATTTACTTTACTTATTTCATCATGTTTCCTTTTAATTTTACCACAAAAGACATACCGGTAGGACGTGGGTCTATAGTTGGGAGAAATAATATAGAAGAATTTTTCAATCATGTTAGTACCATTGAAAATTTTGAAGATAGACACTTGGTAGACCTTGCGCCTACTTATGAGATTGCTGCTGCGCATTTAGTTCGCCTGTTGGAAACTAAATTTGTTAATCTTAATCCTATAATCCAACACATGTTTCTCACACTTGGTGATATGGAAGAAGGGGAAAAGAAAGATTTTGTTTTAGAAACCCTTCTTAGAGAATTTGGTGGTCTAGCAAGAGAAGCTAGAAAGGTCTTTGCTAAATTTAATATGCTTGGTTCACATACTAATTTTGTTAGTCTCCTTGAAAAGATGGACATGGATAGAATAAGATACACTAATAATATTGATGATGGTGGGGAGATCAAAGCACCAATACCATGTAAACTCTTAGCTATGAATGATGCACTAGAAAATAACTATGCTTGGCTTGTTCCTGAAAATTTGTTTGATGAGAGTAGCACGCCTAAGACTAATGAAAAGGGGGATGCTAAAACTTATGTATCTAATATACTATGCCTGGTTGAGAAAACTCCGCACCCCGCTGAGAATGTACCATCTTTCGATAATACTTGATGCACACTTTCTGCGCCTAGCTGAAAGGCGTTAAAGAAAAGCGCTTATGGGAGACAACCCATGTTTTTACCTACAGTACTTTGTTTTTATTTTGTGTCTTGGAAGTTGTTTACTACTGTAGCAACCTCTCCTTATCTTAGTTTTGTGTTTTGTTGTGCCAAGTTAAGCCGTTGATAGAAAAGTAAGTACTAGATTTGGATTACTGCACAGTTCCAGATTTCTTTGCTGTCACGAATCTGGGTCCACCTCCCTGTAGGTAGCTCAGAAAATTAAGACAATTTACGTGCATGATCCTCAGATATGTACGCAACTTTCATTCAATTTGAGCATTTTCATCTGAGCAAGTCTGGTGCCATTTTAAAATTCGTCAATACGAACTGTTCTGTTTTGACAGATTCTGCCTTTTATTTCGCATTGCCTCTTTTGCTATGTTGGATGAATTTCTTTGATCCACTAATGTCCAGTAGCATTATGCAATGTCCAGAAGTGTTAAAAATGATTGTGTCACCTCTGAATATGTCAATTTATATTATGCACTAACCCTCTAATGAGTTGTTTCGAGTTTGGTGTGGAGGAAGTTTTCAAGGATCAAGAGAGGAGTATGATGCAACATGATCAAGGAGAGTGAAAGCTCTAAGCTTGGGGATGCCCCGGTGGTTCACCCCTGCATATATCAAGAAGACTCAAGCGTCTAAGCTTGGGGATGCCCAAGGCATCCCCTTCTTCATCGACAACATTATCAGGTTCCTCCCCTGAAACTATATTTTTATTCCATCACATCTTATGTGCTTTTTCTTGGAGCGTCGGTTTGTTTTTGTTTTTTGTTTTGTTTGAATAAAATGGATCCTAGCATTCACTTTCTGGGAGAGAGACACGCTCCGCTGTAGCATATGGACAAGTATGTCCTTGGTTTCTACTCATAGTATTCATTGCGAAGTTTCTCCTTCGTTAAATTGTTATATGGTTGGAATTGGAAAATGATACATGTAGTAATTGCTATAAATGTCTTGGGTAATGTGATACTTGGCAATTGTTGTGCTCATGATTAAGCTCTTGCATCATATGCTTTGCACCCATTAATGAAGAAATACATAGAGCATGCTAAAATTTGGTTTGCATATTTGGTTTCTCTAAGGTCTAGATAATTTCTAGTATTGAGTTTGAACAACAAGGAAGACGGTGTAGAGTCTTATAATGTTTTCAATATGTCTTTTATGTGAGTTTTGCTGCACCGGTTCATCCTTGTATTTGTTTCAAATAAGCCTTGCTAGCCTAAACCTTGTATCGAGAGGGAATACTTCTCATGCATCCAAAATACTTGAGCCAATCACTATGCCATTTGTGTCCACCATATCTACCTACTACATGGTATTTTCCGCCATTCCAAAGTAAATTGCTTGAGTGCTACCTTTAAAATTCCATCATTCACCTTTGCAATATATAGCTCATGGGACAAATAGCTTAAAAACTATTGTGGTATTGAATATGTAATTATGCACTTTATCTCTTATTAAGTTGCTTGTTGTGCGATAACCATGTTCACTGGGGACGCCATCAACTATTCATTGTTGAATTTCATGTGAGTTGCTATGCATGTCCGTCTTGTCTGAAGTAAGAGAGATCTACCACCTTATGGTTAAGCATGCATATGTTAGAGAAGAACATTGGGCCGCTAACTAAAGCCATGATCCATGGTGGAAGTTTCAGTTTTGGACAACAATCCTCAAATCTCAAATGAGAAAATTATTAATTGTTGTTATATGCTTATGCATAAAAGAGGAGTCCATTATCTGTTGTCTATGTTGTCCCGGTATGGATGTCTAAGTTGAAGAATAATCAATAGCGAGAAATCCAATGCGAGCTTTCTCCTTAGACCTTTGTACAGGCGGCATAGAGGTACCTTTGTGACACTTGGTTAAAACGGTGCATTGTGATGATCCGGTAGTCCAAGCTAATTAGGACAAGGTGCGGGCACTATTAGTACACTATGCATGAGGCTTGCAACTTATAAGATATAATTTACATGATGCATATGCTTTATTACTACCGTTGACAAAATTGTTTCATGTTTTCAAAATCAAAGCTCTAGCACAAATATAGCAATCGATGCTTTTCCTCTATGGAGGACCATTCTTTTACTTTCAATGTTGAGTCAGTTCACCTATTTCTCTCCACCTCAAGAAGCAAACACTTGTGTGAACTGTGCATTGATTCCTACATACTTGCTTATTGCACTTATTATATCACTCTATGTTGACAATATCCATGAGATATACATGTTACAAGTTGAAAGCAACCGCTGAAACTTAATCTTCTTTTGTGTTGCTTCAATGCCTTTACTTTGAATTATTGCTTTATGAGTTAACTCTTATGCAAGACTTAATTGATGCTTGTCTTGAAGTGCTATTCATGAAAAGTCTTTGCTTTATGGTTCACTTGTTTACTCATGTCATATACATTGTTTTGATCGCTGCATTCACTACATATGCTTTACAAATAGTATGATCAAGATTATGATGGCATGTCACTCCAGAAATTATCTGTGTTATCGTTTTACCTGCTCGGGACGAGCAGAACTAAGCATGGGGATGCTGATACGTCTCCGACGTATCGATAATTTCTTATGTTCCATGCCACATTATTGATGTTATCTACATGTTTTATGCACACTTTATGTCATATTCGTGCATTTTACGGAACTAACCTATTAACAAGATGCCGAAGTGCCGATTCTTTGTTTCTGCTGTTTTTGGTTTCAGAAATCCTAGTAAGGAAACATTCTCGGAATTGGACGAAATCAAAGCCCGGGGCCTATTTTTCCACGAAGCTTCCCGGAAGTCCGAAGGAGAGACGAAGAGGGGCCACGAGGGGCCACACCCTAGGGCGGTGCGGCCCCCTTGGCCGCGCGGCCCTGTGGTGTGGGGCCCCCGTGCCGCCTCTTGACCTGCCCTTCCGCCTACAAATAGCCTCCGTGACGAAACCCCCAGTACCGAGAGCCACGATACGGAAAACCTTCCAGAGACGCCGCCAACGCCGATCCCATCTCGGGGGATCCAGGAGATCGCCTCCGGCACCCTGCCGGAGAGGGGAATCATCTCCCGGAGGACTCTACGCCGCCATGGTCGCCTCCGGTGTGATGTGTGAGTAGTCTACCCCTGGACTATGGGTCCATAGCAGTAGCTAGATGGTTGTCTTCTCCCCATTGTGCTATCATTGTCGGATCTTGTGAGCTGCCTAACATGATCAAGATCATCTATACTGTAATTCTATATGTTGCGTTTGTTGGGATCCGATGAATAGAGAATACTTGTTATGTTGATTATCAAAGTTATATCTATGTGTTGTTTATGATCTTGCATGCTCTCCGTTATTAGTAGATGCTCTGGCCAAGTTGATGCTAGTAACTCCAAGAGGGAGTATTTATGCTCGATAGTGGGTTCATGTCTCCGTGAATCTGGAGGGGTGACAAGAACCTCTAAGGTTATGGATGTGCTGTTGCCACTAGGGATAAAACATTAGTGCTATGTTCAAGGATGTAGTCACTAGTTACATTACGCGCAATACTTAATGCAATTGTCTGTTGTTAGCAACTTAATACTGGAGGGGGTTCGGATGATAACCTGAAGGTGGACTTTTTAGGCATAGATGCATGCTGGATGGCGGTCTATGTACTTTGTCGTAATGCCCAATTAAATCTCACTATACTCATCATGATATGTATGTGCATGGTCATGCTCTCTTTATTTGTCAATTGCCCAACTGTAATTTGTTCACCCAACATGCTGTTCGTCTTATGGGAGAGACACCTCTAGTGAACTGTGGACCCCGGTCCAATTCTCTTTACTGAAATACAACCTACTGCAATACTTGTTCTACTGTTTTCTGCAAACAATCATCTTCCACACAATACGGTTAATCCTTTGTTACAGCAAGCCGGTGAGATTGACAACCTCACTGTTTCGTTGGGGCAAAGTACTTTGGTTGTGTTGTGCAGGTTCCACGTTGGCGCCGGAATCCCTGGTGTTGCGCCGCACTACATCTCGCCGCCATCAACCTTCAACGTGCTTCTTGACTCCTACTGGTCCGATTAAACCTTGGTTTCTTACTGAGGGAAACTTGCCGCTGTGCGCATCACACCTTCCTCTTGGGGTTCCCAACGGACGTGCCAACCACACGCATCACCCGTCAGCAATCCATAGGCGGCCACCCTTCTTGCTTTGTCCCACAAGCACCGCAACCTCAACGTCAAAGTCTTCGGAGGTTGGGTCGGAGGTATCGCTGTGCATCTCCTTGAACTTCGAGGCGTACGCGCCACACTGGGCCTCGGCTAGCTCGTCGACCCACCAGGACCCCGTTTCAGGATGTTCTTCCTTCCTGGTCTTCGTCTTTTGGAAAACGCCAAATAAGTTTGGTGGCGCGCCTGTCTTCACTTCCTGCAAAAGAGTACATGTAATAGGGTGAAGAGGGACACCCTTGCGGAGTTAACAATAACGTGAAATCAAAGAATGAAGAAACCATTTGCTCACCTCTTCATGCAAGGTAAGGGCCAAGTTCTTGCTGCCTTGGATATGTGATCCACCTCGCATCTCTGATCGCTTCCGCTTGCCCTCCTCGTGCTTCGCGAGGTACTCGGGGGATGTCCACCATATGACCATCACAAGAAAGCACGCCCTGTCTTCCCCGACGTACTGAGGAGGGTTCTACATATACAAGATAGACCCATTATTACAACATAAACTACATGACAATACAGAAATCAATAACAAAGAAATGCAAATACCTGCAGGTACTGCCACAGTGCCATGAGCGTTTCCCGAGAATCAGCCGTACTCATCCAAATTTTGCGCTCGGCGTGCCAGCTGCGGACGCACTGGACACATGCTTCGTAGTGCATGCCAGTCACCCTCACCCTGCACAACTCATGTACAATACAGTCGCACGCAGTTTCCTGACCCTCAGCCCTCTTGAAGTATTTCTGCAACCATGCACATAGGTAAAACAAGAGGAATTAGAGCAACTATTGGTAGCCAAAAGTGTTTGAATGCTAAGAAGCCAAAAGTCACGTACCCAGAAGTGGCGGACAACCCGCTCTTGCATGTTGTTGTACTTGCCGCTAGGATCTTCCGCGTAGCTGTAGTGCTTCCAAGTCCAAGCCACATCGCGGCCACCACTAGGGAGATGGACAATCCCAGGGAAATGCTTTCTAAGTAGGCCTCCAAGGATGTTCGCGTACTCACGTGTCGGCTTCCTCGCCGGGTCGCCATACTTGAACATGCTGCACAATGAAATGCCAAAATCAGTATGTATGTGATAAAAAATTCGATAATGATAAAATTTCAATAATGGAATGCCAAAACCAGCATGCATCTCTTTCCAGCGGGCACGAGAACAACATCGCGGAAGGGCCAAGTTTTTAGCTTGGGGAGTTTCGTAATCCCACGCTTATACGGCTTCCTATCACGTGGTTGCAGCCTTTCCTCGGCTGCAACGTACCCCTCCTCCTCCGGCGGTTCCCAAACTAGGCTTGGGTCAAGCTCCAGCGGCAAACCCCCCAGCCCATCATCCTCCGAGAGGTCCTCCCCACCGTCCTCCTCCCCATCGTCCTCCCCCCCGTGCTCCTCGTCCTCCCCACCGTCCTCCTCGTCCTCCCCACCCCCGTGCTCCTAGTCCTCCCCACCGTCCTCCTCGTCCTCCCCACCCCCGTGCTCCACCTCATCATCATCCTCGGCTGAGGCAGGGCTACGAAATCGCCGTGGCTGGGCATTCTTCCTCCGTGGTGGAGGGCTAGGAGGAGGGCTAGGAGGATGTGTCTGCGTCGAACCACTCGAAATTCCCACAAGCTCAGCCACGGCCTTGATCTTCTTTTTAAAACCTCCCTTTCTTTTTCTTGGCGGCATGTTTCAATCACCTGCAAACACAATGAAAAGAGTGGTTTATTAGTATGCAATGTAAACAGATGAATATTAGTGAAATCAACAATAATGCAAATATATAAGTAGATGAATATTAGTGAAATCAACAATAATGCAAATAGATGAACACTACATAGATCTATTACACGGAGTTATTACAAATAGCACATAGTTCTATTACACAGAGTTATTACAAATAGGATAGCCTCACAATTACAACTACATAGATCAGTAGCCTATGTCGACATCCGTAATTGGACCACATGTTTCGTCATCGTCATCAGGCTCGGCGAACCAATAATCATCGATGAAACCTGGAGGTGGTCCATTTGGAGCTAGGTCAAGGCCTGCTTTGAACGCCTCGAGCAAACTTAGGTCTTCTACGGCACAAACATCCTCAGCTTCATATTCTGCATTGTCTTCCTCCATGACCGCATCTTCTTCTTGTTCATCGTCTACGACCATGTCATCAACGGCCAACAAGTCGATAGTGAAATGACCGGGGAGCCCTTCTTCTTGATAAAACTCGACATTCTTTGTTAAGGGGTCTACGCGGCGGTAATCGTCCTTGTTTGGCGGGGGTGGCCTATTGCGTGAAGGAACCGTCATCACAACATCCCATCCATGTAGACGTTTTGTCGAGTTTTGGCACGCGTACGGGAGATAGAATACTTGGAAGGCTTGGGTAGCCAAAATGTACACGTCCTCTCCCTTATAAACAGAGCTTCTTTGAACTTTGACCAATCCAATTTCAGGATCCCGTCTCACGCGACGTGAGTCGAACCAATGGCATTTGAATACGATGGGATTTAGCCCTTTGTCAAACCCGTAATTCAGCTCGTATATACCCTCGACTCTTCCATAGTAATGGAGTCCATCATCACATTGACATACCACCCCGCTATTTATTGTCTTCTTGTTTGGACGGCTTGTTGTGTATTGATGGGTCTGGAAGCGATACCCGTTCACGTCATAAGAATTGAACGAGTCGACGGAATGGTTAAAGCCCCTAGCAATTTTTCGTAGCAAGGGATTCATGTCTTTGTCAGTTCTTGCCTACAAGATTAGCATGAGAAGTTTAGAACGAGAAATGACCGACAAATGTCGACAGTGTGCAAGTAAATTTGGATAGGATAGTACCAAACCACAGAACCAGCTACTGAAACCGTGACCGCTGCCCTTATCGAAAATATCCTTGGATTCTTCCGGGGTAGGATCCCTATGGGTATACCTCCAATATTTAGCCGTGAATTGTCTATAACAATGAACGGAGGAAGAGGTAGCCACGAACATACGAGTGAATGTTTGCGAATAACTAAATGGTTAGCACTTACTTGATGTACGGCTTCACTTCCACCATGGTGTTCAAGACATACGAGTGGATCAACTCCCGCTCATGTAAATTCGTTGTGTACGGCTTCGAGCCACTTGACTTGCCACCAAGCCCTATGAAGATGCTAAGCTTGGGTACATCTTCAATGTTGGCGGCATTGTAACGGAGGACCGGGTTGTGCTTTGTGGGAATGTTGGGATCATAGTGCTTAGTGGTGAAGTTTGCCACCTCCACGTTAAGGACTGCCTCGGCTATGGATGCTTCGATCTTGCGTTTATTGCCTATCATTTTACGAAGCTTTTGTGTTTCTCTCTCGGGCGGAAACTGCCAACGGCCCCAATTCGGCCCCCCCTTTAAGAATTCATCCGCGAGGTGCAAGATCATATGTTGCATCGGATTAAAGAACCCTGGAGGAAAGATCTTCTCTAGATCGCAAAGCAACATGGGTGCCTGTTTATCCAGCTTCTCAATCACTTTAGTGTCTAACTCCCTAGCACAAATCTGGCGGAAGAAAAAACTCAACCTCGCTAGCACTCGCCAAGTCTTCTCAGGGACATAGCCTCGAATCATCATCGGCATTATCCACTCAAGCCATACGTGGTATTCATGACTCTTCAGTCCTTGTACTCGCAACGTTTCCATGTTCAGACCCCTCATCCAGTTGGCTGTGAACCCATCAGGGAAAAACAAGGAGTCCTTCATCCATTGGAAGACCTCCCTTTTTGGGCCTTTGTGAGGCAGAACGGAGCGTGTGGCTTAGTCCACGTTTTTTGGCACCATGAGGTGGCTGCATGTTCAACTCTGGCCTATCGCACCACTTTTCTTGATCAATTCGAGCCTTTATGTTATCCTTCGTCTTCTCAGTGTCCACCATGGTGCTCCAAATGGCTTCACTGATATTCTTCTTGGTGTGCATTGTATCAATGTTATGCGGGAGCTCGAGAAACTCAAAGTAAGGGAGCTTCCAGAAGCACGGCGTGTGGGTCCATTGGTGTGTCTCCCCATATCCCAAGAAACCATTCCCATCAGGCCTAGGCTGGAGAGCGTCTAACTCGGCCTTGGTTTCCTGTCCGGTCTTCGGAATTGGCTTCGGGGCATGGACAACACGACCTTTCTTGAAACTCTTTACATCACTCATGTATTCATGACTCTGCTCAAGGAACTGTCGAGCTTCATCAAAGCAGGAATACTTGCCTCCCTTGTCTAGCCAGAAGAAAGTCACAGCTTGCCTGCACAACGGGCAAGGCCACTTCCCATGTGTACACCACCCACAGAACAAAGCACGTGCTAGCAAGTCATACAGGGACGTGTGGTACCAGACATACATATCGAAGTGTTCCTTCTTTGCAGCGTCATAAGTTCGGATCCCGCGATCTTCCCAGCCAAGAAGCAAGTCATCAATCAGTGGTTCTAGGTACACGTTCATGTTCTTACCCAGGTATTTCGGCCCTGGGATTATCATCGACACAAACATGTACTCTGATCTCATGCAGACGCCAGGGGGAAGGTTCAGGGGAATAACAAACACTGGCCAAGAACTGTATACTGCAGCCGACATACCATATGGATTGAACCCATCGGTTGATATCGCAATTGCTACGCTCCTCGAGTCACCGGCTTTCAGGGGATATTTCTTGACAAAGTTCTTCCATGCAGTACCATCCGACAGGTGTATCATCTTGCCATTGTGTATGATCCCTTCTACAGCCCACCTCATCTGCTGGGCAGTATCCTCGGTCATGAAGAGCCGCTGGATCCTCGGTAGGACTGGAAGATAGCGGAGGATATTCTTGGCAATCGTGGTCTGGCTCTTCTGACCATCACCATTGGTGTCAACCTCAAAGTACCTAGAGCTATTGCAATGGATGCAATAATTTGTGTCAGCATGCTCCTCTCTGAATAGCATGCATCCCTTTGGACAAGCGTGTATCTGCTGAAATGACATCTTAAGGTCACTGAGCAATTTGGTCGAATAGTATAAGTTTTGCGGCAAGAGGTGCCCTTTCGGCAGAATGCTGCCAACGAGGACCAGAAGTTCATCGAACCCATCTCTGCACAGATTCCTGTGGCACTTAAAGGCCAAAAGGCGAGCGATGGCATCTAGTTGGGTAACATCTGCATTTACGTGTAGGGGTTTCTGCGAAGCAAACAAAGCCTTGTAATACTTCTTTGTGTTTTCCTCCGGCTCCTCACTTGTCTCTGCATCCCTAGATGTCTCCGCCTCTGCATGAGGACTTTCAGGCACATTACTATTAGCCAAGTTATCTAAGCACCTATCAAACCCAGTATCATATTCTCCCCTAGGCTGAATCTGCCGCACCTCCTTCCTAGCACGTTTCTTCGCCTTTTCTCCATGAAAAGTCCAAGTCTTGTAGGACGGTTTGAACCCGGACTTGAGCAGGTGAAGACTCATAGTTTCCTTGTCCTGTGTTTTTTCGTTAGCGCACTTACTACAAGGGCAAAAAACTGTCCTGGGTCTGCTAGGGATGTCAAACGCCCTATCCACGAACTGCTTGGTCTTTTCCCCCCATTCCTCAGTATATTTGCACTGACTGATTCTGCCATCGTACATCCAGTCACGATTATCCATCCTCTAATCAGCACCAAAACAGACAAACTTAGCATTTATATCAAACAGGATCCGTATTTTAATTTTAATTTTTTTACGCATGCATCAACCTGAATCTCTACTAGGTGGGCTCCTAGCAGCCGCCGGATCCGTAGATTGAGTACGCTCTCTCTGCTCTACCCCGATCCGAGATAGAATTTTGGCAGCACCTCCCCGCTGCTCTCCCGATACACGTCTCGCCAAAAAGCCGAGAGGGATGTGCATCCGGAGAACAACGGCGAGGCGCTGCCGAAATCCTGACTCGGATCGGGGTAGAGCAGGGAGAACGTACCCAACTACGCATCCACCGACTGTCCCGATAAATGCCGTAAGAGTTACGGTTCATAATATGAGAGACCACTAATGTATATTTATCCGCGTAACCCTTACGGTTGGGAAGTGATGCCTAGGTAACGCGACATACTTGGTGATCTAGACACAAAAAAGACCTAGGTACAAGAGAGGCGAACGGATTCTCACCCTCGAAGCGTGATCGATGGCTGGCGAAGAAGACCAATGTCCCTCCGGAAAAACGGTCCCTCTAAGAAACGCTCCTCAAACAGCCCGACAACGCCGGCCCCCGTGTCCACCCCGAAACATCGCCTGCAAATGCGGAAAAATGAATTAGTCATTCAAGTCAACACTAAATTCTGCCCAAATTTCATATTTGCTAAATGGCTCTATTTTGCCCCAAATTCTGCCCCAAATCCTAAATTTACACTAACTAATTAGCATGAAAATTACAAGAAAAAAGAGAGAAGAGAGCTTACCTAGCTCCGTGAGCATGGGTGGCCGGCAGGGGGCAGGTGGTGGCGACGCGGGCCGGGTGGCAGGGCGCAGGCGGCGAAAGCAGGCAGCGAAAGGCGGCGCGGGCAGGGGGCGAGGCGAGGTGGCCGGGGGCAGGGCGCAGGCGGCGCAGGGGGGCAGGGCGAGGTGGCCGGGGGCAGGCGAGGTGGCCGGGGGCAGGCGCGCGGCCGCGGGTGCGGCGGTTGCGCGAGGAGGGTCGAAGCGGAGGCGGCTCGGCCGGCGGGGACAGGGCGAGGTGGCACGGGCCGGGTGGCAGGGGCGGAGGCGGCGCGGGCCGGGGTTAGGGTGGAGGCAGCACGGGCCAGGGTGGGTAGGCGAGGCGGCGGGGGCTGGTGGTGGTGGCGTGACGGGGGGCAGGGCGAGGCGGCGGCGGCCGGTTGCGGCGGCGCGGGGAGCAGGGCGAGGAGGAGGTGCTGGGACGCGTGTGAGGATAGGAGGCGCGCGGGTTGAGTGGCCAGCCGGGGTTTCCTGGTCGAAGCTAGGGTTTTGGCGTCTTTGCCGTGCAAAACGGCTTTGTCGTGCGCCCTGAAGTCTTTGCCGTGCATGCCGAGCTTTGCCGTGCGCCAATGCACCGCAAAGATGGCTTTGCCGTCCAACAGAATCTTTGACGTGTGCCACTGCGCGACAAAGAAGGCTTTGCCGTCCAACCTGCCCTTTGCCGTGCGCTTTGGCACGGTACAATTTTTTTTTTCACCACTTTAATTGTCGTTAAGATTCAAATTTATTTCAAAATTATATTAAACCTGTTTTTTCAACATGTGTATTATTTAATAATGTAATTATCACGATATTTTAAAACTACAGGGATGGAGCCTCGATCGAAGAAATCTAGGGGGTAGAGACCCGCCGGGGCACACATACCGCCGTTTTCGGGGGGGGGGGGGATGACCGCCGGAGCACCGGAATGCCACCAAAACTTGCATGTGGACCTAGGATATGTGTGGAAGTGTGTTGGAAGGTGTGACTCACCAAATAGTGCAATGCATAGCTCCCCGGTGTGACCTTCCTCACTTTTGGGCGATAACAGTTGGAAGATTCCTGGACGTGTAGGCTGAAGTGTCCCGCTGCGGGTATACCGGAGGCTAGATTGTGCCAAAGGGTGCCAAACCTGGTTTTCCATGTGTATATGGCCTAAGCAAAACTAAACCTATGAAAAAGTATATTGGTGGAACCTCGCGCGGAGAAATCTAGGAGGGTAGACCCCCGGGGCCCACATACCGACGTTTTGGGGGGGGTGACCGCCGGAGCACCGGAATGCCACCAAAACTTGAATGTGGACCAAGGATATGTGTGGAAGTGTGTTGGAAGGTGTGACTCGCCAAATGGTGCAAGGCATAGCTCCCCGGTGTGACCTTCCTCACTTTCGGGCGATAACACTTGGAAGATTCCTGGACGTGTAGGCTGAAGTGTCCCGTTGCGGGTATACCGGAGGCTAGAATATGCCAAAGGGTGCCAAACCTGGTGTTCCATGTGTATATGGCCTAATCAAAACTAAACCTATGAAAAAGTATATTGGTGGAACCTCGCGCGAAGAAATCTAGGAGGGTAGACCCCCGGGGCCCACAGACCGCCGTTTTCGGGGGGGGGGGGAGGAATGACCGCCGGAGCACCGGAATTCCACCAAAACTTGCATGTGGACCTAGGATATGTGTGGAAGTGTGTTGGAAGGTGTGATTCACCAAATTGTGCAAGGCATAGCTCCCCGGTGTGACCTTCCTCACTTTCGGGCGATAACACTTGGAAGATTCCTGGACGTGTAGGCTAAAGTGTCCTGATGCGGGTATACCGAAGACTAGAATGTGCCAAAGGGTGCCAAACCTGGTTTTCCATGTGTATATGGCCTAAGAAAACCAAAACCTGTGAAAAAGTATATTGGTGGAACCTCGCGCGAAGAAATCTAGGAGGGTAGACCCCCCGTGGCACGCAAAACCGCCGTTTTCGGGGGGGAGGGGGGGAATGACCGCCGGAGTACCAGAATGCCACCAAAACTTGCATGTGGACCTAGGATGTGTGTGGAAGTGTTTTGGAAGGTGTGATTCACCAAATTGTGCAAGGAATAGTTCCCCGGTGTGACCTTCCTCACTTTCGGGCGATAACACTTGGAAGATTCCTGGAAGGGTAGGCTGAAGTGTCCCGCTGCGGGTATACCGGAGGCTAGAATGTGCCAAATGGTGCCAAACCTGGTTTTCCATGTGTATATGGCCTAAGGAAACCTATACCTATGAAAAATTATATTGGTGGAACCTCGCGCGGAGAAATCTAGGAGGGTAGACCCCAGGGGCCCACAGACCGCCGTTTTTGGGGGGGAATGACCACCGGAGCACCGGAATGCCACCAAAACTTGCATGTGAACCTAGGATATGTGTGGAAGTGTGTTGGAAGGTGTGACTCACCAAATGGTGCAAGGCATAGCTCCCCGGTGTGACCTTCCTCAGTTTCGGGCGATAACACTTGGAAGATTCCTGGACGTGTAGGCTAAAGTGTCCTGCTGCGGGTATACCGGACACTAGAATGTGCCAAAGGGTGCCAAACCTGGTTTTCCATGTGTATATGGCCTAAGAAAACCTAAACCTATGAAAAAGTATATTGGTGGAACCTCGCGCGGAGAAATCTAGGAGGGTAGATGTCAACACCCGGATTTTTAAGTCCAGATGCCTATTATGCCATACATCGCAATCCCAGGAAGATTGTTGTTGCGAGACATAACAGTTAATATCATAAGTCATCATTCATTACAAACCATAGTCGTCTTACAGATATATATCACATGATCCAATATTACACGAATAGTTGATCTAATCATCAACGAACACATTACATAGCGGAAGCGAAGTAGTAGTGGACTATCTAATCCACAGGCCAACGCTTGACGTCAGAAGATCTCCTAGTTGTGGTAGACGTCCTGCTGGCCATCATCTTCATACTGCTGTTCCTCCTCATAGTCTGGCCATTTGAATAGCCAGGGACACAGCCGTGAGGACTTTTTAAAGTACTCGCAACTAATACTAATGTAAATCCTATCAATTTTAGAAAGGGGTGCTAAGCTCTAGGTTTATTTGCATAAAGCCAATTTTAGTTCATAAACATTTAGTAAAAGACTTCTCAATTGCTAACCAACCCCAGTGGGAACATTAGTGTCATTCCCATAACTTAGCTGTGATTCAAGTCAAGTCACCACTTCCCATTCATCATTCCTTTTTAAGAAACACCTGACAACAGAACAGTATGGCCTTTCCAACCGTCCATAACCGTGAACACGACTATTCGAATAGGTTTACACTCTGCAGAGGTTGTACTCTTGGGCCACAACATTTGATTACATCCGTCAGGGATAACCCTGAATCATCGTAACTCAGTACGCGGATCATCAACCATAACCTTTCACCTTCATACCCTAGTATAGGCACCTCTCCCCATGAGCTTGGCCTCCCAGTGATAACCATCTGCTATCCTGGGAACTGCACAGGGCTTGGGCCGGACATTCACCTCTTTTCAACGTCGTTTCTTTTGATTGTGGAGGCAGCTTTCGGCATAACCCCTATGACGCTTGTTTAGAGGGAACCCATACTAAAGTACATAAGCTTCCAGCTAAGCCCTACCCATAATCAGGTGTTGTGGGGGTACTAAATAATTGGAAAGGTATCGCATCCGAACCCAACCATCAGTTTTTATCAAATTCACCTCGTCATTCAGTGGTCCTATTCACCTTCAAAACTTTTCAAAACCATTTCATTTTACACTTCCCAACTAGAGTAGACCATTTTACCTTTAGCACTAGCAACTAGTCATGAGGGGTGCTAACTAATTTGTAGCTATCTAGGCTAAGTTTGATACTCTTGTACTACTCCATACTTAGACCAAAGTTAACTATAAAAGGAAGCTTTAATAATCAAAGTAATAGCTTGGATAGGAAAAACTTGGGATTCATCCTGAGCATAAAGTAATAGGTAAGTGTGCCTTGCTCTGGTAGAGCTTTGCACTTTGCAAGAATATTAGCTTGCCTTGGTTGGTGTACTGATCAAAGTGGTCTTCCTCTTCCTGGCAGTAGACCTCCTCCTCTTGGTGCTCCTCGGTACTAGCGTCTAAAAACGGATACGAGTTAACAATCACCAAACAAGCTTAAGGGCTAAACTAAGCACACACATGGTTCATACAATGCTAATCTATCATCACCACCTTACTATATGTTGATTGACTTTGGTTTCTTCTTAAAAGAAAAATAATTTCCTCTCATTACAATTATTGCTTTAGGGTTTCTCTTTAAGTCTTTGAGGAAATAATTTCCTCTCATTGAATCTTGTTAAGATTTAAGTTCCTCAAGGAAATACTGTATGAACCCTAGTTGACCAAGGTCATCAATTCAAAACTATCATTTGGGAAAATGATTTAAATGAGGTACACATACCTCATGCAATTTAATCACTACCATACCCATATTTTAATATCATCAAATAATTCCATAGGAGATTATGTAAACCATAGTCACTACCTCATATTGAGTTATTTGAGACAAGATTTAAATGAGGGACAACCTCTCCTAAGATTTAAAAAGAGTTTTGGACAATATCATTTGATTAGAAATAGCCATAAAGCCCTTTATTTCATCTAGACCATGATCATACAAACAACTATGCTATATTTTTTTTATAAACAATTAGAGTATAAGAAATGTGATTTTTGAGAGTTAGAATCAACTCAAAAGCATTTTTGGTTGATTTTTAATAATTGTTTGAAGTTGAAAAAGTCCCTGCCTTGTTATTTTTGTCACATTAATTCTACAAAGAATTTCAAGGAGAGACCAGTGGGGCTGGGTAGAGCTTTTCACAAGCTTTCCAATTATATAAAATTCATCAAATTTGGTCTAGCCTATTTTTTGGAATTTAAATTTGAAGTTGGAGCCAGGATTGAATTTGATTTAAACTGAAATTCGAAATTCAAATTTTTGGGCCCGCGCGGGAAAAATAACGGGCCACGGAGAAAAAGAAAACTGGGATGGCCCACTTCACGTCCAGTGTGAGCAGGCCGCCTGACGGGTGGGCTCCACCGGTCAGCCTCTCGTTATAACGCAAACCGGTACGGGGGCTGTGAGACGCACGATTAGAGTGAGATCCGACGGATCTCATCCATCGTCGTTGCCGGCGAGAGGGGAGCACTGGCGCGGCGAGGCTAGGGGGTGGGAGAGCTCACCGGTGCTCCAGCGAGGGTTGGCAGTGTGTGCGAGGACGTTGTCGTCGACGGCGAGCTCCCTGGTACTGGCGGCGCTTCCTGGGGCGGCTTCAATCGACGGCGGCGATCTGCGGTACTGGCGGCCTCCGGCGATGAAATTGCTTGGCTACGGTGGCTAATCGAGGCGGGGAGGTGGTCGAGGAGGTCGAGTGTGAGGTGGGGAGTGAGCTGGTGTGAAGAAATGAACGAGGGGAGGCCTCTATTTATAATGGCGGAAGGTACCCGTGGGCTGCGGCAAGGTCGACCATGGCGCGGGTGTTCCGGCGAGCTAGAGGGGTAGGCGAGGGCTGCGTCCTGTTCTGCGGTTCCTGGCGGTTCTCTGGGTGGCGACGGCTAGACTAGGCGGTGCCAAACTCGGTCGGGGGCATGCGAGCATCCGCGCGGCAGTGGCGGAGGGTTTGGTCGTCTCCGGCGATGGCGGGCGTGGGTCGGCGAAGCGAGGATGTCCGTGGGGTTCCTGGTGCGGCGGGGAAGCTCAAGGCGAAGGAAAGGGGGCCAGGGGTGGCGCGAGGTGGCGAGGCGACGCGTGCACCGTGCGCGCTCCGGCAGACACGCGTGGACGTGGCCATGCCGTTCCTGTCGTGCCAGGGCATCGCGGGCGCGTGTTGGTCTGGTGCTTGTCGATCTCCTCTCCGGCAATGGCGGCTACCAGTGTGCTCAGGGGACCAAGGGGATGCTGTGGGACATGGTGGCCAGGGCTAGAAGTGAGAGAGGTGAGGGTTGGCATGGTGACATGGGAGAGGTGGCCGGCATTGCATGGCATTGCCATGTCTGCCCTTCTCTAGGGTTTTCAATGCCCTGGCTTGGTTGAGAGGGGACCAGGGGACAATGTAGAGGCAGGTTGAATTCAAAATTGGGCCAGACACTATTCAAAATAGTGAATTTGATTTTGGTTTGATTCTGCCCACAAGGTGTTTGTAAAAATGGCCGCAAGAAAAATATTTTCAAAATTTTGAATGAAATTTGTTGGAGTTGATTTGGATCATTTTTGGCACACAATTGTGGTGGTGGTGTGCAAAGTTGAGTTGGTTTGTGAAATTTCAAAAAGTGGATAATCTTGTTTTTGTTTCAAAGTTGCTACTTTGCTTGTTCACCATTTGAATTTGAGCCAGCATTTGCAGTGGTGGGCTTTACCAAAGATTTTCACCTTGATGTTGTCTTGGATGAGGTGCACAGAGTTGGATTTGTTTGGTTTGAAAATCTCTTAATACAGAGGCTCAAAGTAGGCATCAGGCTAAAAATGGCAGTTTTGACCATCATTGCATGTGAACACAATTTGATTTCAAATTTGATTTGATTTGAGTTTCTTTGATTCCAAAAGTGTTTATAAGTGTTTAGTAACATTCTACAACCAATTGTGCAAGCCAAAATGGTCTAGGGTGAAGATTTGCAAAAATGGCATAAACCATATGTGAGGGTTTTGGGATTTTTCTATTTCATTTCATTTCTTCCATTTTGATTTGTTTGGTGATCTTCAAAGGATCAAGTGAGGGTTTTAGGTTGTAGCACAAGGTACAAGGTTGCAAACACTCATCATGGCAATCACACAAAGAATTGAGTAAGGGCTCTATGCATAGCACATGTGTGAATACAAGTTTTTGTTGGTTCTAAAATTTGAGTCTTTGAAATTCTTCTTCTTCATTGATTTGAAGTTTGGGATGTTACAAACCCTTCCCCCTTACAAAAGATCTCGTCCCGAGATCTTAAAGAAAACTAGGTACTAAAGAGATCTGGGTATTCCTTCTTCATATAGTCTTGTCGCTCCCAAGTGGCTTCTTCTTCGGTATGGTTGCTCCATTGAATTTTCAGGAACTTGATACTCCTGGTGCGGGTGGTTCGGTAAGCTTCTTCCAGGATGCGAATAGGCACTTCGTGATAGGTCAAGTCCTTGTGGATATCTACCGATCTGTGATCAATATTCTTGAAAACCTCGGTCTTATCAGGCACTTCCAAACACTTCCGAAGTAAGGAGATGTGAAACACGTCATGCACCGCTGACATTTCTTCCGGCAGTTCCAGTTGATAAGATACTTCTCCTCGGCAGCTCAGAACTTTGAAGGGTCCGACATATCTGGGTGCAAGCTTTCCTCTAAGCTGCAATCTCTGCATTCCTTTAAGGGGGGATACTTTGAGATAGACAAAATCTCCGATCTCAAAGGTCATCTCTCGGCGTCTCTTGTCAGCGTAACTCTCCTGTCTTGACTGAGCAGTCTTGAGATATTCGCGGATCTTGTGCACCTTCTCTTCAGCTTCTCGAAGAACATCCGGTCCAAAGACTTGGCTCTCTCCGACTTCTGACCAATTCAGAGGGGTACGGCACTTCCTTCCGTACAGGGCTTCAAAGGGGGCCATTTGTAGGCTGGCTTGGTAACTGTTGTTGTACGAGAATTCTGCGTAAGATAGGTAGTCTTCCCACTTAGATCCATACTCTAGCACACAGGCTCTTAACATATCTTCCAATATCTGGTTGACTCTCTTGGTCTGTCCGTCGGTTTACGGGTGATATGCAGTGCTAAAATTCAGCCGGGTTCCTAATCCTTCATGCACTTTCTGCCTGAATCTTGAGGTGAATTGGGATCCTCTATCTGACACAATTGACTTCGGGGTTCCGTGCAGGGCGACTATTCTGGATATGTATAACTCAGCTAGCTTTGGGCCTAGATATGTGGTCTTGACAGGGATGAAATGGGCTACCTTAGTTAATCTATCGACCACTACCCAAATAGAGTCATTTCCTTTACTTGATTTGGGCAGTCCAGTGATAAAGTCCATTCCTACTGAATCCCACTTCCATTCTGGAATCTGCAGTGGCTGCAGCAATCCTGCGGGTCGTTGATGTTCCGCCTTGACTCTCTGACAGATATCACACTTGGCGATGTAGCTTCCAATTTCTCTCTTCATTCCATGCCACCAAAATTGTTCCTTCAAATCCTGATACATCTTGGTTCCTCCTGGATGAATGGAGTAGAGGGTGTCGTGGGCCTCCTTCAGGATAACTTGCTTCAACTCTGAATCTGATGGCACACATAGGCGTCCGTTGTACCAAAGAACTCCTTCTTCATCTTCGGTGAATCCAGGTGCTTTCCCTGCAGCTATTTGGCTCTTGATTCCGTCGATGCTAGCATTTCCTTTCTGGGCTTCTTTGATCTGGCTAACCAAGGTAGGCTGAAGCTCTATGCTGGCTAGGTATCCTTCACTAACTAGCTCCAGTCTAAACTGCTCAAATTCTTGGTACAGGCTAGGTTGTTCTTCTGCTATCATGGAGTTCAACTGACATGGCAGTCTACTCAGGGCATCCGCTACCACATTGGCCTTGCCGGGGTGGTAGTGAATTTCCATATCATAATCCTTGATTAATTCTATCCATCTTCTCTGCCTCATATTCAGCTCCTTCTGGGTGAAAATGTACTTTAGGCTCTTATGATCCTAATAGATCTCGCATCGATTACCCATGAGGTAATGACGCCAAACTTTCAGGGCTAAGACTACGGCTGCAAGCTCTAGGTCATGAGTTGGATAATTTTGTTCGTGTTGCTTCAGTTGCCTTGACAGGTATGATATTACCTTGCCTTCCTGCATCAACACACATCCAAGACCAATCTTGGAGGCGTCACAATAGACATCAAATGGCTTGGTGATATCGGGCATGATCAAAATTGGGGCTGTGGTTAATCTGCTCTTGAGCTGCTGGAAACTCTCTTCACATTTATCAGTCCATTCAAACTTCTTATCCTTCTTCAACAGTTGAGTCATCGGTCTGGCTATGCTTGAAAACCCTTCAACAAATCTGCGGTAATATCCCGCTAATCCAAGAAATGCGCGAACCTCGGTCTGAGTGGTTGGGGCTTGCCATTCTGTAACGGTCTTGATCTTGGCGGGATCTACGGCAATTCCTCCTGCAGACAAGATATGTCCCAGGAATCCTACTTCCTTCAACCAAAACTCACATTTGCTGAACTTGGCATACAACTGATGCTCCCTAAGGGTTTCTAGGATAACCTCCAAATGTTGCTCATGTTCTTCTTCAGATTTGGAGTAGATTAGGATGTCACCGATGAAGACAACGACAAACTTATCTCAAAATTTCATGAAGATCTTATTCATGAGGTTCATGAAATAAGCGGGGGCATTAGTTAATCCAAACGACATGACGTTGTACTCATACAACCCATATCTGGTGGTAAAGGCAGTCTTGGGGATATCCGTTGCACGAATCTTCAGTTGATGGTAACCAGTCCTAAGATCAATCTTAGAGAATATTCGGGCACCGGCCAGCTGGTCAAACAGGTCTTCTATCTTTGGCAAGGGGTACTTGTTCTTGATGGTGACATCGTTCAACTTACGGTAATCCGTACATAAACGAGTGGCACCGTCCTTCTTATCCACAAACAAAACTGGGGATCTCCAGGGTGAGGCACTTGGTTGGATCAAAACTTTGGCTAGCATATCATCCAGTTGCTTCTTCAGTTCCACTAACTCTGCTGGGTTCATACTATAGGTTCTCTGGGCTATAGGTCCGGTTCCAGGGATTAACTCAATGATAAACTCGATATCCCGATCTGGGGGCATACCGGGTAGATCATCAGGAAACACATCGGGGTATCGACGGACGACCCTGATCTGATCCAGAGTTGGCTTGGCTACACTTTGGTTGCAGGTAAACTTTCTGGGCAGCCTTTCAGATATGTGTTCTACTAATATACCAGTGCTACTAGTCATGGTGATGGCCTTCTTGGCACAATCAATCAGTCCATGGTGTTTGGCCATCCAGTCCATACCCAGTACTACTTCCAAACCTTTTGTTCCTAGAACAATCAAATTTGCATAAAAATCTACTTCATGCATTCTGAGGGGCACCTCTTTGCAAATTTTTCTAGCTTTTGTTGTTGAACCAGGTATTTGGACTATCATGACATGCTTCAAACTGATTGGTTGAATTTTACTAGTGCACGCAAAATCTTCAGTAACAAACGAATGCGATGCTCCAGAATCAAACAACACTCTTGCAGGTATTGAGTTAACAGAAAACATACCCAGTACAACATCTGGTGCTTCCTGGGCTTCTTCAGCATTCATGTGGAAAAGACGGCCGTTGCGGTTGTTGGGGTTGTTGGGGGTGAACTTTCTGCCAGTGGAGACATGGCGTTGCTGCTGAGCAGGTGCAGTGGTGTTGGGGGCAGTCTTTGCTAATCTCTTGGGGCACTCATTGGAGTAGTGTCCCACAATTCCACACTCATAACAAGTGATGGTGGACTTGTCCTTGGGGGCGACGGGGATAGCGTTGCTCCTAGTCCTTGGAGCAGTGTTGGTGTTGTTGTTGTTGGGGGCTCTTGTCGGGGCGCGGTTGAAGTTGGTGTTGTTATGGTTGGGGTTGTTGCTGTAGTTGTGGTGGCCTCCTGGCCTGGGGTGTCCTCCACTCCGGTTCTAAAACCCGGACGTGAAGTCTGCATCTGGGGCTTGTTGTTGTTTCTTGGGGCGAAACCTCCGCTTGAGTTGGGGCGATACCTTGGGGTATTGCTGGGCCCACTCTGGTGCATCATGCGGCGTTTGCGGTTCTCATTGGCTTGATGGAGCTTTCCCTCCATCTGGATGGCGGAGTCCACTAGGGCTTCTAGGTCGGCAAAGGGAATGTTGACCAACACGGTCTGCATCTCATCATGCAGTCCATTCAAAAATCTCTCCTTCCTCTTCTCGGTGGTATCGGTCTCATCGGGGGCATACCTTGACAGTGTGAGGAACCTGTCGCGGTATTCTACCACCGACATCCTACCCTGTTTGAGTTCCCGGAACTCATCTCTCATTTTCTTGATTAAACCCGGGGGCACGTGATACTTGCTGAACTTGAGTTTGAAATCTTCCCAAGTCATTATCTGTCCTGCATTCATGGCACGGGTGCTGGTCCACCAGGCTCTGGCTGGTCCGGCTAGGTAGTGAGTGGCGAACAGGACTTTCTCGTTGGCTTCAACTCCAGCCACTTCCAAGTTGTTCTCCATTGTCTGGAGCCAGTCATCAGCATCGAGTGGCTCTTCAGTCTTGTTAAACACGGGCGGGTTGGTGTTCTGAAAGTTCTTGAGTTTTGATCCAGGGTGATCATGGTTTCCATGGCCTTGGTTGTTGTTGGCAAGCTGTTGCAGTGCAGCTATGTTGGCTTGTCTTTCAGCTCTTTCAGCTTCTCTATCTGCCATCAGGGTCTGCAGTAGTTGCATCATGGCATCTTGGCTGTTGTTGCGAGTTGGAGGGGCCATCTGAACATTGAGATAGATCATGAGATAAGAGGGAATTTTCTATGGCTTGTCTTGAGGTAAGCTTAGAGATTTAAACTTGAGTTATGTGGATGTTAACACAAGCACACATTCATTCATCCAACATCACACATTACAAGCTAACACATCCATGGTTTTAAGAACCATTCTCTCGCGCTATGGTACAAAGGGCGGGATACAAACTCACACCTACACAAGTGATCAAGTGCAACTACTCATCATCCACACCGATCGGGATGAAGTCATCTTCTCCGGCCTCCAGGAACTCATAGTCTTCCACATCGGTGTTCTCATCCTCCTCGAAGTCCTCATCGTCACTCAGGAAGGCTGCTCCTTCCTGAATGTCTTCACCTTCTTCTTCCATCTCCCTCAGCTGATCCTCCTGAGTCTGAACAGTTGCCTCCAAGGATGCTATCTTTGCGCGGAGGCGCGCAATGGTAGCGTCCTTCTTGGCACGCTGCTGGCAGAGTGACTTGCGGTCCTTTGCAAGCATCTTGATAGCATCGGCATGCTGAGCCAGGTGGAGGTGAGTCTGGTTGGCGTAGACACGCGCGTTGTCCAGCTCCTTCTGGGTCTCGTGCAGCATAAAGTCCAGGTGCTCCACGTGATGCCTCAGCTCGGGGTGTGGCTGCAGGTCCATGGGTCCTCCAATGGCGCCATGCCTCGCAAGGTGAGCGAAGCGGTGACCTTGGATTGCCACCACATTCTGCCTGCACAGACGGGCAAGTGCTTCCTGAAGAGCACGAGCGAGTCCATCCAGCCAGTTGCTTTCCCTGAAGGAAAAGAGGATCCTCTCAGAGGTAGGAGGCTCCATCTTGCCCCTCAGATCAGCGGTGATAATCCACTGAAGTTCCCCTCTGGGCTGGTCGTTGACTTCAACACCGTGGAACTCTGGGTGCGGGCATCCAAGGAACTCAGATAGGGCATCTAAGTCCCTCTCGAAGATCAGGCTCCCGCCATTCCCCAGCTGGTAAAATTTCGTGTTGGGTGGCTCCATCTGAAAGTGAATTGGATGAGTAAGTTAGAGAAGTGAGAAGTGTGTCAAAATTTTATGTGGATTCATAAGGAAGAGCATGACTTATTATTTTGAAAAGATTTCCAGGAAAAGAGAGTGAATAATTTTTTTGTGCTAGACATAATCACTTCATTTGTTTTTGAAACTAAGTTTTCT
The DNA here is from genome assembly GCF_019359855.2 of Lolium perenne. Lineage (NCBI taxonomy): Eukaryota > Viridiplantae > Streptophyta > Magnoliopsida > Poales > Poaceae > Lolium > Lolium perenne. Next base: position 4,931,681 of record NC_067248.2, on the reverse strand, counting down.
GAACGTCCATTCTAACTAGGGTCTCCTAAGGTCAAACAATGGCTCTGATACCAACTTGTCAACACCCAGATTTTTAAGTCCAGATGCCTATTATGCCATACATCGCAATCTCAGGAAGATTGTTGTTGCGAGACATAACAGTTAACATCATAAGTCATCATTCATTACAAACCATAGTCGTCTTACAGATATAGATCACATGATCCAATATTACACGAATAGTTGATCTAATGATCAACGAACACATTACATAGCGGAAGCAAAGTAGTAGTGGACTATCTAATCCACAGGCCAACGCTTGACGTCAGAAGATCTCCTAGTTGTGGTAGACGTCCTGCTGGCCATCATCTTCATACTGCTGTTCCTCCTCATAGTCTGGCCATTTGAATAGCCAGGGACATAGCCGTGATGACTTTTTAAAGTACTCGCAACTAATACTAATGTAAATCCTATCAATTTTAGAAAGGGGTGCTAAGCTCTAGGTTTATTTGCATAAAGCCAATTTTAGTTCATAAACATTTAGTAAAAGACTTCTCAATTGCTAACCAACCCCAGTGGGAACATTAGTGTCATTCCCATATCTTAGTTGTGATTCAAGTCAAGTCACCACTTCCCATTCATCATCCCTTTTTAAGAAACACCTGACAACGGAACAGTATGGCCTTTCCAACCGTCTGTAACCGTGGACACGGCTATTCGAATAGGTTTACACTCTGCAGAGGTTGTACTCTTGGGCCACAACATTTGATTACATCCGTCAGGGATAACCCTGAATCATCGTAACTCAGTACGCGGATCATCAACCATAACCTTTCACCTTCATACCCTAGTATAGGCACCTCTCCCCATGAGCTTGGCCTCCCAGTGATAACCATCTGCTATCCTGGGAACTGCACAGGGCTTGGGCCGGACATTCACCTCTTTTCAACGTCGTTTCTTTTGATTGTGGAGGCAGCTTTCGGCATAACCCCTATGACGCTTGTTTAGAGGGAACCCATACTAAAGTACATAAGCTTCCAGCTAAGCCCTACCCATAATCAGGTATTGTGGGGGTACTAAATAATTGGAAAGGTATCGCATCCGAACCCAACCATCAGTTTTTATCAAATTCACCTCGTCATTCAGTGGTCCTATTCACCTTCAAAACTTTTCAAAACCATTTCATTTTACACTTCCCAACTAGAGTAGACCATTTTACCTTTAGCACTAGCAACTAGTCATGAGGGGTGCTAACTAATTTGTAGCTATCTAGGCTAAGTTTGATGCTCTTGTACTACTCCATACTTAGACCAAAGTTAACTATAAAAGGAAGCTTTAATAATCAAAGTAATAGCTTGGATAGGAAAAACTTGGGATTCATCCTGAGCATAAAGTAATAGGTAAGTGTGCCTTGCTCTGGTAGAGCTTTGCACTTTGCAAGAATATTAGCTTGCCTTGGTTGGTGTACTGATCAAAGTGGTCTTCCTCTTCCTGGCAGTAGACCTCCTCCTCTTGGTGCTCCTCGGCACTAGCGTCTAAAAACGGATACGAGGTAACAATCACCAAACAAGCTTAAGGGCTAAACTAAGCACACACATGGTTCATAAAATGCTAATCTATCATCACCACCTTACTATATGTTGATTGACTTTGGTTTCTTCTTAAGAGAAAAATAATTTCCTCTCATTACAATTATTGCTTTAGGGTTTCTCTTTAAGTCTTTGAGGAAATAATTTCCTCTCATTGAATCTTGTTAAGATTTAAGTTCCTCAAGGAAATACTGTATGAACCCTAGTTGACCAAGGTCATCAATTCATAACTATCATTTGGGAAAATGATTTAAATGAGGTACACATACCTCATGCAATTTAATCACTACCATACCCATATTTTAATATCATCAAATAATTCCACAGGAGATTATGTAAACCATAGTCACTACCTCATATTGAGTTATTTGAGACAAGATTTAAATGAGGGACAACCTCTCCTAAGATTTAAAAAGAGTTTTGGACAATATCATTTGATTAGAAATAGCCATAAAGCCCTTTATTTCATCTAGACCATGATCATACAAACAACTATGCTATATTTTTTTTATAAACAATTATAGTATAAGAAATGTGATTTTTGAGAGTTGGAATCAACTCAAAAGCATTTTTGGTTGATTTTTTATAATTGTTTGAAGTTGAAAAAGTCCCTGCCTTGTTATTTTTGTCACATTAATTCTACAAAGAATTTCAAGGAGAGACCAGTGGGGTTGGGTAGAGCTTTTCACAAGCTTTCCAATTATATAAAATTCATCAAATTTGGTTTAGCCGATTTTCTGGAATTTAAATTTGAAGTTGGAGCCAGGATTGAATTTGATTTAAACTGAAATTCGAAATTCAAATTTTTGGGCCCGCGCGGGAAAAATAACGGGCCATAGAGAAAAAGAAAACTGGGCCGGCCCACTTCACGTCCAGCGTGAGCAGGCCGCCTGATGGGTGGGCTCCACCGGTCAGCCTCTCGTTATAACGTGAACCGGTACGGGGGCTGTGAGACGCACGATTAGCGTGAGATCCGACGGATCTCATCCATCGTCGTCGCCGGCGAGAGGGGAGCACTGGCGTGGTGAGGCTAGGGGGTGGGAGAGCTCACCGGTGCTCCAGCGAGGGTTGGCAGTGTGCGCGAGGACGTTGTCGTCGACGGCGAGCTCCCTGGTACTGGCGGCGCTTCCTGGGGCGGCTTCAATCGACGGCGGCGATCTGCGGTACTGGCGGCCTCCGGCGATGAAATTGCTTGGCTACGGTGGCTAATCGAGGCGGGGAGGTGGTCGAGGAGGTCGAGCGTGAGGTGGGGAGTGAGCTGGTGTGAAGAAATGAACGAGGGGAGGCCTCTATTTATAATGGCGGAAGGTGTCCGTGGGCTGCGGCAAGGTCGACCATGGCGCGGGTGTTCCGGCGAGCTAGAGGGGTAGGCGAGGGCTGCGTCCTGTTCTGCGGTTCCTGGCGGTTCTCTGGGTGGCGACGGCTAGACTAGGCGGTGCCATACTCGGTCGGGGGCATGCGAGCATCCGCGCGGCAGTGTCGGAGGGTTTGGTCGTCTCCGGCGACGGCGGGCGTGGGTCGGCGAAGCGAGGATGTCCGTGGGGTTCCTGGTGCAGCGGGGAAGCTCAAGGAGAAGGAAAGGGGGCCAGGGGTGGCGCGAGGTGGCGAGGCGACGCGTGCACCGTGCGCGCTCCGGCAGACACGCGTGGACGCGGCCATGCCGTTCCTGTCGCGCCAGGGCGTCGCGGGCGCGTGTTGGTCTGGTGCTTGTCGAGCTCCTCTCCGGCAATGGCAGCTACCAGTGTGCTCAGGGGACCAAGGGGATGCTGTGGGACATGGTGGCCAGGGCTAGAAGTGAGAGAGGTGAGGGTTGGCACGGTGACATGGGAGAGGTGGCCGGCATGGCATGGCATTGCCATGTCTGCCCTTCTCTAGGGTTTTCAATGCCCTGGCTTGGTTGAGAGGGGACCAGGGGACAATGTAGAGGCAGGTTGAATTCAAAATTGGGCCAGACACTATTCAAAATAGTGAATTTGATTTTGGTTTGATTCTGCCCACAAGGTGTTTGTAAAAATGGCCGCAAGAAAAATATTTACAAAATTTTGAATGAAATTTGTTGGAGTTGATTTGGATCATTTTTGGCACACAATTGTGGTGGTGGTGTGCAAAGTTGAGTTGGTTTGTGAAATTTCAAAAAGTGGATAATCCTGTTTTTGTTTCAAAGTTGCTACTTTGCTTGTTCACCATTCGAATTTGAGCCAGCATTTGCAGTGGTGTGCTTTACCAAAGATGTTCACCTTGATGTTGTCTTGGATGAGGTGCACAGAGTTGGATTTGTTTGGTTTGAAAATCTCTTAATACAGAGGCTCAAAGTAGGCATCAGGCTAAAAATGGCAGTTTTGACCATCATTGCATGTGAACACAATTTGATTTCAAATTTGATTTGATTTGAGTTTCTTTGATTCCAAAAGTGTTTATAAGTGTTTAGTAACATTCTACAACCAATGGTGCAAGCCAAAATGGTCTAGGGTGAAGATTTGCAAAAATGGCATAAACCATATGTGAGGGTTTTGGGATTTTTCTATTTCATTTCATTTCTTCCTTTTTGATTTGTTTGGTGATCTTCAAAGGATCAAGTGAGGGTTTTAGGTTGTAGCACAAGGTACAAGGTTGCAAACACTCATCATGGCAATCACACAAAGAATTGAGTAAGGGCTCTATGCATAGCACATGTGTGAATAAAAGTTTTTGTTGGTTCTAAAATTTGAGTCTTTGAAATTCTTCTTCTTCATTGATTTGAAGTTTGGGATGTTACAGTAGACTCCCCGTGGCATGCAAACCCGCCGTTTCGGGGGGGGGGGGGGGGGTATGACCGCCGGAGCACCAGAATGCCACCAAAACTTGCATGTGGACCTAGGATATGTGTGGAACTGTGTTGGAAGGTGTGACTCACCAAATGGTGCAAGGCATAGCTCCCCGGTGTGACCTTCCTCAGTTTCGGGCGATAACACTTGGAAGATTCCTGGACGTGTAGGCTGAAGTGTCCCGATGCGGGTATACCGGAGGCTAGAATGTGCCAAAGGGTGCCAAACCTGGTTTTCCATGTGTATATGGCCTAAGCAAACCTAAACCTATGAAAAAGTATATTGGTGGAACCTCGCACGGAGAAATCTAGGAGGGTAGACCCCCGGGGCCCATAGACCTCCGTTTTCGGGGGGGGGGGGGGATGACCGCCGGAGCACCGGAATGCCACCAAAACTTGCATGTGGACCTAGGATATGTGTGGAAGTGTGTTGGAAGGTGTGATTCACCAAATTGTGCAAGACATAGCTCCCCGGTGTGACCTTCCTCACTTTCGGGCGATAACACTTGGAAAATTCCTGGACGTGTAGGCTAAAGTGTCCTGCTGCGGGTATACCGGAGACTAGAATGTGCCAAATGGTGCCAAACCTGGTTTTACATGTGTATATGGCCTAAGCAAACCTAAACCTATGAAAAAGTATATTGGTGGAACCTCGCGCGGAGAAATCTAGGAGGGTAGACCCCCCGTGGCACGCAAAACCGCCGTTTTGGGGGGGATGACCGTCGGAGCACCGAAATGCCACCAAAACTTGTAGGTGGACCTAAGATATGTGTGGAAGTGTGGTGGAATGTGTAATGCTGCAATAAATAGCTCCCCGGTGTGAACTTCCCCACGTTCCGGCGATAACAGTTAACAGATTCCCCGAACGCGGTTTGCTCTGAAACCCTGATATGTTGGGGGGTGAGGACTTAGAGTACTTGTCGTATTGCAAAAGTATGGGTATACAAATTGTATTAATTAAGATGTAGTACTTGTCATATTTAAAGAATAAATATAAGTATTAAAATAAGTACAATAGAAAGGAAAAAAAAAGAAAATGCCTCAAGGCGCATGGCAAAGGAAAAAACGTACGGCAAAGGCAACTTTGCCGTGCGCCCTGACTTTGCACAGGGCAAACTTGCTGTCACGGCAATGCCTTTTTTTTCTTTTCCGTGCACGGATTCTTTGCCGTGTGCATTTCTTGGCTTTGCCGTGCGCTTATTTTTTGCCGTGCGCCGTATTTCCTCTTTGCCGTGCACTCAGCTTTGCCGTGCGTTTTTCTCGTTCTTTGCCGTGCGTTCCTTCGTTGCCGTGCGTGTTGTTGTCGTCGGACGGCAAAGGTTTCTTTGCCGTGCGTGAGATACACGGTAATGTCTGGCTGCACGGCAGCGGCCGTTTTTCCCATAGTGCGACCCGAAAAATAGGCTCAACGCTTGGCTAATTCCTAATAGAGGGAACGGCGCGCGTACGTCGCCTTATGTGGGGACCCCACCACTGAGGCCTCCTCGCAGCGGTCCATGCTAGCGCCGGCCGGACACTGGTGGCGGCGGGGAGGGGAGGGCACAGGAGGCGTAAAAGAGGTGTGATTGCAGTGGTTGCTGAATCATGAGGAAGAACGGGGAGGAGAGAGTGTCGTTGTTTGTTCCGTGCACGGACCTCCCATGCACAAAATCGTTAGGTTTCAGATTACCGAAACATGTTAAAATATAATAATAATACCTTGCATACCCTCGTTGATTTGACGCCTCCCCGGTCATACACCCATACCATTGCTGAATCATGATGAAGACCGGAGATTACTGAAGCACATGTCATGGGCTCTATCTGATTTAGATGGGCCATGCCCACTGTCTTCGCTGCGTGTCTGCATACCCTCGTTGTTAAAAAAACAAGATCGTGGAGCTTGTGTCGCGAAGCTGCCTCCTCTTCGTCTCACCGCCGCGCCGGTCACATGCATTGAGAGTTGTTCTGAACAGCGGCTACACAGAAAATTCAGACGATGCCAGCTTGCCAGGCGCGCGGTCCATTTTTAACAGGAGGATTCTGCCATAGAAATACCGTATCACATAATGCACCGAGTCTGAGTGGAGTCGGCTTCTTATCGAGAAATTTATTGGCCTCAGTTCGCTCTACCCAATCTCTCCATGAATAGGTCCGCAGATGGCTTCGTTTAGAGCTGATGCCACATCGGACAGGGTTCTAGCAGCAACACGTGCTGCCCTGCTCAAACGTGCAAGAAAATTTACGTGTTTGTTTACATAAACAGACGAAACCAATTCCCGAACTGATTTTCCGCGACGGTTTGGGTCGGATCATGTGCAGCTGCTAGAATTGGAGGCCTCACCTCACCTCAGAAGTATCTGAAGAATCAAATTTCCCTATTCTTATTTCCTCTGCAGACATTCAGGCAGAGTCGAAGAGAATGTGTGGCTCCCATGAGTTTTTCATTGCTTTGATCTGCAATTGGTTAAGCAGAAAAAAATCCTCCTCTCTTCGTCTTCACTAGGCAGAGAGTACACGCACACCATTGACATCCTATTCGCAAGGTCATGTGAACATGTATATGCGGGGATATCTTTCGTTAGCTAAGCATACAGTAAGTAAGCGTTGAGCAAGTCATTCAAAACCTGTTTTACCTTCCCTTGTATCACGGAGCACGCACCGCCAAATCATGTGATCATGGTTTCTCCATGTTTTATTTCTCCGTGCACAGAAAATAATGGTGAAAAAGCTTCACGAATTGAGTAGGTGAATGAAAATTGCATGAAGAATAGTGAGAGTTTAGGGATGCCCACTATATAAATACTCCCCGTCGAGCCTTATCACTTGTCATTCGCAAATGTAAAATTAGTCTACACACCGTGTAGTCTGGGATATTGGAGGAGAACAAACAATGAGCTAGCACACTTCAAGAGGCTCTCACGCGACTCCCTCTCGCCCCCACGCGGGCGGCGGGGGAGGAAACCCTAGCCGCCGTGCCTCCCACCCCCTCCACCTGCCTCCTCCCTCCTCCGCCGCCGCCAAGGGGCACGCCCGGGCAAAGTCTGGCCGTTGCCGCCGGCGGCGGGACCCCTCCTCGTCCCCTTGTCCCCTTCGAACCGCTTTGGCGCCCGGCGTTGGCGGCGGCTGACCGGCAAGGAGGGCTTGGGCGTGGTGCTGCCGGGTACCACGACGCCGCATCGGTGGTGCGGCGGACGGCATCGACTCTTCTTCAGGCGGATCTGCAGCGTTGGGGTGGGATCTAGCCAGTGAGAACCGGGCTCCGATTCGGTTGGAGCTGACGATGGTGGCGTCCTCGGGCGTCATCACCTTGTTGAAGGCATCGATGCTACAGATCCGACCTCAACCTCTTTGTTCCGGGGGGAAACCCCAGATCTGGATACGGATCAGATGATGGAGGCACCTCTGGTGTCGTTTTCCCTCTTGAGGGCATCGTTCTGGAACAAGTGATACCTGGAGGAAGTCATCTGGCGGAGCGGTGTTCCATCTACTGCGCCGATGTTGGCGGGACTCGGCGGCATGGTGCAGCGGAGCCTCGGAGACGGACGCAGTGTCATGGACGTGCGTAGGATGGTGGTGTCGTCTGGCGTCGTGGTGGCGTTGGTGGCAGGCCTCGCAAGGTCATTGCATTGATCTCTCCTGAAGATGGGTATGCGGAAGACGGTGGCGGCGAGGACTTTTGGAGCGTGTATGATGGTACGCGCCGAGGGTCTGCCGGACCGGTTGTGCCACCTGCTCGCCATTGGGCCACTTGTCGAGGCCTTCGGTTTTTTGATGATGCGCGTTGGTGTGATGTCAGGGTGTTGGCTCTGTTCAGTGACCCCCCTCATCGGTGATGTAGGATTAGCGAGCTATCGTTAGTTTTGGTGGCTTCGGTTCGATCTTTGTAATTGTTCTTGTAAGGTGTTGTGAATAATCTAATAAAAAAAGCCGTGTGCATCTTTTGGATGCAGAAGCTAGGGTGATATTTCCCCCATTTCGAAAAAAAGCACACTTCAAGAGGGATGACCACTGTTGTCAGCCTATGCCAAATAGGGTATACCACAGTAGAGGTTCGAAGATATTGATGAAGATGGACGACCTAGTTACTAGAAGATAGAGGCCCAAGCCGACCAAAGAAGATCCAAGCCAGGTTTAGTGCTTTAGGGCATGAGACAAAAATGAAACATACCTCACTGTAACCTATACTTTAAGTTGTTATAGTGAATTCTAGTAGAAAATAGTGATCCTCCACCGAGGGGACGTGAATCTGGGAAACCGCTGAATTACATCGTATCGAGCATCTTGTCATCTAGTTCCACTACTAACCCGAAGTCGCGAGTACCCCCTCATGACATTATGGTTGACAAGGCAACAAAAATAAAAAGCGTAAAAATGATGATAAGCCCACTCCTGAGCTGGTAGGAATTACCCCGGGTTCCCAAGGCGGCAGGGGTGGAAGAGGCCGAAAGTCCAGCAAAAGGGGGCGCGTAAGAGGCTGAGGGCTGGGACGCGGTGCTTCAGGTAAAGGCATGAGTTATGAGGAGTTGCGTCATATGCCTTGTGCTCACCATACCGCGCTCTTAGGAGCGCCGGCCACTCACTCCAACATCAACTGCCATTGGGTTGATAAGCTCAAAGGAAACCGAGGGTAAGCCGGAGGTAAATTCGGATGTAACTTTTTATGTAGATGCTATTTCATATTAAAACTTTTCATACGAAGCCTGCAAAATCGAGAGCCATTTTACCAAAATATGGCACCGTTTTACAAAATATATCGAAATTTATATTTTATTTTTTATAACAACTAGATTACTTAACATATGGACATCTCAAAGTATTTTTAAATTTTAAGTTTTTATCATTTCCTTTAATTTTTTAAAACTGAAAAAGGTTGTCCAGGAGGGTGCAAATTCTCTAGACTTAACGCCGGTGCACCAATATATAGTGGTACATGGATAGGAGCAATATACCACCGGCGCACCACTATGATGGTGCTCCAGCGATACGTGTAGGGCACGACTCTAACCTAGCCCGGATCTGGGTGAGACTTACTCCCGGCACGCAAAATTTGAGGTGCGCCAGCGGTATTTGGACACCTCTGGCGCACCAATATTTGGTTCACCGGTAATATTTACCGCCGGCATATCACCATATTGATGCGCCGGTGGTAAGCCTGATCCTATAGCCTATTTCCTAGTGGTGTCATTAAGGTCTGACTCCACTATCGCACCCAATGTGACCTCGGCGAAGTCATGAAGCATCAAGTACCTTGGGATCAAGGCAGTTTGACATGGCATCAGCTTGAGATCAAGCCAAAAATTAAGGGAAATGTTAGCGACCTTCCCTATCCGTGGCGAAGGACGGAAAAAATTTAAGGTGGGTCAAACTAAAAAAAATTATGAAATACCAAAATAATCGTAAGACATGAACGTCATATATGATTCTAACGAAATAACTTAGTACGATAAAAACAAAGACATATTTGATATACGTAGAACCCAAAACATAACAATAATGCCACCTCAGTGCTAAAGCTTTACTTTTTTATAAAAGGAATAATTTTATCGATTAAGACTTTTAAATATTCATCGTGAGCAACTAGGTCTTAATGATCTTTGACGCCAGGAAACCCTTCCAATTCACCATTTCAATGAGGTGATAATGTCTTTGATGAAATCATGATGTGTCTTTCAAATATCAAGAAATCTCTAATTTTTTAATTCTACACGTTTGAATAATGAATATCACAAAGTTATCCTACATATACTAAGATTCATGATAAATCTCTATAATAGAAATATACTAAGAATGATGATAAATCTCTATAATAGAAATATAGAATCATTGTTATTTACATTGAACCTAGAATATGAGTCTATGTTTCTAGTTTGAAGTCGATTTTACGGAATGTTCACTAAAACAAGCATAACTTTCTCACACGGAGTCTGTTTTCAATGCACAACCACTCAAAATATTCAGAAAAAACATGTGCATTTAAATGTATTCACCAAAAATCAATGTAGGGCAGCTGCCCTGCCTTGCCCTAAGGGGAGCTTCGCATCTGTTCCCTATCATGCATTTCCATGGGCTTCCTCTACTGGGCTTGGACTTCTCAGAAGCGACACGCCATGCATCAACTACATATCAAGGAAAAAAAATAGCGCGCTAAATGAAATAGCGTCGCCTTCCAAAATACGCTATGCTAATAGCGCGTTATTTTATTAAATAGCATTTCACACAAAAAAAGAAACATGGCAAATGTAGCATATATACTAAGAATTTCAGCATTTGAAAAATTATCCAGATCACAATGGTCAACAAATTAAATTGACAAAGTCCAATTCACGATGAAAGACAAAGATTTGTCACGGTCAAACTATTAACATCAATAATTTAACAACTCGGTAGTCTAGAACTAGATGGAGAATTAAGATTTAAAAAAAGTTAAGTAGACAACTAGCCAGCTAACCTATAGTCCAGATAAACAACTAAAGTGCCAACAACATAACAGAAGTAGTACTTAATCAAAACCGATGAACTAGATGGAGAATGCATTCGGCCATCATCTGATTCAGAAAAACAATCCTCAAATTGTAGCTCATCATCACAAAAATGGAAGCAACTGCTTCTTCCTAGGTAGATTGGAGCAACAACTCTCACTCGTTGTGATGTTGACTCTTCTTCTTCAACATGTACACATCGTGTGAGGATGTGTGGGAACTATCGATGTGGTTCCGTGGTTGCCAGCGGGTCGAATGTCTAGGGTTAGAAATAGGGATTTCGCGGTTCGTGGGGGAAAAGGCCCAAAATGCCTAGTCGGACGTTATATTTCCCTATGAAAAATAGGGCCGCTACAACGCTATGAAAAATAGTGCGCATAGCTAGCGCGCTAATAGCGAGATTAGCGTCATAGTGTATAGTGTAGCGTTCACGCTCTAAAGGCGCTATAGCGCCGCTATAACGTCAAAATAGCGTGCTATTATTTTCGTTGCTACATATACGAAGGGAATGTCTACATACAAGTCGGCTACCAATTCTATGGCTTCGGCCTCCTCGGGTTGGGTCTTCTTCTTCCTCTTATCTTCCTCGTCTGCTCATCTGCAATTCCAAATCGCTAGATTTCTGTAATCCATGGCTTGCAACCTGAATTCTTGAGCACTATATCTCTGGTAACTAGAGCGTTGTTAACTGATCGAGTTCATTCAGAACAAATGGGTAAGAAAAAATTCCAGACGTTCGTGCATGGCATCTAGAGTTCTAGACAGAGGAGCCGACAAGGTCCATGGGTGTGTGCTAACGCAGACAAGATTTGATTGCTCCTGTGTTAGGCGAACATTAGGAGTTGTTAGCATAGAACCACCACATTTCCAGCTAAATGTCTATTTTGGTATCACTTTGTGTTTCGGGAAAAAAAATTACCATATTTTGGTAAGATTTTCGCAAAAAGCACTAATCCTTTATTGATAACAAATTGACACCGTTTCTGACCTGTGGGGCCCAATAAGCAGGCCCAATTTGCTGAGGTGGACTAGAGCCCACCTATCAGTCCAGTTAGAAATGTCAAAACAACACAAAAAATAAATAAAAACAAAAAAAAATACTCACCTGCTGAGGAGTTCCCAACCATATCCACGGCACCAGCAGCGAGGCGTACTCCGCCGCCACCAGCGAGGCCATACCCACCGCCGCCGTACTCCGCCGCCACCAGCGAGGCGGGCCGCCGGCGAGGAAGGCAGCCGGGGCACGCCGGCGAGGAAAGCCGCCGCGGAACGCCGACGAGGAAGGCCGCCACCGCGCGTCCAACGGGCCCGAACCCCGGCCTCCCGCGCGCTCCCGGCGCTCCGCGGAGAAGGAGGCGCGCCGGCCACTGTTCCCGGCGCTCCAATTCCTTTTTTTCTAGATTTCTATTTTTTTTCTTTGCTTCAAATATTTTGACTTTTTAAATTGGGCTGACAGGCAGGATCCAGTCCACATCAGCAAATTGGGTCTGATAAGTGGGACCCACCTGAGTTTCCGTGTCAATTCAGAATTAACGTACGATTAGTGTTTTTGGCGAAAATCTCGACAAAATGTGGTAGTTTTTTGCTACCAAACCACAAAGTGGTACCAAAATCGACATTTAGCTTGTAATGTGGTGGTTTTATGCTAACGTGTCCGAACATTAGTGAAGTGATCCGAACATTAGTGAAGTGATCTAGTATGATAGTATGTGGTCAACGCTGTCTGCTTCTTGTACTAATTGACTTTGGTTCAGAACTGGACACATTGTCCTCTGCAACAGGTACCAGCAGCAGCACGCGCTGCCCATGTTCAAACATCTACGCATTTGCCTGAGAAATGTGGTCCAACCGCGATCGCCCGGCACACGCAGATGGAACCAACCCTGAACTGATTTCCCGCTGCAAAATCATGTGATCATTGTGCGTCCATGTGTTGCTTAATGGTGAGTAACTGAATGTCAATCGCGTGAAGAATAGTGAAAACTTCAGTGATATCCATTGTATAAATACTTCCATTCTGGCCTTATTAAGGCATGCGATTCGCAAATGTAAGATCAATCCACCGAGTGGGTAGTTTGGGATATTGGATAAGAACAAATATTGAGCTATCACTGGGCCTAGGAAGTAACATGATCTAAACTAGCCAGATCTGCTGTCATGTTTCTTTGAGAAGAATCTTTACGTTACATAGACTTCCTTACCTAGGCTACAGTTCGAATCTTCGGACAAACACTATTGTTTCAAGAAGTATCCGTGGAATGAGTGATCGACCAATATTTTTATTGACATGATCAATATCCTCTACACGCTCTTGTTCTCCCAACACCTACGTAATTGTCATCTTTGTTGTCATCCATTTGGGAGAAGTTTAGTTTACCTCCTTACCTACACTACCGTTCAAATCTTCAGACAAACACTATCGTTTCGAGAAGTTTACTTTACTCAGTCTGTATGTTTTCGTTACGAGTAACCACTTAAAAAGGAACGTGTAGAATCATCACCCATGAACGTATCCCTTGTCTATTTGATTCATAAAGCTCTTTTTATAATCTAAAAGAACATAATCATGTTATTCTCACATGAACAATAATAATTGCAAAAAATGAACGTATCATTGTCAAGCTAAGTTCCATGGGGGAATGACTATGGAATTTTATGAGTATATATATTGGCGCAATATGTATGATCTCCTATTTTCCTCCAATGCTTCAGAGTATTACATGTATTTGAACTAATGTGGAAAAAACATATCTGAACTCATGTAACGATGGACTATTATTGACTTCTTAATTCATTAGGCAAGTGAGTATATGTGGGGCTTTACACGTATAGTTTTTGTTAGCTAAGCAAGCAACAAGTGTGGGGCAAATCAGTCACAAACTATTTTATTCGGCTCTTCTATGATGCAAGTATGCACTGTAAAATCACGTAAACATCGTAGTTCAATGGTGAGAGCCTCACAATCTGAGGAGTTGAATGCCAATCGAATGAACGCTAGTGTGAAGTTCATGAGATGTCCATTGCATGCATACTCCTGTCCTACTTTCAGATTCGTTAGCTTCCCCACAGATTCATGTGCTTGGTTTTAGTTAGTGGTCGCCCGGCGCATCAACGGTCAAGCAAGTTCCACCGGTTAGGCCGGTACTGAACATCGTAGTTCAATGGCTGCCCCACAGAGTCCCATGCATGGTCTGATTAAACGGCCGGCCGCGCATTACCCGGCCTCGCAACACAATGCTGAATTCCGGCCACAGCAGAAACCATGGGCTCGGCCCACTATCTGCTCATTGTCCCGTCGTGAGTGGACTCTTATGCAAGAGCTAGCTCTAGCACGTGCTCCTAGGCAAGATGTGTGAATGAAAGGTGGGACATCCATTGAAAAAGTAGTACATTCTTATAGCCAACTATTGTACTTGTTGGCTACATGTTGACTATAGATGACATGATATCTTGCTTATAGCCAACAACCGGCTATACTATTGGAGTTGCTCTTAGGCCGGTACTGAACAAGCTGCCCCACAGAGTCCCATACTCCCATGCTTGGTCTGATTAAACGGCCGGCCACGCATTACCCAGCCTCGCTAGCTCCACTGTTCGTGCTCTCAGCCATTTGAGCCCCGCGACACAATGCTGAATTCCGGCCGCAGCAGAAACCATGGGCTCGGCCCTGTGCAGATAGGGCCCGGCCCACTATCTGCGCATTGTCCACGTTCAGATATATGGAGCAAAGCAGAGCCGCCCCGCGCGGCTATAATCTTGGACGCCGCCGGTAAGCCTCCTCGTATCTCTCGGCCATGCTCTTTCAACGCAGCGCCGGCCGTCGGTAGCTCGGAGATGGGAGGACTCTCAAACTCTACGGATCGGCTTGCATAGTTTCAGAACAATGGTTAAAGAGAGAATTCAGATGACCCAATCGACCAGAAAGTCCATTTTAACTACAGAAATATCATATTCTAAAAAACGTAGCCCTACAGTCGTGCAATCGAATATCTCAAATTGAGTATCTTCCACTGCAACCGAATCTAAATAGAAAGGATCACATTAGTGTCACACGAAAAAGTATAGTACAATATGATTGTGTAATTGTCAAGTTAAGTACCATGAAAAACAACTGTACTAAATTTGATGAGTCTACAAAACTTCGAATAGGGAGGGCGATCCTCCCGATGAACTGACCATAAATGGGTTATCCTTAGGGTACCCTCTATCATCTCTACTTAAATAAAATGAACTAACTTTTTCAGTGACATCATCATTTTGGAAAAGTAAGTTAACTCATTTCTACTAAAGAGGGTAGAGGGTACCCTAGTAATAACCACTTGCATCGACGTTGTACGTATAGTAAATGATTCCCACGATCCTTTGTTTCCTCCAATATCTCAAAATACTCCAAGGATTCTAATAAGTAATGAGAAAGATAACATATTTAAAACTCTTGTAAGACTAGACCTTTTGACATGCTAGTTACTAAGGCAGATGAGCAAATGTTTGACTGTATATGTAGTTTTTGTTAGCTATGCATGCGGTAAGTGTGAGATAGTCATTCATAAACTATTTTATCATGCAAGTAGCACTGCCAAATCACGTGGTCATTTTAGTTGGGTGGTGAAAGCTTCACGAAATGGGCAGTTGAATGCCAATCACATTAAGAGTAGTGTGAACTTCAGCCATGTTCATTATATAAACTAGATGACACCCCGCGCGTTGCTGCGGAAATACTTGTTACACTCACTAAACATCAATTAAGGTATTAACACATGTTATTGCAAATACTTGTCACAATGCAATTGTTCGACAAACAAAAAATACAATTAGGCCACTTCAAGGACGATCCATTCTTGCAAGTACTCCTGGTACACATACTGATGGCTCGGATAAACCTACATTTGAGTTGCATGTCTGGACTCAACTGTAATGTCATGCATCACTAACCTTTTAGATGGCACATGAGAGTAAACATAAAAGTAACAGTAGGTATTTTAGTCGCCTAAGAGATACCTTAGCCATTCTTTCTCAATGATCAATTCGCTAATTCCATATGCAGTGCATTGCAGCTTCCTTATAGGTATTAACCGTGTAAGAGACCCTACAAATCAAGTCAGTATAAACAAAGCACATTGCTACCATCTGATATGCAGCAGCACCCGTACCACGAGATATAAAGCTAAGATACAAAGCACATTGCATACCATCTGATATAAAGCAGTATACGTACCGTGAGATATAAAGCAACAATCACAATATACTTATTCGGCTATCGACGCAGTGTTTCTGCAAATCTTCAGAAGTCCAAGAGGTTAGGAGAACCATGCACCTCCTCTGACCCCTTATCAAAGAGGCCTCCTTATCTGTGACCCATTTAGTAACCCATGGAGACACGATGTAATTTTTTCTTGAAGCAGACGCAATGTAAATTCGAAAGTTCACTGATCATGCAAACCACGGAAAAAGGAGACAATCATAGGGATCAAATTTTGCAATCAGATCAAATCCTCACTTCTTGAGATAGTATCCTTGGGGCAGGGAAGCTACGTATGCTACTGCCTCTTCCCCGGATGGAGCACGAAGCCTATCACAAACCATCAAACTAACGTGAAGATCAATTCAACGTACCTGGTGGTTGGCATGCATGTTGACGTTTTAGATCCCGTGTGATACTGGCTGGATGATAGAAGGAAGGAGATGGCACTCACCCAGTCAGGCCACGTTGAAACAACAGTTGTGGCATCGGACGTCACAATCGGCGGCCTAAAACATGGAGTTTGTGTGGGTGCCAGAGGTAGGTGCCCAGGAAGTGGACGACGGATTAGGAGAACCGGCGTGCTAAAACTCCGCCATGACGCTTCCCTTGACTCTTGGCCTATTGTTAAGAGGGGGAGGAGATTTGGTGATATGAGAAACCCCATTTAGCCTTCGTACATGAAGTTGAGCATAGTGGATTTATAAGAAGAGTTGGGAGGGGAGTGGAGAAGACGGCAGGGAGAACCCAAACGACTCCCTGTATGTATTTAGGCGACTGTTGGACTACATCAAGGAATCGTCCGTGCACGAAACTGATGGAAGCAGCGGCCGGAGCCGGAAGAGATTAAATAGCTAGGTGGCTGCCCGCTTGGCTGGTTCATCTGCATGCTAGGAACGGTTTAGTTTTTTCCACGGGGTATTAATTAAAAGATGAACACAAGGGTAAACGTGAGGAAGATCAAAGGGCGCATGTGGAAAAAAAATGATGATGTCTATCATAAAAAAATTATCAACACAATAACTATTAGCTGATGTGGCAAATTGCTTAGGTGGATAGCTTGCATGTTGAGAGAAATCATCTTAGTGGGTTGCTCCTATTTAGTTATTATAGATACTTCTGTTCCTGTCATATTAAGACTTGCGAATCACAAACGTAAGATCAGTTCACCGACCATGTCGTCTAGGATATTGGAGGAGAACAACGGATCGGCAGGAATTAGGCCTAGTTTTGCACATATTCACAAATAACGGGGTGATCACTTCACTACCTGTGGAAACTGATGTGTTACAGCTGATGGAAAATGCTTAGGAATCTTACTAGCTTTGAGTGCTACTACCTCCATCCCAAAGCTTAAGGCCTATATTTTTTTTCATAAAGTCAAACTATGTTAAGTTTGACTAAGTTTTTATCAAAAATCATTAATATGAAATGTACAAAATCAATATCATTAGATAGATAATGAAATATATTTTCATATGGTATCTACAAAATATCATATTTATTCATAAATTCTTCTAAAAGTTTGGTCAAACTTTACTTCGTTTGACTTTCTGAAAAAAATATAGGCCTTAAGTCTTGGGATGGAGGTAGTACGATGTAACACTCTACTAGGATCTGTGCGGAGAATTTATGGATTCGATACAAGTCTACGGCGTCACGCCGATTCGAGGAGTTCAACTCCAGATAGCTCTGGGAAGAAGGAGGAGTAGATTGGCATCAGCCGTTACACAAGGAAAGATGCTCCACTCGTTCTGGATGACGATCGTTTAACGGACGACCAACTGGGCCGTTACTTCTGCGCCTCTGGTTGGGCTACTTGGACAACACGGCGGCCCAACTGAGCTCGCGCCAGTGCCTACTTCCTCCACTTGGATTGTCGATTAGCTTGTCCACGCACGAAGGTCTTGACAATCCCCTCTCCTAAGGAACCAGCATGTCCCCAGGCTGGTGCCGTCGGGTACCGGCGATGAAGTGAATGTAACTCTTCCCAGGTACGCAATTCACATGACACTCCGTGCCAATCCACTTGTACCTGCTGAAGAAGCTTCTTGCCCTTTTGGATTACCCACTCCTGCAGAAACTGACCTGGAACAAGCACAATTTGGTCTTCCAGCAACAAAGAGTCAGAGCTTACCGTGTCTGTTGGCCTGAGTGCCTTTTTGAGCTGAGACACATGGAAAGCTGGATGGATCTGACTGGATGATGGTAACTCTAGTTTATAAGCTACAGCTCCCACTCGTTGGATTTCTTTGTATGGGCCAAAGTACCGAAAACACAGCTTGTTGGACGATCTGTGTGCCAAGGATGTTTGAATATATGGCTGGAGACGAAGGTATACCTAATCACCCACCTGGAATGAGCGTTCAGATCGTTTCTTGTCCGCGAACTTTTTCATTTGTTGTTGTGCTTGAAGGAGGTTTTGCTGGATGACTTGTTGCATGAGGGCGCGTTCTGCAAGCCACTGCTGCAAATCAGTTGGTGAAGATTATCCGGCGGCTGAATACCAAAATGTCGTGGCTTCTGTCCATAGAGCACCTCAAATGGAGAGCGTCCCAGGGCTGAATGGAAGGTTGTGTTGTACCAAAATTCAGCCTGTGGAAGCCATTGTGACAATTTCTTGGGATTAGCATGTACAAAACATCTGAGGAAGGTCTCAACACACTGATTCACTCTCTCTGTTTGCCCATCTGCCTGTGGGTGTGCTTAAGTTCAATGTCGTGTCAGCTAATTTGAACAATTGCTCCCACAATTTGCTGGTGAATACTTTGTCCCGGTCTGAGATGATGGTTAGTGGCATTCCATGTAATTTATAGATGTCGTTGATGAAGACTTGAGCCACTGACAGAGCTGTGAAAGGGTGTTTGATGGGAATGAAATGAGCATATTTAGAGAATTTGTCAACTACCACCAAGATGGTATCGAACCCCTGAGACACCGGAAGTTTTTCAATGAAATCCATTGAGATGGTGTGCCATGCTTCAGAATTTTTTTGCTCCTAACGCCTTGCTCAGAAATGCAATGGGGTGCCCTTGTTGCATCAACACGGCCCCTACCCCCATGTCACAAGCATCCGTTTCTAACTGGAATGGTTTGGAGAAGTCCGGTAGGACGAGAACTGGGGCTCGAATCAATGCGTGTTTCTTCGCATCGAACGAATCTTGTGTGTATGTAGACCACACATACACTGCTCCCTTCTTCAGTAGTTGCGTTAGAGGCTGGCTAATGGGACCAAAATTTCGAATAAAGCATCGATAATACCCAGCTAAGCCAAGGAACCCTCTGAGTTGTTTGACATTCTCCGGCACTGGCCATTTCTGGACTGCACTGACCTTGGATGCATCAGTTGCCACTCCCTTGTCACTAATGACGTGTCCCAAATACTCCAGCGACTGTTGCGCAAAAGTGCATTTGCTGCGCTTGACGTAAAGCTTGTGCTGTGTCAACAACTGTAGTACTTGATCTAGATGTTTACAGTGTTCATCCAACGTCTTGCTGTATAGCAATATGTCGTCGACGAACACGAGCACAAATTTCCTCAGGAGTGGTGCAAACACAGTGTTCATTGCTGCCTGGAAAGTTGCCGGTGCAGATGTCAAGCCAAACGGCATCACCCGGAACTCGAAGTGTCCATGGTGTGTCCGGAATGCAGTCTTCGCCTCGTCTTCGGCTGCCATCCGAATTTGGTGATAACCTGATCGCAAATCCAGCTTGGTGAAGAACGTTGCGCCAGATAATTCGTCAAATAACTCCTCTACCACCGGCATGGGAAACTTATCTTTCACTGTGACTGCATTCAGCTGGCGATAGTCCACACAAAACCTCCATGTTCGGTCCTTTTTACGCACCAACAACGCCGGCGAGGCAAATGGGCTGTTGCTCAGCTTTATCAACCCTTGTGCGTGCATGTGAGCCACTTGTTTTTCCAGTTCATCCTTCTGTTGTGGAGAGTAGCGATAGGGTTTGACTGATACCGGTTTAACTCCTGGGAGCAAAGGAATCCGGTGATTATATGGCCTATCTGGCGGCAGACCCTGTGGTTCAGAAAAACAGTCTGCATATTTGGCTATAACTTGCACAACCTTCAGATGCATCTTGGCACCCTCTGTCTGTTTTTGTATGGGACAGAGCTCCACCATCTGTGCCAACTCGTCCTCTTCAATCATCAGGTGAAGTTGGTCGACAGATATTTTAGTGCACTGTGAGCTGTTGTTTCTTATCCCTTTTACGGTTATCCTCTTGCCTTCGTGGTTGAATCTGAAAACCTTTTTGGTCCAGTCAATCCACATTGGCCCCAAGGATTACAACCAATCCATTCCTAGGATTATGTCATAGCAGCCCAACTGCAACACTCGAAGATCAGTGGCGAAGGTGTGCCCTTGGCACTGCCACTTCACCTCTGGCACCATAGATTGACAAGACATTGTGCCCCCATTAGCAATGGTGGAGCAATCGCCATGGTTGGCATTTTTAGCTTGTTCACCATCTTAGCGCTGATAAAATTGCTGGAGCTCCCGGAGTCGACAAGAATGAGCATCTGCTGGCCATTTACTGTTGCTAAGAGCCTCATGGTTTGCGTCTGGTGGCCCCAGCTGTGGCACACTCAGATAAGTGCATCAGCCCCTCCGAGTCACTTGCCGAGCTGTCGTCATCACTATCTGATTCTGCATCGTCTACTTTGTAGTCAAGTAACAGCAACAAATCATCAATGAGTTGCACTTGAGCTGATTGAGTACATTTATGCCCTTTGTGGTATTTCTCCCCACATTTGAAGCAAAGGTTCTTCTCGCGTCTGTATTTCTTCAATGCATCTAGTTTTAATTCAAGCTTGTGTTTCTCTTCCGTAGATATCTTCTCCTCAGAAGGAACAACTCCCAGAATACTTTTGTGCTGAGTGAACTGCTGCCTATGTCCAGATCTGTGTGAATGCTTATAGTTTGCACTTGAAGTATCTTTTTCTTCATCAAACATGTCCTCCTGCGTTTGAGAAAGTGACAAAGCCGAATCAACAGTTCTAGGCTTATGTAAAAGAATGGCAGATCTTATCTCATGCTTGAGGCCATTAACAAATTTGGTAACAAAAAACGCCTCATCATAATTCCTATTGTACACCAACACCCTATGCATCAAGGCTTCAAATCTATGATGGTATTCATCTACTGTAGTAGGTTGTTTAATTTTTTCCAAGGACTGTAGGTATCTATGGTGTGTGTCTTTACCAAATTTTTGTGTAACTGCTACTACCAACTCTTCCCAATTGTCTACATCATGCATGGCCTCATAGGTTTGCAACCAAAGAGCTGCGTTTCCTCTAAAGTGCAAAGTAGCAAAACTAGCCCAAGTATCGTGCGAGACGTTGTACATCTCAAAGTATTTTTCAGCTACTGTTTTCCAACACTGTGGATTATCACCATCAAATTTTGGAAAGTCAGTTTTATGCATGCGGTTGTGGTAATTGCTTTTTTTTTTCCATAAAGGGAATATATTAATATCGAGAGATACCAATTACACTAGCCTCTGCAACGACGCCCCACCCTAGTGGCAGAACGGATGCACACAGCCAAAAAAGAGTAAAGAAAACTAAGAAATAAAACTCCCGCTACAGCATTCCAGACCTAGCAACAGCAATACAATCACCACCGTGACAACACCTGAAATACAGACTCTCAAAAAGCGACGCCTCCAAGAAGGAAACAATGCACCAACGCCGTCGTCGCCCGACCAAAGGTCTTAGGTTTTCACCCAGAAGATAGTCCCCACTCTCAAAACAATGCCTCCAACAAGGTCATTGCCAGGTACAACCAGTTAAGGCCAGACCTTGGGTTTTGACCCTGAAAGGTAAGACTCCGAACTTTACATGTGCTGCCGCCCCCACTTACATACCACGGCTGCGAAGTCCGGAACACCAAGCAAGCCCCTCAACAGTGCAAAGACTTGAACCTCCATTAGCTAATCCTCCAATCCGGCCTTCATGATATTCTCTTCTTCTGACTTCACCATGGATCATCTATCACTTGGTGTCAATACAGAAAAGAGCTTCGCGCCGCTCCCTCCAGAACCAAACGGTCGGAATAAAAGCATGGGTGCGCACGACCGAATACCACCGATCCAGCAAACTCCAGGCAATAGAAGCACTGTTACATTCGCCGGCGGCGCCTTCCGGAACTGAACACTCCGGCCAGATCGTGTAGGGCAAGCCTCCGGCAAGTCTTCATCTTCGCCCAAGAGAGACCCTAGGACCGCCGCCTTTATTCAGGTCTGGCCCCCTCGCCGCCGACCATGCCAGGCTGGCCAAGGTCACCGCCGGAGCCACCAAGCGCTGATCGCGTAGTCCGAAGACACCGGTCACGCTGGCCCCCCACGCCGACCGACCACCACGGCTGCCGCATCCATGCAGCACGCCGGAGCCAAAGCTCCACGCGCCGCCAACGTGCCCCGACGTCGCGACCCACACAGGCCCGCAAAGGCCCAGATCGGACCATGTTGCCATGGACGGCTACAACCACCGGGAACCCGTCGGCGCTGCAGCCGTGTCCACCTGCCGTCCGCCTGCGCCACCAAACCCCGCCGCGCCGTTGGAAACCGCCGCCGCCGCCCAGGCTGAAGTCCCGCACGACCGCCGCCGCCAGGCCGATGGCACAGGAGAAGCCCCGCCCCCGTCGTCGGCGGCGCGAGCTTTGCTCGGCCACGTCCTGTGACGGAGGCGGAGGGGAGAGAGAGGGCGCGGCCGACCCCGACGGCGGCTAGGGTTGAGCCCTCGGTGCCGCCCGAGCGGAGGCGACACGGGAGGAGGACTGTTAGACCCAGAAGCCTGTGGTAATTTCTAGCTCTGGTGTATGAAGACGGTGTCTGACCACATTGCATAGAACTATCCCCCAAATCGAACTGGACACGAGTGTTGTGGAAGTCACGCTTACCCCTGACCAGGGCATGCGCCGGTGCTGTGGGAGCACCATCCGTAGGACCCTGGTGAGCTTGTTCATCGCCGAGCCCATTAGGTCGAGACGCTCGAGCAACTGCCACTGGTGTCTGCTCCGTCTCCAGTCGCGTGACGTGCACCACCACCGCGTTGATCGACGTCTTGAGGACATCGATGGTGTTGTCGACACGCGGCATCCAGGCCCCCATGGACGACAGTGTGTCGCCATGGCCTTCAGCGCCAAGGCCACCTCCGCGCCCTGCGCCCGCATCGCCGCGATGTCTGTTTGGATCTGGTCCATAGCTCATCTCCTTGGTGCTCGATTTGCCCCCGAATAGTCTACCACCGCCTGGGTGTGCTTGAGGGCAACACCCACTCCGCCGCCGCGAGGTTAGAATCGGGATTGGGACTACTGGAGAACCAAATCGCACCGATCTGACCTCGATTCGCCTCCAACTCGCTCAGAATTTTTTCCACGCACTTGGATTGTCGACTAGCTTGTCCACGCACGAAGGTCGTGACATACGAAGTGTATTGTATGCTGATCTTTTTTTTGACGGGTCAACGGTGGGGGCAAAGCCCCACCTGAAACTTTATTATTAATCCAAAACACAGGCGGAAGACCGGAAACAAGAGGGAGGATTACACAAGCGACACTTAAAGCCTCACCACACCGGGAGAAAAACCCACACACGAGGCTAAACGAGCGGGTTTAGGGCCTCACAGACATTCGCACACCACACTTCCATGGGAGGACTAGGCAGTTTCTTCGGGAGGCGATGGAGCCAGAGCTCGCAGTGAGTGCTGATCATGCACGAAAGCTGGCGGGGAGGAGTCAAAGCATCATCGAAGACCTTGCGATTCCTGCTTTTCCAGACAATCCACAGGATGAGGAGGATAACAGTGTGGCGCGTTGTGTCGGGTAGATGTGTAGCTTGAGCCCCGACGGCCTCACAGATGCCGTCGAGGTCGTCGGCGACAGCTGCAACCAGCACACCTAGAGCTGCACGAAGCGGGCCGAGACGGGGGCAGGTAAACAACATGTGTTGTAGGTCTTCAGGGGCCGAGCAGAATGGACAAGCAGCATTGGGAAGGCAGCCCAGGCGATGTAGGAAAGCACGCGTTCTAGTGTTGCCGTGCCAAGCAATCCAGAAGAAAATCCTCACCTTAGTTGGTGCGAAATTGTCCCAGTTAATGTCATTCAACAGGAGCAACACCCCGGAAATTATCAGAAGTTTGTAGGCGTCAGAGGGTCGGAAGGGCCCGCCGCCTAGGAGAGTGCGCATGTCCGGGCCACCGGCTAGATGGACCTCGCCTAGGACTGCAGTAATAACCGCAAGTTCGGCAGTCGCCACGGCGGTCAAACGTGGTTGGAGCGGCAGGGACAACCCGGCGGGACGGAGAACATTTGCGATGGTCACCTCGGGCTGGGTGCAGTGCAAGAACAGCGCAGGGAGGCGAGCAAACAAGGGCCCAGCCTTATGCCAGTTATCCAACCAGAACGAGACAGTGGCACCCGACCCCGCAGCGAGGACCGTGAGATGACGGTATAGGGTGAACTTGTATGCTGATCTGGATCAGGAGAAAGGTGGTGTGTACTCCCAAGATATGTCTGCCTTTTTGTTTGCCCTACCTCCCCTTTGAAAATAAATTATGTTTGGAATCCTAATTTGAAAAGTAAAGATCCTTCGAAATCATTGTGACCGTTTATGTGATTAAGTAACCAACCCTTAATGGTAAACTGGTAGCACACACCATTCCTTCGAGTACGCGGTGCAAGGGAATGTAAAAAAAAAAATCAATCTACAGTCACGAACTTTGACCATAAAAATTGAGCAACGAAATCTTGATTATATTATATGTAATTAGTATCGTTGGATTCGTATTGAAAAACACTTTCTAATAATGCTGATTTCATACAAACAATCTTTATATATTTAAAGTAATTCTTGGTCAAACAAAAAGCACGTAAAACGAGGACGCCTCCTTGAAACGGAGGGATTATTGAAGAACATAAGACACCAATGTTTCCGGTTCTTATGGAGGAGACTACTAGTCCAGCGTAACATGAACGATGGGTAGTTTCACCACATCCACCACCCTCTCTGCCATGGCCGTCTCAAACAAGTCTTGATAATCATTCCCGTTAAGCCCCAAGGCCTGTTCTTGGGTGAGTCCTGTGCTCTGCACGAAGAGCATGTCCTGGCACCGCATGTTGGGCGGTGCATTCGCCTGCGCTTTCATCGTCACGACGATGTAACGCTTAGAGCAAGGTGGCATGGTCCCCCTGCTTTGCTGTATGCGGTACTTATCCGGGTTGATCTTTACATTGAACGCGATGAAGCCATCCGTCATGTTAGTTAGCTGCAGACAGCATGATGCTTCCTTCCTCTGTTCGAAGACGAAACGCAGCTCCAGTGTCGGATCCACCGAGAGAACGTTGGTGTCACAGCTTCTCTGCTAGGAAAAAGAGGTACCTTAACTAGTGCGGACGCGGAAATGAAAATTTCATAAAAATATAAAGCGCGCTGAAGTTTGGCAGGTCCGGACGCTCTATGGAAATAAAAGATTGGAAAACATCAAGGTATAATAAGGAGAAGGCATCCATACTTGGCCAGTTCGGTCTTCTGGGAGATCAGAAATCTGTGACAATTTCTTAATCTCAGCTTCTAGTTTCTGCAGTTCATGGACAATGTCCTTAATGAAAGGCCTTTTCTCTCGATCCTTGTCCACACAACTTATTGCAATCTCAGCACATTTATTCACTCGCTGAATGTCTATTTCGTGGGATGAATATAGGCCCGGCATAGCCTGCAACCTTTTCTTCCAGTTTTCACTTACCTGCATGCTAAGATGGTACAATAAGGAAACAGGTACAATATAGAACGTCTTGTATATCTCACTAGAGATAGAGATGATTTTTCATACGAGCTCGACAAACTGTTCGGCAGACATTTGAGAACATCGAAAATGGCCCGTATTTCCGGCAATCATTTTTATAATTATGACCCCCAAACTGTATACGTCGAACTTATTTGATATAGAGCCACCCTCTAAGTATTCCGGAGGCATGTACCCACTGCATGATATATCATAAGAATCAGTAGTTGATATGGTTGCAATACAAGGATTTTTTTTTTGTTAAACGACTTCATGACATCAGCTTACTGTGTTCCATTAAGCATCTCTGTTTTATGTGTTTTTGACGAAGAAAAAACTCTTGACAATCCAAGATCTGCAATTTTTGGTGTCATGGTCTTATCCAGCAAAATATTAGCAGGTTTCAAGTCCAAATGAAAAATGGGGTTTTCTGTAGCACAGTGAAGGTGATTTAAGCCCTCGCAAGTCCCTCTAATAATATTGTAACATGTGGGCCAGTCAAGGCCACAAGATTCATCTGCAAATAAAAGTAAAAATGAAGATATAGAAAATAGGCGGATTCACCAGACATATATAAATAAGAGATACTATATAGCTTATCCTGGCGTGCAAACAGATATACTTCCTACTCCTAGATCTAGTACACCCACGTCTAACATACTACCGTACGAAAGTATATGTAATATTTTGTCGATTTTAGTATGTACATATACTATATCAAAGATAGTTAAAAACAAGTTACGTGGAAAAATTGAGTGTGGAACCCTAGTTTGCACTATATTCAAAATACCTTAATTTTTGTAGAGACAAAAAGGAGTCTTATATACTTGTAGCACAGTGAAATAATTTTACATACTGCCTACAAAATAGTATATATACTACCAAACTAGTCTTTTATACTTACTACTTGGACATACTCTTCGGTATGACAGTTGTCTAGATTGTAAGAAACATATATGGAGGTAACTACACCCGGTTGTAGTATGAATATGTATGTAGCAATTGTGATCATAATATCACTTCAAAATAAAGCAATTGTGATCATATATACAAATATACCAGAAATATGTTTTTCGAGGCTTCCGCCCTGCATATATTCGAAGCAGAGAACTCGCTCCATTGATTTGGCCCAAACAGTTTCGCCATTGTGCTTAACATATTTATGTCGCGATTCGTAGCAGTAACCAATTAACCTTACAACATTTTCGTGAGAGACCTTGGTAAGGTTAAGGAATTCATTGTGAAATTGCTTATCATCAAGTCCTTGCAAGGCATGAAGCTTCTTGACAGCAATCTCTTCCCCTTTATACACCGCCTGCCGAAATCACTAGCTTGTTAGCTATACCCAATTAACATATAGTCTTGATTTGAGAACTACTGATCATACCTTGTATACATCTCCATACCCACCACTACCAACTTTCTGATCCTCTGAAAAATCGTTTGTAATATTTTCAATCAAGTGGAATTTCAAATCCATGCTGCTGTTATCTCCCACCAAGGCGATCGAGAAGTTTCCTCTAGAGAGATAAGGATAATCTTGAAATATAATTAAGTAACAATTCATCGTCGCTGGAAACACAAGTAAGAAATAACTTACGTGCTTTGATGGAGTTGCTTCCTCCTTGCGATGAGATCCCATCCAGCAGCACCAACATTTAAAGCGGAAGATGTGGAGCAGTGGCTGTAACGCGTATTCTTGTTTGCACAAAATAAAACTAATTAATGAAAAATTAATATATTGACGCCAATTCATAATAAAGGCCTCCACTAGATGATGCATGTGATGCCGACACTGTTTTGACATTTTGGTGCACAATACAATAGACCTTTTTTAGAGTATCCCGACGGTGACAGTACTTGACTGAGCATGTGAAGGTAGAAGTCCATTTAAATTTCAACCCAGTTGAAATTGAGATGTTGCTAGTAGGAAACACACTGCATTAGCGGTGTGCTTCTATAATGCCACACCACTCGTATTTATTCACTAGTAAAAAAATAGACTTTTAGTTCCGGTTGGTAAGTAGTTTTATTCTCGGTTTTCCAACCGGAACTACGGAATCGGAACTAAAGTCCTTCTTTTTTAGTCCTGGTTGTGTTACAAATTGGGACTAAACGTCCTCCACGTGGGATACGGGGGCGCGCTGGGGCGGAGAACCTTTAGTGCTGGTTTATGACACCAACCGGGACTAAAGGCCCCCAAGTGTATTTTTTCATTCATATTTTTTCCTCTTTTTCTTTCACTTCCTCTTTTTTTTCCTATTTTTCAGAATTTCTATTATTTGAATTATTTGACCAGTTTAGTCTCTAACTACACTTAATCGCTAGTTAAATTACTTACTCGTGGTCAAACTTTCCGATCGGCCATCCATCCTCAAACTACTCCAGTAGTAGCACGCTTAACTTCTGAGTTCCTTTTGTCTCGCTTCCGAGTATTTTGCGCACACGTTATTGATATTAGTATCATATCAATCCTATGAACTTCTCTTTCACGATATCACACTTCTTTATTGTTTGAATTCCAAATTATTATTTTATTAAAAAAAAGTAATAAAGTAATAATAATCTTCAATAAAAAATAACAATATTTTTTTTGCGAAACCTAAAATCTGAATTTTTTTATATTTCCCTTTGGCAGTTTGAGAATCTAAAAAGATGGCAACCGGGCGAAGCCCGGTGAAATCGGATGTAAATTTTCGCGTAGATAGATTTTCATATATTAAATTTTTTTTCGAGTTCGTGTGCAAAAGTTATTTACATCTTACCGAAAAATACAGTTTTTTTTTGAAAAATAAGTCAAAATCCATGTTTATTATTTTTCATAATAACTAGATCACCTAACCTACCTACATCTAAGAGGATTTTAAATTTTAAATTTTCTATCATTTTCTTTTGTATTTTACAAAGCTAAAAAAAGGCGATATACTGGGCCGGGGGGTTCTGTGGAGCGAAAAATTCTAAAATTTCTTTTAGTCCCGGTTGGTGTCCCTAACCGGGACTAAAGGGGCCTTCCCCCTTTAGTCCCGGTTGGGGACACCAACCGGGAGTAAAGAGGCTCGCATCGGCCGCAGCCTGCCGCAACCCATTCAGTTCCAGTTGGTGTCTCCAACCGGGACTAAAGGTCACATTCGAACAGGGACTAAAACCGTGGAGTCCTAGCCGTTTGAACCGGGACTAATGTGAGCATTAGTCGCGGTTCTAAATGCGACTGGGACTAATGCTCCTTGCAACTCCAAATGAAAGGCCCTTTTTCTACTTGTAATTATTGGTGGCGTTGCAAATAGTGCAACGTTAGCTACTGGCTGGTGGCCCATGTGACACCGGCCCACCCTAAAATACTGGTGGGGTGGTTCATTGTGCCACGCAACCAATATAATTGGTACTACTGGCATGGGATAATGTTCCTTGGCACTAGTATTTCATGGTGGGCCCACCTTAATATACTGTCGTGACAAACGGGCCACGCCACTAGCCCATGTGGCCCACCTAGCCCAACCGCACAGTGACACCCAAGACCTACCACCCAACATGGTGCCGCCCCTCCCTTTCCTCTCCACTCCTATCTCCTCCCTCCCTCTCCCTCTCCCTCTCCACCCCATCCCTCTCCCTCGACGACCCTATCCTTCTCCACCACTCCATCTTCCTCTACGAGTCGATGCAGCCATCCTATCTGTTCCGTTGACTTGTCGTCTCCATCGCCCCATATGTGATGTCGCACGATGAGTGCATTTTTGGAGTGTTTTTTACCCCTTTAGTTAATATAGATATCCTCTTGTAGCAATATGTTTTTTGTATTTTATTGCGCTTCCGCGCACCTTTTGTGCTTGTTTACGAAGGATCTCAAAATATTAAGGCAATGATGAAATATCAATAAAACTTCCACTGATGGTATTTTGACGTGATAGAAAGCATCTAAGAACTTAACCACGCACCTGGGTCAAAGGAGAATGAGAGGACAGACATCTGAGAGTTTAGCGGACACCGGTACGGGTGGACCCCGCCCGTACCGTCCGCCCGTATGCACCTCTAGGAGCACCGCCTCGTCAAATACTTTTACCTAGCGCAAACGAGAGAGAGATGTGAGATACACAGCCGCCAAAAACACCGAAACACCGCCTCTGAGATAGATCTGGAGGAGGAACTTGGGAGAAGACATCATCCGGGCTGCTGCACGAATCATTGCAGTACAAGGCATCCCCCTCATCATCAGCAGCTGCATCACCATCACCAACACCGATCCCATTCTTATACAACCATAGTTGTGATCTCGATTGCTATTGTGGATTTGTATTTGAATTCATACTACTATCTTCATTCCATCCATAAGATTATGATGATGTTCTTGATTGTCTCCATGTGTGAGTAGTTCCATTCGTTCTTGTGGAGATAGAAACCCTAGCATGAATATGAGATGAATCAAAGATGATTTATGGTTTTAATATATGAATGTGTGTTAGTTTTCTCTCCTGATATTATATGAAGTGCACCATGTATTATTTGCGTTAGGGACTAGAGAGTGAACTACCCATGGAAGTATGGTAAAGTGTATGGCGAGAAGTGACATTACCATGGAGGCACTTTATCATATGGAAGAGGGGGATATAGGGAGACTCACTAAGCTCATATCGATAACCATGGGGAATCCCTTAATTGCGATAATTGATATGTGGTTTGCAGAAGGCTTTCCGCATTGGTTATTTAGAGATGCGATGACCGATGGTTTTCTGGGCGCATCTTGTTATGGAGCTCTCTCCACACTACATGATTAAAAGCATGGCCTATCTTGATTAACATCAATCCTAATGCTAGAGGTGGATCCAATAATCCCCGAGAACACTTCACGTTATTGAGTTTCCTTTCATTTCGCACAACGCTTGTTTACTTTATTGCCTTAGTACTTTATATACTTTCTTGCAACCAATTACAACAATCTTTAGAAACACCTTTATTTGAGATTAAAGAACGACTTACAAGTGTCCCTTAATAGATAGTGGCAAGGTGCATAAAGACCTTAACTAGTAGCTCCTCGTGGTGCAATAGTCTTATTTTGAAACTAGATACAGTTGATATGTGCACTTGCAGTCATCAAGCTATTTTCTGGCGCCGTTGCTGGGGAGCTCAACATTTTTGCTCTTTGTTCTTAGTTGCTAATTTATTAATTATTTTACTAAAGTCGTTTAATAGTTTCAAGCAAATACCATTGCTGCTCTTGGGCTTATGAATAAGCTTGACACAGTTGAATACCTCGGGAGATTCAATCGAGGATATGTTAAAGAATTTCCGAATGGAAGTGATGTGGAATATGCAATTCATCCATGTTTAATTGCCATTATGAAGGAGAAAAGTTTTGCAGGAGATGATACTGATGAGGATCCATATAATCATTTACGTTTCTTTACCGAGTTATGCTTGAATATTAAATTGAGAAACTATTCTGATGATGAATGAAAACTTAAATTGTTTAGTCAATCTCTAACCAACACTGCCCTGTCTTGGTATAGAACTTGTCCTGCAAAGAAAATTGATACTTGGGATAATCTAATGAAGGAGTTGATATTCCATTTTTATCCCATGGTTAAATCCGTCTAGGCGAGAAGGGTCATCACTAATTTCAAGAACCGCTGTGGCGAGAGTTTGATAAGAGCCTACTTAAGATAAAAATGTATGGTTCAAAGTTGTCCCCATCATGTTTTACCACCTTGGTATGTTTGCATATCTTTTATGGAGGACTTGATCAAGAAACTAAAAGAGAATTAGACTTGTTATCCGGTAGATCTTTAATGGACTTCACTCCTGAACAAG
The DNA here is from genome assembly GCF_019359855.2 of Lolium perenne. Lineage (NCBI taxonomy): Eukaryota > Viridiplantae > Streptophyta > Magnoliopsida > Poales > Poaceae > Lolium > Lolium perenne. The sequence continues at coordinate 4,900,009 of NC_067248.2, read as the reverse complement.
CTTGGATACGCCTAGATAAAGTTCACAAAAATAGGAAAACTTGGGGCTTTGATCTTGGGAGTGAAGGTGAAATAGAAATAGAATATGATTGTCTAAATTCTTATAAAGAAACCGGAAAAGTAAATGAAACGGCTAATGAACTTAACCTTTACAATGTTATGGTATTAGCTGTTATTTAGGCTTTTACATAATTCATTGGAGCACCCAAAAAGGAATGGCTACATTATACTCCACCACCTCAACCCGTTGAAGCCGCGCAAGTGGTGGTTGGTACACCTAAAGAAGTGCCGATCTAGAGGCGACCCTATGAAGACCCGCTTCCTTTTCCAAGGACAGCGGCAAAGCATATTAGAGCTCAACTCCTTGCAGAGCAAACAGAGAAGGAAATGGAGAAGGTAAAGGAACCAGAAGAAGAAGTTTATAATGAGGAACCCACCTATGAAGCTATGGAAGAAGAAAATGAGGTAACAAAGGAGGGTATTTTGGCTATGTATGCACATTGCAATGTAGTTGAACTTGACTCTGAAGCCTCCCAATTCGTTGAAGGTATGGTTAAAGCTAAGAATGTGGGTAAGCCTGTTCTTCCTTGAACTTTTGGTTGATCTTCTTATTATGGTCTTTCTGATATCGGGACAAATGTTAATGTTATTCCTTATAGATTTTATTTGATCAAGACTTTGACCACACGACGTATGGATTCCGACTTTCTAGATCTAGATCTAGATCTAGATTGAGCGGTCAATGTAGGATAGATAGATCTAGATCTACATAGGGATGTGGGAGATGCATGTAGGAAGGGAAGATTTGCTCAAAAAATATTAATTTCTTTGGTCAAATTGGCTAAATTTGGGGTAGAAATGGGCAAAAATTAGCTGGGTTGGGAGAAGGGTCGGGTTGTGTGAGAGGAGTGTGTGGGAGGATAGTGGGGTGAGTGGTTGTTGGCAGAAATAACTTCCCAGGTTACTGCCGGCGCACCAAGATGTGGGTGTGATGCGTGTGGTTGGCACGTCCGTTGGGAACCCCAAGAGGAAGGTGTGATGCGCACAGCGGCAAGTTTCCCTCAGTAAGAAACCAAGGTTTAATCGGACCAGTAGGAGTCAAGAAGCACGTTGAAGGTTGATGGCGGCGAGATGTAGTGCGGCGCAACACCAGGGATTCCGGCGCCAACGTGGAACCTGCACAACACAACCAAAGTACTTTGCCCCAACGAAACAGTGAGGTTGTCAATCTCACCGGCTTGCTGTAACAAAGGATTAACCGTATTGTGTGGAAGATGATTGTTTGCAGAAAACAGTAGAACAAGTATTGCAGTAGGTTGTATTTCAGTAAAGAGAATTGGACCGGGGTCCACAGTTCACTAGAGGTGTCTCTCCCATAAGACGAACAGCATGTTGGGTGAACAAATTACAGTTGGGCAATTGACAAATAAAGAGAGCATGACCATGCACATACATATCATGATGAGTATAGTGAGATTTAATTGGGCATTACGACAAAGTACATAGACCGCCATCCAACATGCATCTATGCCTAAAAAGTCCACCTTCAGGTTATCATCCGAACCCCCTCCAGTATTAAGTTGCTAACAACAGACAATTGCATTAAGTATTGCGCGTAATGTAACTAGTGACTACATCCTTGAACATAGCACTAATGTTTTATCCCTAGTGGCAACAGCACATCCATAACCTTAGAGGTTCTTGTCACCCCTCCAGATTCACGGAGACATGAACCCACTATCGAGCATAAATACTCCCTCTTGGAGTTACTAGCATCAACTTGGCCAGAGCATCCACTAATAACGGAGAGCATGCAAGATCATAAACAACACATAGATATAACTTTGATAATCAACATAACAAGTATTCTCTATTCATCGGATCCCAACAAACGCAACATATAGAATTACGAGATAGATGATCTTGATCATGTTAGGCAGCTCACAAGATCCGACAATGATAGCACAATGGGGAGAAGACAACCATCTAGCTACTGCTATGGACCCATAGTCCAGGGGTAGACTACTCACACATCACACCGGAGGCGACCATGGCGGCGTAGAGTCCTCCGGGAGATGATTCCCCTCTCCGGCAGGGTGCCGGAGGCGATCTCTGGATCCCCGAGATGGGATCGGCGTTGGCGGCGTCTCCGGAAGGTTTTCCGTATCGTGGCTCTCGGTGCGGGGGTTTCGTCACGGAGGCTATTTGTAGGCGGAAGGGCAGGTCAAGAGGCGGCACGGGGCCCCACACCATAGGGCCGCGCGGCCAAGGGGGCCGCGCCGCCTAGGGCGTGGCCCCCTCGTGGCCCCTCTTCGTCTCTCCTTCGGACTTACGGAAGCTTCGTGGAAAAATAGGCCCTGGGCTTTGATTTCGTCCAATTCCGAGAATATTTCCTTACTAGGATTTCTGAAACCAAAAACAGCAGAAACTTGACAGCGGCACTTCGGCATCTTGTTAATAGGTTAGTTCCGAGAAAATGCACGAATATGACATAAAGTGTGCATAAAACATGTAGATAACATCAATAATGTGGCATGGAACATAAGAAATTATCGATACGTCGGAGACGTATCAGCATCCCCAAGCTTAGTTCTGCTCGTCCCGAGGTAAAACGATAACACGAGATAATTTACGGAGTGACATGCCATCATAATCTTGATCATACTATTTGTAAAGCATATGTAGTGAATGCAGCGATCAAAACAATGTATATGACATGAGTAAACAAGTGAACCATAAAGCAAAGACTTTTCATGAATAGCACTTCAAGACAAGCATCAATTAAGTCTTGCATAAGAGTTAACTCATAAAGCAATAATTCAAAGTAAAGGTATTGAAGCAACACAAAAGAAGATTAAGTTTCAGCGGTTGCTTTCAACTTGTAACATGTATATCTCATGGATATTGTCAACATAGAGTGATATAATAAGTGCAATAAGCAAGTATGTAGGAATCAATGCACAGTTCACACAAGTGTTTGCTTCTTGAGGTGGAGAGAAATAGGTGAACTGACTCAATATTGAAAGTAAAAGAATGGTCCTCCATAGAGGAAAAGCATCGATTGCTATATTTGTGCTAGAGCTTTGATTTTGAAAACATGAAACAATTTTGTCAACGGTAGTAATAAAGCATATGCATCATGTAAATTATATCTTATAAGTTGCAAGCCTCATGCATAGTGTACTAATAGTGCCCGCACCTTGTCCTAATTAGCTTGGACTACCGGATCATCACAATGCACTGTTTTAACCAAGTGTCACAAAGGGGTACCTCTATGCCGCCTGTACAAAGGTCTAAGGAGAAAGCTCGCATTGGATTTCTCGCTATTGATTATTCTTCAACTTAGACATCCATACCGGGACAACATAGACAACAGATAATGGACTCCTCTTTTATGCATAAGCATATAACAACAATTAATAATTTTCTCATTTGAGATTTGAGGATTGTTGTCCAAAACTGAAACTTCCACCATGCATCATGGCTTTAGTTAGCGGCCCAATGTTCTTCTCTAACATATGCATGCTTAACCATAAGGTGGTAGATCTCTCTTACTTCAGACAAGACGGACATGCATAGCAACTCACATGAAATTCAACAATGAATAGTTGATGGCGTCCCAGGTGAACATGGTTATCGCACAACAAGCAACTTAATAAGAGATAAAGTGCATAATTACATATTCAATACCACAATAGTTTTTAAGCTATTTGTCCCATGAGCTATATATTGCAAAGGTGAATGATGGAATTTTAAAGGTAGCACTCAAGCAATTTACTTTGGAATGGCGGAAAATACCATGTAGTAGGTAGGTATGGTGGACACAAATGGCATAGTGGTTGGCTCAAGTATTTTGGATGCATGAGAAGTATTCCCTCTCGATACAAGGTTTAGGCTAGCAAGGCTTATTTGAAACAAACACAAGGATGAACCGGTGCAGCAAAACTCACATAAAAGACATATTGAAAACATTATAAGACTCTACACCGTCTTCCTTGTTGTTCAAACTCAATACTAGAAATTATCTAGACCTTAGAGAAACCAAATATGCAAACCAAATTTTAGCATGCTCTATGTATTTCTTCATTAATGGGTGCAAAGCATATGATGCAAGAGCTTAATAATGAGCACAACAATTGCCAAGTATCACATTACCCAAGACATTTATAGCAATTACTACATGTATCATTTTCCAATTCCAACCATATAACAATTTAACGAAGAAGAAACTTCGCCATGAATACTATGAGTAGAAACCAAGGACATACTTGTCCATATGCTACAGCGGAGCGTGTCTCTCTCCCATAAAGTGAATGCTAGGATCCATTTTATTCAAACAAAACAAAAAACAAAAACAAACCGACGCTCCAAGAAAAAGCACATAAGATGTGATGGAATAAAAATATAGTTTCAGGGGAGGAACCTGATAATGTTGTCGATGAAGAAGGGGATGCCTTGGGCATCCCCAAGCTTAGACGCTTGAGTCTTCTTGATATATGCAGGGGTGAACCACCGGGGCATCCCCAAGCTTAGAGCTTTCACTCTCCTTGATCATGTTGCATCATACTCCTCTCTTGATCCTTGAAAACTTCCTCCACACCAAACTCGAAACAACTCATTAGAGGGTTAGTGCACAATATAAATTGACATATTCAGAGGTGACACAATCATTCTTAACACTTCTGGACATTGCATAATGCTACTGGACACTAGTGGATCAAAGAAATTCATCCAACATAGCAAAAGAGGCAATGCGAAATAAAAGGCAGAATCTGTCAAAACAGAACAGTTCGTATTGACGAATTTTAAAATGGCACCAGACTTGCTCAGATGAAAATGCTCAAATTGAATGAAAGTTGCGTACATATCTGAGGATCATGCACGTAAATTTGCTTAATTTTCTGAGCTACCTACAGGGAGGTGGACCCAGATTCGTGACAGCAAAGAAATCTGGAACTGTGCAGTAATCCAAATCTAGTACTTACTTCTCTATCAACGGCTTAACTTGGCACAACAAAACACAAAACTAAGATATGGAGAGGTTGCTACAGTAGTAAACAACTTCCAAGACACAAAATAAAAACAAAGTACTGTAGGTAAAAACATGGGTTGTCTCCCATAAGCGCTTTTCTTTAACGCCTTTCAGCTAGGCGCAGAAAGTGTGCATCAAGTATTATCAAGAGACGAAGTGTCAACATCATAATTTGTTCTCATAATAGAATCAAAAGGTACCTTCATTCTCTTTCTAGGGAAGTGTTCCATACCTTTCTTGAGAGGAAATTGATATTTTATATTACCTTCCTTCATATCAATAATAGCACCAACAGTTCGAAGAAAAGGTCTTCCCAATATAATGGGACAAGATGCATTGCATTCAATATCCAAGACAACAAAATCAACGGGGACAAGGTTATTGTTAACGGTAATGCGAACATTATCAACTTTCCCCAAAGGTTTCTTTGTGGAATGATCAGCAAGATTAATATCCAAATAACAATTTTTCAATGGTGGCAAGTCAAGCATATTATAAATTTTCTTAGGCATAACAGAAATACTTGCACCAAGATCACATAAAGCATTACAATCAAAATCTTTAACCTTCATCTTAATGATGGGCTCCCAACCATCCTCTAGCTTTTTAGGAATAGAGGCTTCGCGCTCTAATTTCTCTTCTCTAGCTTTTATGAGAGCATTTGTAATATGATGCGTGAAAGCCAAATTTATAGCACTAGCATTAGGACTTTTAGCAAGTTTTTGCAAGAACTTTATAACTTCAGAGATGTGGCAATCATCAAAATTCAAACCATTATAATCTAAAGCAATAGGATCATCATCCCCAATGTTGGAAAAAATTTCAGCAGCTTTATCATAGGCAGTTTCAGCAGTTTTAGCGATTTCGAGGCAGTTTTCGCGCTTTGCATTAGAAGTGGAAACATTGCTAACACCAATTCTTTTATTAGTATTAGTAGGGGGTGCAGCAACATGTGTAGCATTAGCATTACTAGTGGTGGTAATAGTCCAAACTTTAGCTACATTCTTCTCTTTAGCTAGTTTTTCATTTTCTTCTCTATCCCACCTAGCACGCAGTTCAGCCATTAATCTTATATTCTCATTAATTCTAACTTGAATGGCATTTGCTGTAGTAACAATTTTATTATGATGATTCTCATTAGGCAAAACTTTTGATTTCAAAAGATCAACATCAGCAGCAAGACTATCGACTTTAGAAGCAAGTATATCAATTTTCCCAAGCTTTTCTTCAACAGATTTGTTAAAAGCAGTTTGTGTACTGATAAATTCCTTAAGCATGGCTTCAAGTCCAGGGGGTGAACTCCTATTATTGTTGTAAGAATTCCCATAAAAATTACCATAGCCGTTGCCATTATTATAAGGATATGGCCTATAGTTGTTACTAGAATTGTTCCGGTAAGCATTGTTGTTGAAATTATTATTTTTAATGAAGTTTACATCAACATGTTCTTCTTGTGCAACCAATGAAGCTAACGGAACATTATTAGGATCAATATTAGTCCTATCATTCACAAGCATAGACATAATAGCATCAATCTTATCACTCAAGGAAGAGGTTTCTTCGACAGAATTTACCTTCTTACCTTGTGGAGCTCTTTCCGTGTGCCATTCAGAGTAGTTGATCATCATATTATCAAGAAGCTTTGTTGCTTCACCAAGAGTGATGGACATAAAGGTACCTCCAGCAGCTGAATCCAATAAATTCCGTGAAGAAAAATTTAGTCCTGCATAGAAGGTTTGGATGATCATCCAAGTAGTCAGTCCATGAGTTGGGCAATTTTTAACCAGAGATTTCATTCTTTCCCAAGCTTGAGCAACATGTTCAGTATCTAATTGTTTAAAATTCATTATGCTACTCCTCAAAGATATAATTTTAGCAGGGGGATAATATCTACCAATAAAAGCATCCTTGCATTTAGTCCATGAATCAATACTATTCTTAGGCAGAGATAGCAACCAATCTTTAGCTCTTCCTCTTAATGAGAAAGGGAACAATTTTAGTTTAATAATATCACCATCTACATCTTTATATTTTTGCATTTCACATAATTCAACAAAATTATTAAGATGGGCAGCAGCATCATCAGAACTAACACCAGAAAATTGCTCTCGCATAACAAGATTCAGTAAAGCAGGTTTAATTTCAAAGAATTCTGCTGTAGTAGCAGGTGGAGCAATAGGTGTGCATAAGAAATCATTATTATTTGTGGTTGTGAAATCACACAACTTAGTATTTTCAGCGTTGGCCATTTTAGCAACAGTAAATAAAGCAAACTAGATAAAGTAAATACAAGTAAACTAATTTTTTTGTGTTTTTGATATAGCAAACAAGATAGCAAATAAAGTAAAACTAGCAACTAATTTTTTTGTATTTTGATTTAGTGCAGCAAACAAAGTAGTAAATAAAACTAAGCAAGACAAAAACAAAGTAAAGAGATTGAGAAGTGGAGACTCCCCTTGCAGCGTGTCTTGATCTCCCCGGCAAAGGCGCCAGAAATTTGCTTGATGCGTGTGGTTGGCACGTCCGTTGGGAACCCCAAGAGGAAGGTGTGATGCGCACAGCGGCAAGTTTCCCTCAGTAAGAAACCAAGGTTTAATCGGACCAGTAGGAGTCAAGAAGCACGTTGAAGGTTGATGGCGGCGAGATGTAGTGCGGCGCAACACCAGGGATTCCGGCGCCAACGTGGAACCTGCACAACACAACCAAAGTACTTTGCCCCAACGAAACAGTGAGGTTGTCAATCTCACCGGCTTGCTGTAACAAAGGATTAACCGTATTGTGTGGAAGATGATTGTTTGCAGAAAACAGTAGAACAAGTATTGCAGTAGGTTGTATTTCAGTAAAGAGAATTGGACCGGGGTCCACAGTTCACTAGAGGTGTCTCTCCCATAAGACGAACAGCATGTTGGGTGAACAAATTACAGTTGGGCAATTGACAAATAAAGAGAGCATGACCATGCACATACATATCATGATGAGTATAGTGAGATTTAATTGGGCATTACGACAAAGTACATAGACCGCCATCCAGCATGCATCTATGCCTAAAAAGTCCACCTTCAGGTTATCATCCGAACCCCCTCCAGTATTAAGTTGCTAACAACAGACAATTGCATTAAGTATTGCGCGTAATGTAACTAGTGACTACATCCTTGAACATAGCACTAATGTTTTATCCCTAGTGGAAACAGCACATCCATAACCTTAGAGGTTCTTGTCACCCCTCCAGATTCACGGAGACATGAACCCACTATCGAGCATAAATACTCCCTCTTGGAGTTACTAGCATCAACTTGGCCAGAGCATCCACTAATAACGGAGAGCATGCAAGATCATAAACAACACATAGATATAACTTTGATAATCAACATAACAAGTATTCTCTATTCATCGGATCCCAACAAACGCAACATATAGAATTACAGATAGATGATCTTGATCATGTTAGGCAGCTCACAAGATCCGACAATGATAACACAATGGGGAGAAGACAACCATCTAGCTACTGCTATGGACCCATAGTCCAGGGGTAGACTACTCACACATCACACCGGAGGCGACCATGGCGGCGTAGAGTCCTCCGGGAGATGATTCCCCTCTCCGGCAGGGTGCCGGAGGCGATCTCCTGGATCCCCCGAGATGGGATCGGCGTTGGCGGCGTCTCTGGAAGGTTTTCCGTATCGTGGCTCTCGGTACTGGGGGTTTCGTCACGGAGGCTATTTGTAGGCGGAAGGGCAGGTCAAGAGGCGGCACGGGGGCCCCACACCATAGGGCCGCGCGGCCAAGGGGGGGCCGCGCCGCCCTAGGGTGTGGCCCCCTCGTGGCCCCTCTTCGTCTCTCCTTCGGACTTCTGGAAGCTTCGTGGAAAAATAGGCCCCTGGGCTTTGATTTCGTCCAATTCCGAGAATATTTCCTTACTAGGATTTCTGAAACCAAAAACAGCAGAAAACAGCAACTGGCACTTTGGCATCTTGTTAATAGGTTAGTTCCAGAAAATACACGAATATGACATAAAGTGTGCATAAAACATGTAGATAACATCAATAATGTGGCATGGAACATAAGAAATTATCGATACGTCGGAGACGTATCAGGGTGCGCCGGCAGTATTTTGGCCACCCGTCTATACTTGGTGCGGGCCAGGCCCAGAAATTACTCCCGGCGCACCAGGCCAAGGCCGCGCCGGCAATAGCGAATTACCGCCGGCGCGCCCCTTTTCTGGTGCGCCGGCAGTACTTTCTGGGCCTGGCCCGGATCGGGCGAGCGACGGCCAGGTTTTATCGCTGGCACATCTTTCCTTCTGGTGCGCCGGCAGTATGACACCATCGCCGGCGCGGCGGCTTTTCGGTGCGCCGGCACTATTTGCCACCGGCGCATGGATTTTCTGGTGCGCCGGCACTGCTATTTTCATCTATAGGCCTTTTCCTAGTAGTGTGAGCATTCAAGATGAACTTGAACAAGCAAAATTAGAAGACACATATATGACAATAATGCCTTCTAATAAAACTCTTCGAGTTCCTATGGGAATAATAAGAAATGTGCCTATTACCATTGGACCTTATAAATATCACATTGATTTCGTTGTCATTGATATGCCAATTGACTCTCATTGTCCAATCATTTTTGGAAGAACATGTCTGAACACTACAGGGGCTAACATTGATTGTAGGAAAGAAACTATCTCCCTCAAGTTTGGGGAGGAATTCATGCACTCCCACTTTTCAAAATTTGAGCATAAGCTAATTATTGAAAATTTTGAGGAAGAAGAACCTGAGGAAGAAGGTAATCTTACCAATCTTGCTGTTGTCTTTTATGATAGCCCTGAAGATAAAATGGAAAGTAGTCTACTTGAGAATGATGATGCCATGAGAGATATAGCTAAAGAGGAGATGGATGAGTATCTAGACTCCTCTCCCGTGGTTAATTCCTCTTTGAACAAAAGTTATGAAACACCTAAAAGAAAGGGAGATGAAGCTTTGCCACCTCCAGAATTGAAGCATCTCCCGCCAGACTTGAAATATAGGTTTCCAGACGAAACAAATAAATACTCCATTATTATAAGTGCTAACCTTGCAGATAAAGAGGAGGAGCAACTAATGATGGTACTTAAAATGCACCGTAAAGTCCTTGGTTATTCCTTGGATGACTTGAAAGGGATTAGTCCCTCGATAGCTACTCATAAAATATTCATGGAAGAAGGAGCTCAACCTGTTGCAGATTTTCAAAGGAAACTTAAACCTGAAATGAAAGAAGTGGTAAGAAAGGAAATCATTCACCTTCTTGATGCAGGTATTATTTATCATGTCAAAGAGAGTGATTGGGTAAGGCATGTTCATTGTGTCCCAAAGAAAGGAGGGTTTATTGACGTGCCAAATAAACACAATGAAATGGTTCCAACTCGAACTGCCGTGGGACATAGAATGTGCATTGATTTTAGAAAACTCAATAAAGAAACTAGAAAGGATCATTACATACTACCATTTATAGATCAAACATTAGAAATGCTTCCTAGACACTCCTACTTTTTTTATCTAGATGGATAATCTGGTTTCTCTCAAATAGATGTTCATTCCGAAGATCAACTGAAAACAATGTTCACTTGTCCTTTTGGATTATATGCTTACCGTAGAATGCCTTTTGATTTATGCAACGCACCTGCTACTTTCCAGAGATGCATGGCTGCCATATTTGCTGATTATGTTGAGGACATAATGGAAGTATTCATGGACAACTTTTCCGACCACGGAACTTCATTTAACCATTGTTTGCATAATTTGCATAAGGTTTCGCAGAGATGTGAAGACACAAATCTAGTCTTGAACTGGGGAAAATGTCATTTCATGGTTCAAGAAGGGATAGTGCTTGGTCATAAGATCTCGGGTAGAGGAATAGAAGTTGACAAATCAAAAGTTGAAGCCATAGAGAATACCACCACCACGAGATGTTAAAGGTACAAGAAGTTTTCTTGATCATGCAGGATTTTACAAAAGGTTTATTAGAAACTTTTCTAAAATTGCAATACCTCTAACTAATTTTCTACAAAAGAATGTTCGTTTTAAATTTGATGAAAGATGTCTTGTTGCTTTCAACATTCTTAAACAAGCTCTTCTTAAAGCTTCAATGATCAAACCACCAGATTGGAGGAAACATTTTGAGTTGCTTTGCGAGGCAAGCAATGAACCATCGGTGTTGCTTTGTGCCAGCGTGATGGTGATGAACTAAATATCATTCATCATGCTAGCCGCACTCTTAACAATGCACAAATAAACTACCCAATGGTTGAAAAAGAATTCTTTGAAGTTGTGTTTGCTTGTGAAAAGTCTAGATCTTATATCACTGACTCGAAAGTTAGAGTCCATACTGATCATGAATGCTTGAAAGAAATCCTTGAAAGGACAAATGTTCAGCCTAGAATGATCCGTTGGTTTTTGCTTTTTCAAAAAATTGACCTATAAATTTTGCAAAGGAAGGTAGAACCACTTGAGATTCAAGAACCTTCGGACGAAGGCACACCACAGGGTAAAGTGGCTACAATTTGTGTGCCTCTAGGTACTCTCTATCCTGAAAAAGGATTTTCCCCCATTATTTGTGATGGTTTTAGCAAACATTTGCTGCCAACCATATACGAACGAAAAGGGAAAATAACCTAAACGGTTCAAGAAGACAAAACCGACCGAGACTGATGCTGAGTAAGTCAGAGGTATTACTATTTTTTTAGGTTATTTCCTAGTTTTCCACCTTTTTAGTTTTCGTTTTTAAGCTCTTTTTTGTTTTTCTGAGTCTACAACAAGTTTTTTGACCCCGGTATGGGTGGACGGTACGGCCGCACGCGCCCGTACGGGTGGTCTCCAAACTTTTAGTACTTTGTGTAGGGTTCGTAGCATAGAAAACAAAAAAATTCTACCGCAAGAATGAATAAAACCAAGATCCAATCTATGGAAAAGCCAAGATCTAATCTATGAGATCAGAGCAACGAGATAGATGAGAAACTAACCCTCAAAGATCCAAAGCGTTAACGAGATCAGATCTCATTGTTGATGAAGAAGTTTGTTCCGGTGTTGCGATCGGGCAGCACTTTCGTACTCGGTCACACGTACGGAGTCGATGTAGACATCCTCTCCCCATTCCAGCGGGCAACGGATGTAATAGATCCCCTCGGAATCCCAACAGCACGACGGCGTGGTGTTGGTGGTGGAGGAGAAATCCAGCAGGGCTTTGCCAAGCCCGCGTAGGAAGAAGGAGGAGGGAGAGAGGTGGCGGCTAGGGTTGGGGAAGGGGTGTGTGGCTGACCTGCCCCCTCACCTCTATTTATAATGGAAGGGGTGGCCAAGGCAGCCCCCTTGGGCCCCACCAGTGCACAGAAGGAAAGGGGGACAAAAATCATCCCCTTCCAAGTTTGCTTCCCCTTCGAAATTTGCACCCTAAATCATGGGATTCGATCTTATCTCTCTATATTTGATCCTATCCCTTTAGGGGCTGGCCGGCTGGGCCTTTGAGGTCTTAGTGAGCCTGGCCCAAGAGGCCAGGCTGCACCCCCTCGGCCCAGGTAGCCCCTCCCGGGTCATGGGCCCACCGGTGGCCCTCCGAAACCTTCTAGAAACATTTGGTCAAACACTAAAACTATTCCCGAACCCTGGAAAGTAACTTCCCTTGAATGAATATAATTTTTAGGAAAATTCTGGACCTCCTCGTGATGTCCTGGATCCCATCTGAGACTACGAAAACATTCGGTCTCCATCTCATATTCCATATCTACTTAAACAACATCGAACCTTAAGTGTGTCACCCTACGGTTCGCGAACTATGCAGACATGATCGAGACATCTCTCCGACCAATAGCCAATAGCGGGACCTGGAGATCCATAATGGCTCCTAGATATTTAACGATGACTTCGTGATCGAAAGAACCATAAACATACAATACCAATTCCCTTTGTCGTGCGATACTTTACTTATCCGAGATTCGATCATCGGTATCTCCATACCTACTTCAACCTCGTTACTGATAAGTACTCTTTACTCATACCGTGATATGACATCCCTTGTGACCTAGTCATATGCTTGCAAGCTAATTGGATGCCATTCCACCGAGAGGGCCTAGAGTATATCTATCCGTCATTTGGATGGACAAATCCCACTCTTGATCCATGCGCTTCAATACATACTTTCAGAATACCGAATGCCACCTTTATAACCACCCAGTTACGAAGTGGCGTTTGATGTCATCAAAGCATTCCTCCGGTGTTGGTGATTAACATGATCTCATGGTTGAAGGATTAGGTTACTATGTATTTGAGAGCAAAAAGCAAAACGAACTTAATGACTTGATCTTATGCTATGCTTACTATGGGTGTGTGTCCATCACATCATTCTCCTAATGATATGATCCTGTTATTAATAACATCCAATGTTCATGATCAGGAAACCATGATTATCTATTAATCAACAAGCTAGTTAAATAAGAGGCTTACTAGGGACTGTGGTGGTTTATAAATCACACATGTATTAATGTTTCCAGTTAACACAATTATAGCATGGGATATAAACATTTATCATAAACACAAAGATATAATAATAACAACTTTATTATTGCCTCTTGGGCATATCTCCGACACTTTGTGCCGTCGTTTTGATCAATTTGTATTTTCTTTAAGACTTTAGTACGGGAAGACAATACGACCGAACGCGCCCGTACGGGTGGTCACCAAACTTTCAGTACTTTTTGCCTTGCGTTCTTCCGATCTGAAAAAATAATAAAAATATATTATTTACCGCCTCTCTGAGTCAGTAACTCTGGTACGACCGAACTGTACAGGGCAAACCCGCTTGTACCAACTTTTTTGGAAGGTTTTCAACCGACGTTTTTGTTTCAGATTTTTGGGAAATCATTGGGTATAGTCAGCCCGTACGGGCCGCGCCCGTACCGATGGTCGCCGCATATACCAGATATTCCTTTTTAACTCTTTTCCCTTCCTTATTTCATTGAGATTCTTTTCCTGTGCGACTATAACTCCAATTCCACGAGATTTTCCTTTACCTAACCCTTAATAAAGTTCCCGAAAGCTTCTTCTTCAACTCTTTCAGATCTTCGTGACTGGATGCGTTATTCAGCTCCAGGCAAGGGAAAACCTCTCGGTCTCATGGCTCCATCTTTGGACAGCTTCCAAGCCTCATCCATTGAGGCTGATGACCGCGAAGTTCAAGGTCTTAGCCCGAGGAATCGGGAGCCATCCTACGGCTCATTCAATGAAGATTAGGAGGTCTTCACACATCAAGCTTCACACGATTGGAGGCAACTAGAGCACCTTGCCATTGTGACGCCCGAAGATGAAGAGGAAGCCAAGAAGCCTCACGGGAAGGGACACGTAGAGTCACTCAAGCTCATCACCACCAACTACGCGTCACCAAAACGTAAGTTTAACGGAGTTGATGCAGGAATGTCAACACCCGGATTTTTAAGTCCCGATGCCAATTATGCCATACATCGCAATCCCAGGAAGATTGTTTTTGCGAGACATTACAGTTGATATCATAGAGTCATCATTCATTACAAACCATAGTCTTCTTACAACAATAGATCACATGATCCACACTTACAATAATAGTTGATCTAATGATCAACAAACACACACATAGCGGAAGCGAAGTAGTAGTAGTCCATCTAATCCACAGGCAACGCTTGACGTTAGAAGACGATCCTAGTTATCGTAGACGTCCTGCTGTCCATCTTCCTGGTACTGTTGCTCCTCTTCATAGTCTGGCCATTTGAATAGCCAGGGACACAGCCATGAGTACTTTAAAGTACTCGCAAACTAATACTAGTGTAAGCACTATCAACTATAGTAAGGGGGTTCTAAGCTCTAGGTTTATTTGCATAAAGCCAGTTTTATTTCATAATCTCTTAGTAGTAAAAGACTCCTCATTTGCTTAACTAACTCAAGTGGGAACATTAGTGTCATTCCCACCACTCTGTTGTGATCAATTCAATTTCACCTTTCAAGTTCAAGTCACGAGTCACCAGTCACATGTAACCTTTTTGAAAAGTTCTGATGACGGAACAGTATGGCCTTTCCAACCGTCCTTAACCGTGGACACGGCTATTCGAATAGGTTTACACTCTGCAGAGGTTGTACACTTGTGCCACAACTTTTGATTACATCCGTCAGGGATAGCCCTAAATACTCATACTCAGTATGTGGATCATCAACCATAACTTTTCACTTACATACCCTAGTATAGGCACCTCTCCCCATGAGCTTGGCCTCCTAGTGATAACCATCTGCTAACCTGGGAACTGCACAGGGCTTGGGTCGGACATTCACCTTCAAAATTCACGTCATTTCACATTTTATGGAGGCAGCCTCGGCATAACCCCTATGACGCTTGTTTAGAGGGAACCCATACTAACGCACCTAAACTTCCAGTTAAGCCCTACCCATAATCAGGTATTGTGGGGGTACTCAAAAATTGGAATGGTATCGCATCCGAACCCAACCATCAGCTTTTGTCAAATTCATCATGTCATTCACAAGTCATATTCACCTT
This sequence comes from Lolium perenne, assembly GCF_019359855.2. Classification (NCBI taxonomy): domain Eukaryota; kingdom Viridiplantae; phylum Streptophyta; class Magnoliopsida; order Poales; family Poaceae; genus Lolium; species Lolium perenne. The sequence goes on along the minus strand of NC_067248.2, from coordinate 4,884,433 downwards.
CAAAAATCTTTCAGTAGAATGACTCATCATTCCAAGGTTTTTCCAAGTCATTTGTTTCACAAGTTCCCATCTAGAGTAGTCAATTTTAGTTTAGCACTAGCAACTAGTCATGAGGGGTGCTAACTTACTTGTAGCTATCTAGGCTAAGTTTGATGCTCTTGTACTCCTCTTATACTTAGACCAAAGTTAACTATAAAAGTAAGCTTTAATAAATAAAGTAAAAACCTTGCAAGAATAAAACTTGGGATGGGATCCTGAGACATAGAATAAAATGGTAATGGTGCCTTGCTCTAGTAGAGCTTTGCATTAGGGTAGCTTGCGAGAGTATAGCTGGCTCATGGTAATATCTGGGGTTAGCAGTAGCTTGCCTTGATTGGTGCAGTGGTCAAAGTTTTCTTCTTCTTCCTCGTAGAAGACCTCCTCCTCCTGGTATTCTTCGGTACTAGCGTCTATAAACGGATACGAGGTATACAATCACCAAACAATTCTTAAGTACTAGTCTAAACACACAAATGGTGCACCCAAGCTAATTTAGCAGCACATCCTTATTAACCTGGGGGTTGACTTTGTTTTCTTGTTAAGAAAAATAATTTCCTCTCATTAAAAATATTGATTAGGGTTTCTATTTAGTTCTTTGGAGAAATAATTTCCTCTCATTGAATCTTGTTAAGATTTAATTTCCTCAAATAATAAGGTATGAACACATGTTGACCAAGGTCAACACTTCATCTTTATTACTTGGGGAAAATGATTTAAATGAGGTAGTATACCTCATGCAATTTAATACTAACATAGTAGTAATTTAATATCACCAAATAATACAATATGAGATTATATAGACCAAAGTCATTACCTCATGTTGGATTACTTGAGACAAAGATTTAAATGAGATAATATCTCTCATACTATTTAATAAATAGTTTTTGATAATTTAAATGGACTAGTAATAGCCATATAGCTATTATTTACTCTAGCCCATGATCCTATGAAACAACCATGTCATATTTTTACATAGTCAGATAGACAATATAAAATGTGATTTTTGAGAGTTGGAATCAACTCAAAATAGTTTATGGTTGAATTTTAATAAATCTTTGAAGTTTGAAAAGGCCCTGCCTTGTTATTTTTACTACATTAATTCTATAATGAATCTAGGGTTGAGACCAGTGTAGTTGTTTAGATAATTTCATAAGCTTTCCAAATATGTAAAATTTATCAAATTTGGTTCAGTAGATTTTATTCTATTTAATTTTGAATAAGGCATCTGCAAGGAAATGGAATTAAATCAAATTATTCGAATTTGAATTATTGGGCTTGCGCGGGAAACGAAGTTGGGCCACAGGGAGAAAAATGAATGGGCCGGCCCAGCTGTGCTCCGGTGCGCAGCGGGCCGCCTGACGGGTGGGCTCCACCTGTCAGTGGTATTTAAACGTGAAACGGTACCGATCAACGTGAGGCGTAGGATTAGAAATAGATCGTGCGGCCGACGAGCATCGTCGTCTCCGACGAGATGCCGTGGCTCTGGCGGCGAGGCTAGGGGGTCGGAGGGCCTACCGGTGCTCCGGCGATCGTCGGAGGGGTGCGCGGCAACGTTGGTGTGGACGACGGGGCTCCAGGTACAGGCGGCTTCGCTCGAGGTGGCTCCAATCGACGGCGAGAGGCTGCGGGTACTGGCGGGCTCCGGCGTCAAATTGGTGCTGCTCCGGCGAGGATGTGGCTAGGTAATGGGTCGAGGAGAAGCAGGGACGAGAGGAGAGCGAGATGGTGTGAAAAAATGAGGAGCGGGAGGCGTCTATTTATAGCGGCGCGAGGGTGCTGCTGGGGTGAGCTCCGGTCAATCGTGTCTGCGGCGGTACTGGCGGCAAAGCTTGGAAGGGGACGACGGCGACAGAGCATCCGCGAGTAGCTGAGCATGTCTAGGCGCTAGGTAGAGGTGTGGTGATGAGCTAGGCAGCGGCGGAGAAGTAGGGGAGGACGTAGGCGACGGGGCACGCACGCGTTCTGGCGCGTCCAGGGCGCAGTGAGCGTGCACGCTGGCATGCCTGGGCGTTCTGGGCGCGTCCTGGCCAGCGCTTTGTCGCGTTCTCCTTGGCCAAGGGCTAGGTCCAGCGTGTTCAGGGGAGATGGGAGATGCTCCAGGACAAGGTTAAAGTGAGAGGAGGGATCAGAGAGGAGAGATGGCATGGAGGATGGCATGGTGCACGGCATGGCCAGGTCCTGCTGCTCTCCTTGCTTTAATCATCAAGGGTTTTGGCATGGTTTGGTCCAGGAGTCATAGAAGGACAATGATCATCACGAATCAAATCGGGTTTAGTCAAGAAACTGCTGGATAAAAGGGTGTGTGAGTAATTCAGTTTGCTGCCTGCCAGGTGTTCGATGAAATGGCCGCAAGAACATTTTATTTGAATTTTGCAAAAAAAATTTTGGAGTTGATTTAAATATTATGAGGCACACACTGGTGGTGGTGGGGTGCAAAATTGAGTTGGTTTGTGAAATTCCAAAATGTGGAGAAACTAGATTCTGTTTCAGGGTTGCCACTTGGTATGCTTATATTAAGCAATTGAGGCAGAGTCAACCATGTTGGTCAACACAAAAAGGGTTCACCTTGATGTGCTCTTGGATGAGGTGGAAAGAGTTGTCAGGGTTTGGTTTAAGATTTGCTTAATATAGGAGCTCAAAGTGGGTGCCAGGATATAAATGGCAGATTTGACCATTATCATATGTGAGCTCAATTTGAATTTTTTTTTGATTTGATTTGAGTTCCTTTGATTCCAAAGTGTTTGTTATTTGTCTATTGATGTTTCCCAAGCATTGGCACAAGTCATTGTGGCCTTGGTTGAGGATTTGCAAAAATGGCCATTTGCTCTCATATGGCTTTTTCTTTTATTCCCCTTTTCTCTTACTTGATTTCTTTTGGACCTCAATTGGCAAGGGTTAGGGTTTTAGAGGTATTAGTAACACTCAAGCAAACAATCATGGCACAACTCAAACCAAACATGCATGATCACTATGCACACTATGCAACATATTAAAAGTTTTTGTTAGTTCCAAAATTTTGAATATTGGAAACTCCTTTTCTTATTGATTTGAAATTTGGGATGTTACAAGGAACCTATGAAGAAACCACCACGCACACGTCCACAACGAAGAAAGTCACGGTGAACGCCCGCATCAGCGTTAAACCGCTGGAGCAGTGGAATTTTAACCTGAAAAATGGACCAACTCCCCCAAACAAGCCACTCATGAGGACCAAACAACGTATTAGCCAGCTAGAGAACTACCAGAGAGAAGAAATTGTTAATCAGGACATAGTGCGTCGGTGCCTCCTGAACCTGGAGAACAAGGAGACCAATGAGATGGTTGAAGTGATCACGGACGCAATGGACTCCACACGTCTGAACTGCAAAAGGCTCTCTATCGCATATCTGCCCTGGAAGAGATGAACTGAAAGCTCCGTGCGGCTGATGGCTCCCAAGTGCAGGAGATCAATTGTAGTACTTTTCAATAAAGAAAGGTTGTCGAACCCACAAGGAGCTGAAGGTATTGGTTAGCAAAATAACAAGAAAGCAGTAATAATAAAGTAACAGTTTTGGTGTTTTGGGTATATAGTTTGTAATAAAAATAAAGTGCGGAAAGTAAATAGCAAATAAGTAAATGCTCTCAATGAGAGAAAAGCCCAATCCTCTATGTAGCAAGAGAACAAGCTCAAGTGTGTGTGCTTATATGAGACAAAGGTTCCCGAGGGCGGCATGGATTCACTAGCATCTGAGTTCTAGACAACATGGTAAATATCTCGTCAAGTTTTATTCAATTAGGGGCGGAGCCTTAATTAGGTGCAGCCATAAGCATGTGCAAATACACCCCTTATGATGGGACCAAGAGCCATTTTCATGTGCAAGTATAGGAATTATTAAGACATAAATGTCCCATCATAGCCATCAGATTTAGGGTCCCCGACATAAACCCCTCTAATGCAACCCATAGTGTTGAAATACGGTTTCTGTCATTCCGACCCTTCCAACACTAATGCATTACATCAAAGTGCAGCCCTATGAGCCCATATAGGTGAAGTAATATGCAGTCGAAGTTCGCATACAACCATCATATAACAACATAAAAGATAGAAAACTTGACCAAATACTGATTGCACATCATATAGAATCATAGCCAGATCATCCTATGCCCTCAGGAACGTGGGGAACTACTCACAAGTGACAAACATAATATGGACCAGAGGCATAATGGTTCCAACACAATCTGAATATATAATCTCCCCACCAAATAATGACAAAGTACCTATCAAAAACATGCAACAACACTAAAAACAATATCCGTGGTTCAATTCAACACAAACTATGAGGGGGATGACGTCGATCTCGTAGATGGAGATGGTGGTGATGATGGTGCTGGTGGAAATGTTGATGGAGATGCCTCCTCCCAAGCCAAGGAGGAGTGGGGAAGTCGATGGCGTCGCTTTCCCCTTCACCGGAGGCACCGGTGCAGCAGGATCTACCCTCTCCCGGAGTGGGAGAGGACTTTCGCCTCCGCCGCTGCCTCAATAAATCTCGGGAAAAATATGGCTTAGGTTTTTGGGTGAAACAGAGAGTCTGGAATAAAAGGGGGGCTGAAACAATGTCCGAGGTGCGAACGAGTGTGGGTGGTACGGCCAAAAAGTTGGGCCGCGCCACCTGTGCTCGTTTGCACCTCGTGGCCCCTCTCGCATGATTCTTTCGCCCACGGCCTTCCTTCGGGTGAAAAACTGATCAGGTAATTTTCCCTCGAATTTTTGCGATCCAGAAAGTCCTGAAACAAATAAAATACGAAATAGGAGGTTTTCTGCCTCCCAGGAATTAAATACGAAAGACGGGGACTTTGTAGGAAAGTCTAGAAAATCATCTAAAACTGCATAAATAACAATGTATGAAGGCAAATAACAATGAACACTAACTCTATATGTAGCAATAATGATGATGCAAAATGCACGTATCAACTCCCCCAAGCTTAAACCTTTGCTCGTCCTCGAGCAAATAAGCGAATAGATCATATTATGCATCAATGAGCTTATGGTTGATAAAAGAAATACGAGCATTGTATCATCAACTTATGCATATTCAATTGTAAAGAAAGATCTCTGAACCAACAAACATGCAAATATGAACTTCATAAGTAGAAACTCTAGCAATTACCTCTTACCATTTGAACAAGATCAACCGTTGCATGTTGGACAGTTGAACAATGCTTCATGTGTGTCTATAAATATAGATCACTTCTTTTCTTGGCCTTTTACCAGCTTGTTCTTCAATAATTCGCCTTTGTACCGAAGATAAACTCTCATAGAGAAACTAGTTACAAGAAGAGGAATTGCTAGACGACAAGAAGAGCATGAAGTTTGATATCCATCAAACACTTTTCTTTTCTTTTTTCATGATTAGTTAATAGTCTTGCCCCTTAGTAACAAGTATAAACCTTATTCATGGATCTCTCAATCATGTCATATGCTTTACATCTACCTTTGTCTTTCACTTTCCATGGCTAACCGAATCCTCAGGTGCCGACCTTTTCATTCACAAACTTGTTTGAGCATATGTATTGAAATATCCATGACATCATGATGAGTGCATTTTTAGCATGTTTTAATACCGTTATTTCATTAAGTTATTGAAAGGACATGGAGCCCCGATGTGTGGTTTTGGTAATTAATGACAATCCCTATGGACTAATGGTTGTATTGAGACTCTCTCTTAGGTCGTGTCCATAGGCAATGATTGAGCCATATGGTGGTCTCAAGGTTGCAAGACGAAGAAGATAAAAAGTGCAATGAAGAAGACGGTTGAAGACGGTGTTGAAGAGGGATGGTGATGGTGTAGAAGTTGAAGAGGAACGAAGACGGTGGCGTGTATGTTGGAGAAGGTGGATGAAGATGGTGGCATGCACATTGTTGAAGAAGGATGAAGACGGAGCTTGCCGGCTCGAGTGAAACACGCAAGGCCAAGGTTTGTGCTCGGTAGGATAGTGGGTCGCATCGTCGGAGAGAGCTCAAACCTTGCATGCATTGCATCGTGTTTATTGGTTGTTATTGGTTCTTATCCATGAGATGTTCTAGAGCTTGTGTTCATTCTCATGACAAGCTCTAGCTCATCGGAAACGGATTCCGGTTGCATGTCATGTTGCTTGTTCGAGTTGGATGATTTTCCTGGTTTACTATATTGAGAGATTGCATCTCTAGTTTTATAAGAAAATCATCCTCCACTCTTTTCCATGTTTTCAGCTTGTGTGGAGGTTTCTCTTGTTGTCCTCTTTCCAGCAAAATTGGTTTCACCTCAATCGGAGTTTCCTATCTTGAGATATGGTTGTTTCCGTGTTGCAGAAAAAGAAAAAGGAAAAAACGGTACTACCGCTTGGGCCTCCAGCCCAGTACCGGCAACGTCTCTGCAAGCCCTGGAGACAGGCCGGTACCAGGCCGGTACCCAGGCCGGTAGTACCAGCCCATCTCCACCTTTTTCTTTTTCCCTTTTTTCCCTATCTTCTTCCTCCTGGGCCGCTGCAGCTCCTCCGGCCCAACTTGCCCTGCCACCTAGCGCCAGCAACTGCCCACGACGGCCCAGCCTCCGTGTCCACACCAGGCCGCTTCAGCTGCTACCTTGCTAGGCCGCTTTCCTCCCCAGCCGGCCCATCCTAGGCCGAACTCACCCCGCTACGCCCTGGCCGCGGCCCAGCTTCACTCGCTCGCCAGCGACGTGCTCCCTGGTCGCTGCTGCCGCCCGCAACCTCGATGGGAGAGCGCGCGTTGACTGCTTGCATACTCACGCGTGCATGCTCGCCGCTCGCCAGCCACGCGCTTGCTTGCTGGGGTGGCCGCTTGCTGCCGCCGCTGCGCCACACCTGCTACATGCTGCTGCTCTCGCGCGTGCGCCGCACGCTGTCTCTCTGCACCACCTGCTGCTCTGCCTCGCTACCACCTGCTAGCCTCGCCTCTCTCTATCCTATTTTCCGTTTGCTCTATTTTGTGTACAAACGGTAGTACTGCTCCACAGAGAGGTAGTACCAGTTTTAGGGTCTTTTCTGTCTGTTTTCTGCATAGTTTTTCGGAAAGAGGTAGTACCGATTTCAACAGAGGTAGTACCGGTTTTTGGAAAGAGGTAGTACCGGTCTACCAAGAGGTAGTACCGGTCGGGCGCGAATCTGCCCAGATTTCTGCCCCAACGGACATATTTCTTGGGCCCCTATTTATACCTTTCTCCCACCTCCGTCCACACTAGTTCTTCCCATCTATTCTCTCTCCTCCATTGTTGACTTTGAAGAGCTTGATCCTCCTCTCGATCCCTCCACTATTTGTTGCATCTTTTTGGGGGAAAGGAGAGAGGAGATCTAGATCTAGTGCTCCACCAAGTGAATCCCTCTCCATGTGAGGGGATCTTGCTAGATCTAGATCTTGGAGTAATTTGGTGTTCCTCCTCCTATTTTGTTCTTCCTCCCTTATTCCCCCAATAGCTTTTGTAGCTTTGTTGGAATTTGGGAGATAAGAACTTGGGCATCTTAGTGGTGTTCTTAGCCATTGCATTAGGTGCATCGGTTTGGGTTCTCTCTGGGGTTTCGGTCTCGTGTGAGTTCGTGGGTGTGTTCCCTCTAGGATTCTTGGAACCATAGAGGGCTTGTTGACCTTAGTGGTGTTGTTGCCTTCGTGGCCTTGTCGCCTTTGTGGCGTAGTAGCCTTCGTGGCCTTGTAGCCTTTGTGGCCTTGTTGCCTTTGTGGCGTGGTAGCCTTTGTGACGTTGTCGCCTTTGTGGCGTTGAAGCCTTTTTGGCCTTGTAGCGTGTGTGGCGCATTGTAGCCTTTGTGGCCTTGTACTTGAGAGCCTCCGGTGTTGTGGAGTTTGCCTCAACCTTGATACTTGGGTGTTTGCTCCAAGCTTGTACGGGTAAGGTGACCACCCTCAAGGGTCCCTTAGTGGATCGAGGATTTCCCTTTGGTGGGAAAGGCTCGAGGAGGTTACGGTGGCCTTAGTGGCTAATTGGAGTGCCTTGTGCCTCCACACCGCTCCAATGGAGAGTAGCACCCGCAAGGGTGTGAACTTCGGGATACATCGTCGTCTCCTCGTGCACCGGTTACTTCTCAACCCGAGCTCCTTTACCTATGCGCTTTACATTGTGATAGCCTTCGTGCTTGATGTTCTATATCTAGTTTGCTATCACCTTGTTGCTTATCTTGCATAGCATAGGTTGTTGGTGCACATAGGCAAACCGTAGTTTGTAGGCTTTGTGCTTAACAAGTAAAACATAGTTTTATTCCGCCTTGTTAAGCCCTAAAGTAGAAGTTTTTATAGCTCGCCTATTCACCCCCCCCCTCTAGGCGACATCCTTGTACATTCAATTGGTATCAGAGCTTGGTCTCTCTTCTTTGGCTTCACCGCATTGAGAGTAATGATGTCGGCTAGAGGATTAGTGCACAATAACACTTTTACATTTGATGGCACTAACTATGATGTTTGGAATTTCTACATGCTTGATTATTTTTGGGGCATGCACCCACATATGGAGCAAATTGTTGATATGGTTTTTTCTCCCCCCTAAAGATCCACAAAATCCATCTCTTGAGGAGAAGAAAAACTCTTATCTAGATGCTCAAGCGACTAAAGTGCTTTGCCATGTTGTGAGCCATGTAGTTATCTCCTCCATCGCGCCTTTCCGGAGTGCTCATGTGTTTTGGACAAAGCTTCGAGATACATATGGTGCGTCCAAGGTCTTTGAGGATGATTGCACTCCCTCCACTTCACCAACGTGTGGTAAGACACAAGGTAATGTTATGGTGAGTGGTGATGAACATTGCATTGGTGATAGTGAGCTTTCTCTTGATGACCCTATATCTCTATCCCATTGCAATGTTTCATCTTTGGACTTGAACACTTATAACACTATAAATGTCTTACATACTAGTGCTGATAGTCCTTGCATATCTTCATCCCATGATGATATGCTTTCCTTGTCTTGTTGCCATGATCAAAAGACTTTGTTTTCCTCTAGTATTTGTGTGACTAACAATGTAGAGGAGACCAAAGATACCATGGGCCAAGACAAGATCTTGGATGGAGCTTCGAGTAGTTCATCTTCTTCATCATCTCATGGTTCTTACACAAGCCTTATGGCTAGGGATTCAAAGGTATCTCCTTCTTTGGAACCCTATCTATCTTGTGATGATGAGGATGATGATATGGAAGAACTTAATGTTGCTTCCTTAAACATGATGGGTGAGTTGGTCTTCCATGCTCTTCATAAGAAGAAATTTGCTTGCTCTAACTTTATGAAAATATTGGCTTTTGCCATTGAGAGCACAAAAATTATTGAGAAAATGGAAGAGCATGAGCGTGAGTATGCAAATGAGATTGCAACTCTTAGTGAAGCTCTTGAAGAACAACAAACACCAATGAATCTCTTGAGGAGACCTTTACTCTAGAGCTATCTAAAGTAAAGGAATCTTGTGATAGGGCTTTAGATGTGGCACATGTTTTTGAAACTAAAAATGATGAGCTAGTACTTGCTCATGCTAAACTCCTTGAGGATTTTGAGCTTCTCAAAAATAGCTCTAGGGCTATTGAGAGTGAACTCATCAAACTCACCGAGTCACATGAGCAACTTAAGGCTTCCAACCTAATATAGCTTTCTATGTTGCCTTCTCCTAGTGCTATTATTGATGATTCTTGTGCTACTAACTCTACCCCTTGTGACGCATCCATCGTGAAGGAGAATGTTGAGATAAGAGCTCAACTTGCTTTTCTAACAAGCAAATATGAGAAATTGGAAGGAAATCATGTAAAGCTCTCTAGCTCCCATGATGATCTTCTAGTCTCTCATGATACAGGCGGCATAAAGGTACCCCATTGTGGTACTCGTGAGAGAAGAGCAATGGGCCGCTAACAAAAGCCATGCCTAATCATGGTGAAAGTTTCATCAAAGAGCATCCCCAATTAGAAAAATATAAAAAAAAGAAGGGTGTTGCTAATAAATCCTATGAAGAAAAACTAACTTCATGATCTTATGATATCTAGATAAAGTAGTCTTTTTGTCTACTATTAAACCTTGAAAGGTGTGGAGGCCTTTAAGTCATTTAAGTTGAGAACAGTATAGTGTTATTTATGAACTAACTCTACATCTGATGTTATGATCCTCGTTCTTAAAAATGCCTCATTTGTTTTAACGACTCACGCTTCATGAAGAAAGATGACTATGTCCATTAAGCTTCTATTTTGCTTCGGGACGAGCAAGAGTCTAGCTTGGGGAAGTTGATGAGTGCATTTTTAGCATGTTTTAATACCGTTATTTCATTAAGTTATCATTGAATAGTAGTAGGAATTTTGTATTTCACCGTGCTATCGCGTCCTTCTATGCTTGTCTACACAGGATCTCCAAATAATAAGTCAATAATGAAATATCAATGAAAACAATCATTTTCTGGCATTTTGACGTGATATAAATAATTTTTGCACTTAATAATCCACCTGGGCGAAAGGACAACGCGAGGACAACTTCCAGGAGATTTAACAGGCATCGGTACGGGCAAGGCACGCCCGTACCGTCCGCTCGTACCACCTGCCAGAAGCACCGCCTCGTCAAATACTTTCACCTCCCGCGGACGGATCTGAGATCCAAGTACGCACGCAACCAGAAACACCAGAACACCGCCCTAGAAAAGATCTGAAGAGAGATCGTGAAGGGACCTCACCCACACTGCTACCCGGATCATTGGAGGACAAGACATCATCACCTTCATCATCATCCCCAACAAATCATCATCTCCATTCTCTCCATCCCATTAGATTGTAATTTCAATTACTATTGTGGGTTTGTACTTTGATTCATACCATTGTCCTTTTTCCATACGCAAGTTTATGATGATGTTCTTGATTGTCTCCATGAGTGAGTAGTTCATCCCGTTCTTGAGGGGAGATGGAGAAACCCTAGTAGTATGATTATATGAATTAAGATGATTTATACCTTTGGACTATGATGTATGTTAGTTTCCTCTTGTGATGTTGCATGATGTTGACCATGTAATATTTGCCTAAGGGTCACATGAGGGAACTACCGTCAGAAGTTTGGTAGTGTATACGACGGGAAGTGACATCCCGTGTACGGTCCACTATTGTACGAAAGAGGGGGATAAGAAAGGACTCGCCAGCTTAACAAATAACCATGGGGATTACCCCTTAATTGTAATGGATCAATAGGTGTCTTTAGTTAATACTAGCGGTGGAACCAACAACCCTCGAGAACATTTTAAGTTTTATAATAGTCCAAGCACAATCTTTAGTCGCATTTACATTCCTCATTTTTTGGCTATTTACCCTATAAAAACCCCTTGCAAACCTTTTTAATTTTTGAATCCTTTGCTTGAAATCTGAGACAACTTTAAGTAATTTTAGATAAATAGTAACAATGGGTATTTAGATCAATACTAGTAGCTCCTCGTGGTTCGATACTCTTATTTCGAAACTAGCTACAACTGATATGTGATCCTGTAGTCATCACATCAATTTACCCGTTGATTACCAAGTAGCACAATAATATCTCATACTTCCTTGTCATCTCCTCTTCCTAACTATTTGTTCTCCAAGACCCCATCTCCAACACAATTTCAAGGTATTTTTATATTTTTCTTATCATAATTAGTATTGCTTGCTGGATCTTTCCTTTGTTGCAATCCATACTTACAAAAGTTCAATGCTTGTCCAACATGTTCAAGTTAATTAAGTTCAAGATAAGATGTGATTGAAATTTCTAAATATGAGGAACACATCCGCATGAGTGTTACCCATAAATCTCCATACAAAAGAATCATGGATGACACCATACTTCCAATTTCATTAAAACCCACTTGACCTAAGATAGATGATAATGCTCTAAGAGCTCTCTAAACTATAAGAGACTTGATACTAGCAGATAAAAGCAAAATTCGAACTAAGATGATGAGCTAAAGATGATATGATAAACTTAAAAAGAATTAAATACTTGATATAACTCCCCCAAGCTTTGAGTGTTGATGTAGCTCTTATTTCTTCTTCTTCTTCTTGTCATGGTGCTTCGGGTCGTGGTGGTTCTGAAGATCCTGAATTATCCCCATTAGGAGCTTGAAGGCTTGATGAAGTTGCACAGAGCTCCTCGCAAGATCTTCACAAAGTGTCTCTCCGATTGACTCCCTGCTAGGCTTCCACTCCGGTGTCGATCCTGTCTTCCTTTTGGGGATGTGATGATCCCACTCTCCTGGAAGATCCTTAGCTGGAACCTTCGCGATTTCCCTGCGGCGAGGATAAAGAGTGTTTAGGGACTCCACCACCAGTCCTTATGGGAGCGGTTGATGCATGTAAAATGCATACATGAACTTTGTCCTTTATAATATTGAATTCCCACATATTTGCAACATATATGATGATAATACCATGTTTTACATTGATTTACAGGGATTTACCAATGATCCCTGATGAGGGTTCAACTCGTCAATGACTATAAATTGTAGACTTAGTGTTTCGTCGAATATGAGGGCAAGTAGATCTCGAAGGTTGTGAGACGAACAAAGGCGCCTAACTCAAAAGTTTACAGTGGTTCTAGGTTTCACAAATAATCGATCCCTCTTTCCGCCCTTGGCCTCGCCTTTATATAGGGGGCGAAGCCAAGGCTTTTCCGTGTCATACAAGAAGTCATACATCGGGTCGGTTTAGACCTTTCCATATACTATTACATATATTTCCTATATTGACTAAGTTTCCTCAAGCCGCACGTTCTTATCTTCATGGGCCTTCGATTCTTCGGGCCCACGGGCCTTAATCTCCTTCGACACCTAAAGATATAAACCAGGGACATACATATGGCATATCCATTAGGCATAGCCATGTCAGTAGCCCCCGAGATTTTATTTGAGTCATAGAATAGAATAAAATCTCCATCTTTCATTTCTTTTTTATGAATTCTTCGAGTCTATGAAGACATTTATCTTTATTTGACATCTATTTTGCACAGGGATATTGGTAAATGAGGCTGGTTCATCTGACGGATCAGGTACCAGTTAATTGCTCTTGTGGCAAATCCGCATAAACCTACTTCAAATTCAAGTCCCTGGACTTAAACCTGGGATACTGGCGTAATTCAGGACGTACCGCTTTAGGACTTATCGAAAACTGAATTCCGGTCAATTTATCGGGTACCCAACGCGTCTGTCGGGATTTTCCTCACGTCTGTTGACACGGATAAAGTGGGAGAGGGCATTCGGGTGCGATGCCACGCCACACAGGATGGATCCTGGGGTCTTACCTTCGTGGCCCTTTTTCACGAGTCACGGCATTCAGAGTTTTTACCGCGGCGGACACGCTCTAAGAATATATTGTCGAGTGCCTTTGTTTGGCTGATGGAATGCCCAATTTTGTCGGATCATATCATTTCTTTTGATCACTATTTTGTTGAGTACATGCTGAGTTTACAAAACTCGAAGATGTATGTCAATTCTCGGGACTCTTCAAATTCCAGTATATTGTCTTGCTGTAGTTCTTTTTCTATATTGCCAAATTTCTTCGGGTGTGCGTCCAGCGCCCCCGATATGAGTAGCCCCCGAGGCTATATCCAAGTGTTTGCACTTGGGTATAGGCTCAACTTGCTTTTTCATCGACTCCATAATTTCCAGAACTTGTATCCTATCGAGAGTATGGATAATACTCTCGATAAGAGTAGCCCCCGAGCCTATGATCGGGTGCTTGCATCTAGACATAGGCTCCAAGATCCACATTCTGTATTGCTTCTATCGACTCGAAGATTTTTCTTGCCTCTGACGTCAATGTTGACCAAGGTGATGTGTTGTCGAGTCAATGGAGCCTGACTGTTGGTGGACCACTATTTTTGCGGGCCCAAATTAATTGCACGTCTCCCACGTTGCACGTAGTGGGGCACACACGCTCTCCGATATATCCGGCACACGGAATTTGAATTTTTTTTACCTCAGAGTATATGTAAAAATCCTTTTACTTCGTGCCACGTGTAAGGCCAAGATTCATTTCCTTCTCTTTGGATGATCGATCGCACTTCGTCCCTCAGGTTAGAAGGTGAAACGCAGGGTTTCACTTTTTCCCCTTCTCACTTCCGCCGCCCAAAAATCCTCTGCGACATTGCCTGAACTCCTCCTCCTTCACTCTGTGCTTCCTCTCTTCCAGCTCGCATCCTTGTTGCTTCCGCTCTAAAGCCATGCCTAGGACCAAGCGCACCACCGCCACCGGAGCTGCCGCTGCCCGAGCGGAAAAGAAAAAGGTCTCAGGCTGGGATAGATCCAAGTTTTCTCCGGCGGACCACCGCAAGCTTAAGAAACCCAGCCTGCTGGTCGATGATGAGAAGATGAGGTTCCACGGAGATGAGATGACCCCCAATCCTCCCGATGGATTCCGGGTAATATTCGCTGACTTTCTCGTTCGCGGATTTTCTCTTCCTGTCCATGAGTTCCTTCGGGGCCTCCTTTTCGTTTATGGGATTCAGCTATATCAGCTGACTCCCAATTCCATCCTCCATATCTCTATCTTCGTCACCCTTTGCGAGTGCTTCCTCGGCATCCACCCTCATTGGGGCCTGTGGAAGCGCATCTTCTATCTCCACCGAAATAACTCGAGTAGCGCCACCTATGACATAGGTGGTGTCTGTATCTGTGTTCGGCCTGATGCCGGATATTTTGATTTGAAATTCGCTGACTCCGTCCAAGGTTGGCGTAAAAAGTGGGTGTACGTCATGGATGAAACCACTGTTGATCAGAAGTTTGGCCTTGCGCCCTTCGACCTGTCGCAAGAAATCCTGAAGCGCCAATCTTGGGACGCCAAGGCCACTGCTGAAGAGCTTGCTGAAACCCAGCACTTGATGGAGCAAATCAAGAAACTACAGACGAGCCGAGGAAAAGAGCTCTCGGCCGTGCAAATCATAGCTCACTTTCTTCGACTCCGCGTCCATCCTCTCCAAGCCAGAGCAACTCCCTTGTGGCTTTACTCAGGTACTGGCGATGCTGCTAGAATTTTGGAAGATCTTCCTGTTAAGGACTTAGAAAAATTGGTTCGCCGATTTACTTCCCTTAACAAGACTTTCGACGTTCCTGCCTCTTGCCGGGTGGAGCCATATAGTAACGCACACCCCCTTCCTGCTGTAAGTTCCTTCCCGAATTTTACTCTTTCCTTCTCAACTAAGATTTTATATTTTGACTCGTGCATTCAATTATGTAGAAACACGTATCTCTCTCTTCCCTGCCGCCTGTCCCCAAAAATGGGGAAATATCTGAACGCACTCCTGCCGAAGATTCCCAGGGTACTTCTCTTCACGAGAGTGAACCTGCGGAATATGATAAAGATGAAGGCTCTGTAGCCTGTCATTCTGACTCCTCCCGAACGGACTCTGCTCCTCCTTCTGCGACTTCGCCAGATGGTAGGAAAAGAAAGAGACAGAGTGACGAAGAATCTTCGGGTACTTCTAAATTGTCTGCACCTGCTCCCGAAGAAACTTCTCACGAGCAGCCAGAGGACTTCGGCCCCTTTGGAACAACTGTCGGGTTAAGCTCGTAAGTTCAACTTATCCTTCGCCGAACTTTTTTGATTTTGACTTGTTTGCCCTTATGCTGATCCTACTTTCTTGTCAGGGATGAAGAACTGCACTCTCCACCTCATGCTTCCGACGCAGCAATCACGAGTGCTTCTCAAGCGGTGGTTGTCGCCAACAGCCCAGAGCCTGCCCCTGAAACCACGGATCTTCCGCCGAGCCCCCGGGTGATAACGAAGAAACCAAGGACAGGTGCTGCTAGCAAAGAGCGGCTGCTACCGGGGATTCGTCGACTTCTCTTCTTGATGATGTAAGAAACTTTTTTACTGTCCTTGCTTTTCTTTCAACAAATATCATCTTCTTATATTTTCGATCTGATACACGTTCCAACTATTTTCCAGCCCATCACGAAAGAGATGCTCGACATGGCAGCCCGTTTTGTCGGGTTTCGCAACGAAGCGGACACCTTGAGGAGTAAGTTTTTTGTGAGTCTGTTCTAATATTCCTTTCTTGGTTGCTGTGATGTAATCCTTTCTTTGTTCAGAATCTTTGCATGTTGCTCAAGAGCACGCCAAGGAACTCGAGAGAAAACTCGCTGCTAGCGAAAAAGCTCGCCGTGACGCTGAGGCGAAAACTGCGAGCGCAGAGTTAGCCTTGAGCAACAAAGATGAGCAGATTGCCAACGAGAAGCCGCCATAGTTGCGTGACTCAACACGCAATCCACCAGATTCTCGAGTACTGTTGTCTGGATTCTTGTATCTTTTTGCTTCATGTTTTCTTCGTACTTGTAGTAAAAAATTTCACTCTTTTCAGCAGAGCGTATTGGCGAGATGTACACCAAGAATCAAGAGCAAGATGAAGATGAACTCCTCGACTCCCTTTCAGTGCTGGAGATGAACTGTTCTCTTGCTCGCTAATGCTTGATGAGAGCCGGACTGCATTCGAGCGTTTGTTCCCGCACTTCTTCCCCAAAGTTGATGTGCCGGACAAATTCGATCCTCTCGCCAAGAGTTTTACTGGCAAGGACGACATTGTCTTGGCTCATCGCCAAGCTAGCCTAAAAGTTTGTGTCGAAAGCACCATCACCCTGGCGACAGCGAATGGCGATAAAGTTGACTGGGCGAAGGTGGCGAATGTTCGAGGCTTGAACAATGACAAGTGGACTGCTCTTGTGAGGAGCACGAAGCCCTTCACCAAGAAGCTGATTGCTACCATCGACCCCAAGGCTTCTTCTTCTGCCAGCACTGCCCAAACGGAGGTCAAATAGACAATCCTATGCCTTTGCGCTCTATAGTATTTTATCCTTTTGTTTTCTTTTGGTAACCTATAAGCACCATATTGGCCATGGCCTTTTGAACTATTGTCCTGTAATATATTTGATGATGATCGGGAAGACAAGTATTGCTAAGTAGTTGATGTTGAACTTTTTTACATCTTTCCAGTTATTTTTGGATGACTATGCTGAAAGTAGACTGTGACGCCCCGGAACCGGTACCATGAGGATCCCAGCGAATCCGCCAAAATCCGCACGATATCGATTCTAAGACGCCCTCCGACACGACGTGCGCGACGGATCACACACGTGATGCCGGAGGAATTAACACGAGAGGTAACATTACAACAGGATTACAATAGAGCCCACAAGAAACAGATATATTACAACAGCGACTCCAACGAGTCAAGATACGAATATACAACATAAGATCCAAATCATACAGAAATGTCGAATGCGTCCGAGTACGGACAAGATACAAATTGGACTAAGAGTCCTGAAGATAACCAGTGGCGTCCATAACCCTGCCCAGGCCAAGCCGGAAGGGTAACCTTGCTAGCGTCGTCCTTCATTGCACAGATCTTCATACCTGCCCGGTTATGTCCCAAAGCAGCAATAAGTACGGGTTCGTACTTAACAAGACTTCAAGACGTATAAGCATTCGTCAACCAGTCGTCCTTTGTACTTGAGGCACGCAAGGGACTTAGAGGACGCAAGAGGAACGTCATAGGCAATATGGTGGGGTTAAGCGGCAGCGCGCAAGCACTAAAAAAAACCTATAGAGATACTCTACAACAGTTGTCTATCAGAGAAGGTGAGAGAGCGCATAAACTAGCAGTTCTATACTCTGCAAACATAACACAGCCGATGTGTTCCCCCCTCGGAAGGAAGTACTTACAAGGGCACTCACACGGTTGACAAGTTTTAACCATTTATTATTGAAGTTGTGCTAACTTACAATGCAAGTTATTATTAATGAAACAACAGGTGTAAGTTATCTATGGTCGAGTCATACAGCTCCAAGTCGTCCATAACCGCGGACACGGCTTATCGATAAGATTTAACCCTGCAGGGGTGCCAAAATGTGCCCACACGCACGATCAACCCACTTGCGACAGGTGGATATCACGACTCGCACTCTCCTTCACGACAACAATGTCCAGGAAGCCACCTAACTAAGTTGAACCCGTATCGAAGTCCGGCCGAATCTCCGAAGCGGACCTAGCTATGTGCGCCAGCGTGCTACGTGGTTTAGCACACACTGGGGCGATAAACCACTTCACAGAGGCTCCGCGACCTATACGTGCATACCAGAGACAAGGGATACAAGGCACCCTAGGGCTTCCCAAAGTAAATAAGTAACAAGCTGGCATGCACGCAACAACAAATGGTAAAACATAGCGAACTAGTTGTGGCCACTGGACAAAGCTGTAGATTTCGGCAGTGGTCGAGGGGAGACCCAATAAACATACCCACGTGTGGTTAGAGCGCTCAGTCTCGGAACAGATAACAAGAACTCAGGGTCTTAGATTTTAAAGAAACACAAGTGGGCCGTCATAAAACGAGCAACTGACCCACCGATGCCTCCGCTAACAACTATTAACAAGTAACCATGATACCCTCAACAGATATATCCATAAACCATGTGTCATGATTCCCAAACTGATAACCCGATAAGATAGCGATCATGGTAACACGATATAAACAGCACTAGCATGCACTACGACTCGCAAGACAGACCCGATAACCAAACAATAGCTGTTGGTGGTTGGTGGAGGCAATATGGGCTGCTTGAGGTAACAAGTGGATAGGACACGTGACAAGAATGCAACTCAAGGCTAGCATAAGGGAGGAGGCAAGATAAAATAGGTGAGCGACTCCTGCAGAGACAGGAGTTTAGGAAATGCTTGCCTGTTAGAGATTGCCGATGGACATCCGGAGAACTTGTCGTATCTCACCACACCACTTCATGATCCTATCCGGGAAGAAGCAAATGCTGGACCACACAACGGGTGCAAGTCTTACTACTAACAAGGAAGAATTCAGCATGAGCAGATGCAGGCATGCATGACATGGCAACGATGATGCGATGCGAATTATCCAATTTAAGCGGAGTCGGAACCCCGGACAAACAAATTAAGGTTGGAGTTTCATTTCTACCAGCAAATTTAAGGGTGGATTAGCATGGCAGAACATGGCAAGGGTGAGCTACTTCAAAGTTAAACGGAGCGGGGAAACCCTAGTTGGATATCCAAAATACTCCGCATATATGTTAGATGGACATGCACGACTATCAACGCGTGGCATGATGCAAGATACAAATAGATGAATGGATGGCATATTCATATTCCTTGCATTTTTCTGATCAACTTTCATATATAAAACATTTTATTTCGAGTTACCAATTAAAAGATATTAGCATATTAGTTTTTATCATTTAAAATAGATAAACAAGTTTTATTTTAATTAGGAAAGGACCCGAAAACAAAATACAGAAAGGGGGAAGGACCCCTGGTTTGTTTTCAAAACGTCCAGGGGTTTTCTTTGTAAACGTTTAGAACAAGGACACCGGGTTGATGATACAAGAGTGATAGGGGCCTAGATGCAAAACTGGCAAGATCTGGATCTAGGAGGCGTTTGTTACCCAGGAGGACGCTAGCCGATATGGCTGACGGGTGGGACCGGGGAAGCAGACGTGGCACCAGCGTGGTGAAGCGTCCGTGCTGCACATGAGGTGCTCGACGCCGTGTGCGGGCGGTGACCACCGGCGGCCGGCGAGCGCGGTGCCGCCGTTTCTGTGCGAGCCAGGAGGAGAGGAAGGGCGCGTTGGGTGCGCCTAGGTGGCACGGACATGATGGTGGCGGCGCCGCTTGCAGGAGCTCGCCGGAGAGGCATCGGCGGCCAGGTACTGCAGAGAAGGAACCGGTCACCACATGAAGATGAAGAAAACAGAAGAAAAAGAGGGGGGAGGTGTCCAGGGGGTGCGCCATGACGCCCTGAAGCTCAACCTGTAGCCGGCGGACACAGGGGAGGCATGGTTTCGCCGAAATCGAAGGAATTGCGGCTCGGGGTCGGAGAAGGGAACGACGATATGGCGACGATTTGGAGCGCCCCTGCTCGATTCCTTGCACGAGGTGGAAAAGGACGACGGTGCGCATCGAACGGTGGTCTTGGATGGGCTCGGGGTGGCCTCCTACGAAGGTGCCATGGCGAGGCCGACGGCGGCGCTCTCAGTAGTCTTGGAGAAAAGGGGAAGAGAGGGGAGATGGCGGCGATGCAAGGGAGGAGGAGCGCTAGGGTTTCCGGGGCCTCGGGTTGGGGATTAAAAAGGAGGGGAAAGGGAGGCGCGGCGTGGGAGGGATGGTGGTGCAGTGGTGGGGAGGACCACGGCATCGTCACACCATCGAGGAAGACGACAACAGGCGGTGGCGTCGTACTGCTTCGGTGCTGGGCTGGGCCAGGCCGAAAGAAAGAAGTGGTAGAGCAAAGAAGGGAGCCGGGCCAGGGAGGTGGAGGAGGAGATGGTGGGCCGCCGGGGTGAAGGGGAGCCCAGGTTAGCCTGTTAGGGTTTTGGGATTTTTCTATTTTTCTGTTTTATTTAAAACATTTGAATTCAAATCTGGTTCTGTTTTGAATTTGAAAAGGGTGAGAAGGGGATTCAGAAATATTTATTAAAATATTTATTTTATTTGTAGCAAAACACATTAACTTTCCAAATATTAATTGTTGAAATTATTAATTATAAAATAGGGAGTAAGAGAGAGGGTTAGGGTTTATTATAAAAACCATATAAAAGGGAAAAGAAAATAGCTAGGTTTTGTGAAATAGTTTTATCTTGTTAAATAAACCATTGTTAAAAAGATGCATATGCCATGATGATGCATAAAAAGAAAAGAACAAACAAAATCTAATAGGGGTATTTTCCTGGGCCGCTACAATCGACACCACTAACAAGGAACCTCGCCCCGAGGTTCCACGTCAAGCCAAGGGGGAGTTGGTTAAACTATCGAGTCTTCTTGTACCATGTCAACAATCACCCGACCTCGAGGTGGAACCTTCTTCTGGCGAAGTGTTGATCTTCTCGACACCACTAACAAGAGTTCTTGCTCCACGTAGATCGGCGACACCACTAACAAGAAATCGTTGTTCCGCTGTTGATGATGCGCTTTCATCGAGACCTCCGAAGATTGGACCTGATAGGTGAGGGGCAAGATCGTCCAACCCGCGTAGAGACCTAAGACTCAGAAAACTCTCATACGAGAGAAGACTCAAAACTTGCATAGGTAAGAAGAGAAAGAATAGGGATAAGGAGAAAATTAGAGCTAGTTAGATCTATCCAACGAATTTTCAGAAAATAGTTTGGACTCTCTAAACTCAACGACCGTTGGCAAGGTTATCCTAAAGGCTGGACTAGTGGAGTATCGACAACCTGAGGCTCTGATACCAACTTGTGACGCCCTGGAACCGGTACCATGAGGATCCCAGCGAATCCACCAAAATCCGCACGATATCGATTCTGAGACGCCCTCCGACACGACGTGCACGACGGATCACACACGTGATGCCGGAGGAATTAACACGAGCGGTAACATTACAACATGATTACAATAGAGCCCACAAGAAATAGATATATTACAACAGCGACTCCAACGAGTTGAGATACGAATATACAACATAAGATCCGAATCATACAGAAATGTCGAATGCGTCCGAGTACGGACAAGATACAAATTGGACTAAGAGTCCTGAAGATAACCAGTGGCGTCCATAACCCTGCCCAGGCCAAGCCGGAAGGGTAACCTTTCTAGCATCGTCCTTCATCGCATAGATCTTCATACCTGCCCGGTTATGTCCCAAAGCAGCAATAAGTACGGGTTCGTACTTAACAAGACTTCAAGACGTATAAGCATTCGTCAACCAGTCATCCTTTGTACTTGAGGCACGCAGGGGACTTAGAGGACGCAAGAGGAACGTCATAGGCAATATGGTGGGGTTAAGCGGCAGCGCACAAGCACTAAAAAAAACCTATAGAGACACTCTACAACAGTCGTCTATCAGAGAAGGTGAGAGAGCGCATAAACTAGCAGTTCTATACTCTGCAAACATAACACAGCCGATGTGTTCCCCCCTCGCAAGGAAGTACTTACAAGGGCACTCACACGGTTGACAAGTTTTAACCATTTATTATTGAAGTTGTGCTAACTTACAATGCAAGTTATTATTAATGAAACATCAGGTGTAAGTTGTCTATGGTCGAGTCATACAGCTCCAAGTCGTCCATAACCGCGGACACGGCTTATCGATAAGATTTAACCCTGCAGGGGTGCCCAAATGTGCCCACACGCACGATCAACCCACTTGCGACAGGTGGATATCACGACTCACACTCTCCTTCATGACAACAATGTCCAGGAAGTCACCTAACTAAGTTGAACCCGTATCGAAGTCCGGCCGAATCTCCGAAGCGGACCTAGCTATGTGCGCCAGCATGCTAGGTGGTTTAGCACACACTGGGGCGATAAACCACTTCACAGAGGCTCCGCGACCTATACGTGCATACCAGAGACAAGGGATACAAGGCACCCTAGGGCTTCCCAAAGTAAATAAGTAACAAGCTGGCATGCACGCAACAACAAATGGTAAAACATTGCAAACTAGTTGTGGCCACTGGACAAAGCTATCGATTCCGGCAGTGGTCGAGGGGAGACCCAATAAACATACCCACGTGTGGTTAGAGCACTCAGTCTCGGAACAGATAACAAGAACTCGGGGTCCTAGATTTTAAAGAAACACAAGTGGGCCGTCATAAAATGAGCAACTGACCCACCGATGCCTCTGCTAACAACTACTAACAAGTAACCATGATACCCTCAACAGATATATCCATAAACCATGTGTCATGATTCCCAAACTGATAACCCGATAAGATAGCGATAACGGTAACACGATATAAACAGCACTAGCATGCACTACGACTCGCAAGGCAGACCCGATAACCAAACAATAGCTGTAGGTGGTTGGTGGAGGCAATATGGGCTGCTTGAGGTAACAAGTGGATAGGACACGTGACAAGAACGCAACTCAAGGCTAGCATAAGGCAGGAGGCAAGATAAAATAGGTGAGCGACTCCTGCAGAGATAGGAGTTTAGGGAATGCTTGCCTGTTAGAGATTGCCGATGGACATCCGGAGAACTTATCGTATCTCACCACACCACTTCGTGATCCTATCCGGGAAAAAGAAAATGCTGGAACACACAACGGGTGCAAGTCTTACTACTACGAAGGAAGAATTCGGCATGAGCAGATGCAGGCATGCATGACATGGCAACGATGATGCGATGCGAATTATCCAATTTGAGCAGAGTCAGAACCCCGGACAAACAAATTAAGGTTGGAGTTGCATTTCTACTGGCAAATTTAAGGGTGGATTAGCATGGCAGAACATGGCAAGGGTGAGCTACTTCAAAGTTAAACGGAGCGGGGAAATCCTAGTTGGATATCCGAAATACTCCGCATATATGTTAGATGAACATGCACGACTATCAATGCGTGACATGATGAGAGATACAAACAGATGAATGGATGGCATATTCATATTCCTTGCATTTTTCTGATCAACTTTCATATATAAAACATTTTATTTCGAGTTACCAATTAAAAGATATTAGTAGATTAGTTTTTATCATTTAAAATAGATAAACAGGTTTTATTTTAATTAGGAAAGGACCCGAAAACAAAATACAGAAAGGGGGAAGGACCCCGGGTTTGTTTTCAAAATGTCCAGGGGGTTTTCTTTGTAAACGTTTAGAACAAGGACACCGGGTTGATGATAGAAGAGTGATAGGGGCCTAGATGCAAAACTGGCAAGATCTGGATCTGGGAGGCGTTTGTTACCGAGGAGGACGCTAGCCGATCTGGCTGACGGGTGGGACCGGGGAAGCAGACGTGGCACCAGCGTGGCGAAGCGTCCGTGCTGCACATGAGGTGCTCGACGCCGTGTGCGGGCGGTGACCACCAGCGGCCGACGAGCGCGGTGCCGCCGTTTCTGTGCGAGCCAGGAGGAGAGGAAGGGCGCGTTGGGTGCGCCTCGGTGGCGCGAACATGATGGTGGCGGCGCCGCTTGCAGGAGGTCGCCGGAGGGGCGTCGGCGACGAGGTACTGCGGAGAAGGAACCGGTCACCACATGAAGATGAAGAAAACAGAAGAAAAAGAGGGGGGGGAGGTGTCCAGGGGGTGCGCCATGACGCCCTGAAGCTCAACCTGTTGCCGGCGGACACAGGGGAGGCATGGTTTCGCCGAAATTGAAGGAATTGCGGCTCGGGGTCGGAGAAGGGAACGACGATATGGCGACGATTTGGAGCGCCCCCGCTCGATTCCTTGCACGAGGTGGAAAAGGACGACGGTGCGCATCGAACAGTGGTCTTGGATGGGCTTGGGGTGGCCTCCTGCGATGGCACCATGGCGAGGCCGACGGCGGCGCTCTCAGTAGTCTTGGAGAAAAGGGGAAGGGGGGGGGAGATGGCGGCGACGCGAGGCAGGAGGAGCGCTAGGGTTTTCGGGGCCTCGGGTTGGGGATTAAAAAGGAGGGGAAAGGGAGGCACGGTGTGGGAGGGATGGTGGTGCGGTGGTGGGGAGGACCACGGCATCGTCACACCATCGAGGAAGATGACAACAGGCGGTGGCGTCGTACCGCTTCAGTGCTGGGCTGGGCCAGGCCAAAAGAAAGAAGGGGAAGATTAAAGAAGGGAGCCGGGCCAGGGAGGTGGAGGAGGAGATGGTGGGCCGCCGGGGTGAAGGGGAGCCCAGGTTAGCTGGTTAGGGTTTTGGGATTTTTCTATTTTTCTGTTTTATTTAAAACATTTGAATTCAAATCTGGTTCTGTTTTGAATTTGAAAAGGGTGAGAAGGGGATTCAGAAATATTTATTAAAATATTTATTTTATTTGTAACAAAACACATTAACTTTCCAAATATTAATTGTTGAAATTATTAATTATAAAATAGGGAGTAAGAGAGAGGGTTAGGGTTTATTATAAAAACCATATAAAAGGGAAAAGAGAATAGCTAGGTTTTGTGAAATAGTTTTATCTTGTTAAATAAACCATTGTTAAAAAGATGCATATGCCATGATGATGCATAAAAAGAAAAGAACAAACAAAATCTAATAGGGGTATTTTTCTGGGCCGCTACATAGACGTCCCGACAATTTTCACGCTGTATCAAAGCCAACCGAAACATCCGCGACTGCTACTTCCAATGTTCCTGTGGCATCTCGTTCGATAGAATCGGAGATGGAAGAACTACGGCAACAAGTGCAATTATTGAAGAAACAGACTGTAACTGCCCTGGACCAATCCAAAAGATCTTCTGAACGTAAACAAGCCGCTCTTCTCGAGGCACAAAAATCTCTTGAGCTGGAAAAAGCTGCTGCTTTGAATGCCACTCGTTCTGCGGAACGTGAGAATTACATGCTCGACCTTATGACTGACGCAAGTGAAGACATGGCGGGTGCGCTTTCCTTCTCCTTGACATACAAAGTGACTTTCTCTTTTGATTATTTATTCTTTGTTCTTTCATGATAGGTGCCTTTATAGATGCCACTGCCGAAGAGCATAGAGTGAACTTGCGGGTTACTGGCCCTTATGCGACTTGCGACTGAAGCTAATGTGGACTTTTGGGCGAATGAAGCATGCTACCGTCGTATTGTTCAATTCCAGGATCGCGCTGCTTAAACTCGAAACTTTGTTGAACTTTGCAGCGGTACGCTGGGTACAATTTATAAGACTTTGTTTCCTCGCAATCCTCAACCCGAAGAATTCTCTGAACTGCTGACAAAATTCAAGAACGTCCAAGATATCCACGGTCTTATAAGGGCGCAGATGATTGCTAGTGCAAAATTTGCTCTTATCTGGGTAAGAATTTGTCACTCGAAGATTGACCTTGACGAAGTTGTGAATAGAGTCCTTCTGAAATGCTCGAGAAGAAGAATAAACATTGACCGCTATGTTGAAGTGGTACAAGGGCCTGCCGAACAAATAATTGACAAACTGCTCCAGTTGGATTCTGATTTTTTCAGGAGTTCTTAATAGAAGAAAATCCTCCAGTAGATGTATGCCTTTAGCCTGACTTGATGAGTGTAATTTTTCCTTAGGAACTTTGTATAGCTATATTGGCTTGTGCGTGAGGTTTTCTGTCAAACCAAGACGCATATTTGTAAATTTGTCGTATACTTTATTGATTTATGGTGTACCCGAGATAACTTGTCGTATATACTTTATTGTCATACTGTTTTTATGGTTTCACGAGACCTTTGTGTGGTCAGGGTGAACCTTGCTTGGAGTATTTTCCAGCCAAGCCCCTGAGCGTTGGGTGGCAATAACCCTTAGTTGATTTGCTCGCGAGACTTGTGCAAAGCCAAGGTGAATATATTGTGACGATTGTCGAGTGTAGTATATTGAATTATGCGGATCGAGCCCCCGAGCATAGATTTTTGCAGAAGAAATCACAATAATTTTCGACATCACTATTTTTATTCCAACCATGATATGTTTCAGCAAAGCAAGCCCGCCTCATTAAAAACCTTTCAGTCCCACTTGGTACCCTTAAAGGAAAAGAGTGCGTCTAAAAACTTGCGAGTTGTTCTGATAGACTGTATGTTTACATGGTCGTTCGAGTTCAGCCTTGGTAACTTCCTTTCTATGCGTAGAAACGCCGCAGCTGTGCAACGTTCCACGGATTTCCTTCGTCCCTGCCTATTTTCTTGTCCTTGAGGCGATAAGCTCCACCTGGGATCACCTCTGTGACAATGTAAGGTCCCATCCATGGGGATTCCAGCTTCTCGTGGCTATCTTGCTTGAGTCAAAGGACTAGATCCCTGACTTCAAATGATCGGGGACGAAGTCGACGACTATGATATTTCTTTAAGTTCTGCTGGTATGCACTTACTCGAGATAATACAACGTCTCTAGCTTCGTCGAGTGCGTCGACATCATCTTTGAGTGCTTTCTGTGACACTTCTTCATCGTATTCTGCTATCCTTGGAGAATCATGAGCCAATTCTACTGGAAGCACGGCTTCCGCCCCGTGGACCAGGAAGAAAGGTGTTTCTTGAGTTGCTGCGTTTGATGTTGTTCGTATACTCCATAGCACGGAGGGTAATTCTTCGACCCAGGCGTGTCTTGCTTTCTCGAGTGGTGCTAGTAAGCGTTTCTTGATGTCGTTGCAAATAAGGCCGTTTGCTTTTTCAACCTGGCTGTTTGTTTGTGGATGTGCCACTGATGCGAACTGCAGTTTGATGCCTAGCCCTTCGCAATAATCTTTAAATTCTCAAGAGGTGAAGTTGGTACCATTGTCTGTTACTATGTTGTTCGGGATGCCAAAGCGAAAAACGATCCCCTTGATAAAATTTACCACCGCCGTTGCGTCTGCTGTTGTTACTGGCTTCGCCTCGATCCACTTGGTAAATCTGTCGACTATGACGCGTAGGTAGACGTGGCCCCCTGGCCAAGACTTACGCAGTTTTCCTACCATGTCGAGTCCCCACTGGGCAAAAGGCCACGCCAAAGGTATTGGCATTAAATCAGCTGCTGGGGCGTGTGGTTTGGACGTGAATCTTTGACAAGCTTCATAGGTGCGCACAATGTTCTTCGCATCCTCTATGGCTGATAGCCAATAAAAACCCGCTCGAAAAGCTTTTGCTGCGATTGCTCGACTGCTCGCATGATGGCCACATATTCCTTCATGTTTATCCTTGAGTATGATCTGTCCTTCTTCGGGTGTGATACATCGTTGCAAAACACCTGAGATACTACGTTTGTATAACTCGCCGTTGACTACTGTGAATGCCTTGGACCTCCTGATGATTCTCCGGGCTTCAACAGGATCTGTTGGAATTTCTTGGTTCATGATGTACCCCAAGTACGCTTGCATCCGTGGAATCTGTATCATCATCACTTCTTCTGGTTCTTCTTCCTCATCTGAAGTCGACAATTTTGGGGCTGCTGCAGCCCCCGAGCCTTTTTTGCCCTTCCCTTTTTTCTTCGGATGCCCTTGTGCTACGGGTTTCTTCGGCTTGATTGACCTTTCGATGATTTCCTCCCAAAATACTCCTGGAGGTACGGGCAGGCACTGCGACCCAATGTTTGCTAGAGTATCGGCTTCATTGTTGCTGAATCGGCTTACATGATTTACTTTGCATCCATCGAAAGTTCCCTCCAGGTCATTTTATGCGTCTCGATATGCCACCATATTGTCGTTGACCGCGTCGCACTTATTTATTACCTGTTGTGCCACCAGTTATGAGTCCCCGAAGATTTTCATACGAGTTGCACCGCAAGCTTTTGCCATCCTCATCCCATGTAATAGAGCCTCATATTCTGCTTCATTATTTGATGCGTTTGGGAAGGTCATCCGTAATACGTATTTCATTTTGTCGCCTTGCGGAGAAGTAAGGACTACCCCTGCTCCTGCTCCTTCTGTTCTCTTGGACCCGTTGAAGTGCATATTCCACGTACTCGATAAATCTGGCAGTCCCGTGTTTTGAAGCTCCGTCCACTCTGCTATGAAGTCTGGCAGAATTTGCGACTTGATTGATTTTCTTTTTCATACATGATGTCTCGAGGGGAAAGCTCTATTCCCCAAAGGGAGACACGTCCTGTAGCTTCTGGATTGTTCAAGATATTCGAGAGAGGTGCTTCATTGACTACCACGATCGGGTGTGCCGAAAAGTAGTGTCTTAGTTTTCTTGCTGACATAAAGACTCCATATGCCAGCTTCTGATAATGTGGGTATAGCTGATTGGATGGAGATAAAACTTCACTGAGGAAATATACTGGGCACTGGACACCATGGATCTTTCCTTCTTCCTCCCGTTCGATGACGAGGATAGTGCTGACCACCTGCAGTGTGGCTGCGATGTACAGCAGTAAGGGTTCTTTTTCTCGCGGAGCCACTAGAACTGGTGGTGTCGAGATAGCACGCTTCAGATGTTCGAAGGCTTTTTCAGCTTCTTCATTCCACTCGAATTTTCCAGTTGTTTTATGAGCGCGTAGAAAGGTAACGCTTTTTCTCCCAATCTTGTGCCAAACCTACTCAAAGCCGCGACACGCCCTGTCAGCTGTTGGATTTCCTTGAGCTTTGTTGGTTTCTTCATCGTCAGGATGGCTTGTATCTTTTCTGGGTTTGCTTCGATTCCTCTGGCCGACACTAAGTATCCGAGGAGTTCTCCCGCAGGAACACCAAAGGAACATTTTGTCGGGTTCAACTTGATACGGAACTTGTCGAGGTTGTTTAAGGTTTCTCGGAGGTCGTCAATTAGGGATTGTTCTTTTTTACGTAGCTCCCGCGTTTTTCAACACGAACGGCATTGTTTTGTAACAAAACACGCCGTAAGGGGTTATGAAAGCTGTTTTGGCTTCATCTTCTATTTTTAGGCGAATCTGGTTGTAACCAGAGTACGCATCCAGGAAGGAAAGATGTTCGCAACCTGCCGTGGAGTCGATTATTTGATCGATCCGCGGGAGGGGAAAGTGATCCTTTGGACAATGTTTATTGAGACACATGAGGTCGACGCACATGCGAAGGACTTCAGTGTTTTTCTTTGGGACCAGGACTGGGTTGGCAACCCAGGTGGCTTCAGTTTTTATCTCTTTGATGAATCCAGCGTCTTCATGGCGATGAATTTCTGACAACATAGCTTTGCGATTTGGCTCGGAGAAGCGGCGTAGGGGTTGTCGTATTGGTCTTGCTCTTGGATCCAAATTAAGGGCGTGCTCGGCGAGTTCCCTGGGTACTCCTGGCATGTCAGCTGGGCACCATACTCAGATTTCCCAGCGCTCACGGAGGAACTCGACGAGCGCGCTTTCCTATGCACGGTCTAGGTTGGCCGTGATAGACGTTGTTTTCTTGGGGTCCGTTGGATGGATCTACACTTCCTTGGAGTCTTTGCAGGTGTCGAAAGCTTGCTCTTGCAATGATCTACCTCCGTCTGGCAGCAGATCATGGTTGGTGGTGAATTTTGTTGCTTCATATTCAGCTTGCATACCGAACGACTTGGAGATTCTATTGAAGTCTCTGTCGCATTTATCGGATAAGGCAAAACTTCCGCTGACTGTGATTGGTCCGTTGGGTCCGGGAATTCTCCACAAGAGGTATGTGTAATGAGGTACTGCCATGAATCTGGCGTACATGGGTCGTCCTAGGATGGCGTGGTACTGTGACGGCCAATCCATAACCTCGAACTCTAGCTTCTCCTTCCTGTAATTCTCCAGCGTTCCAAATTGTACATCGAGAGCTATCTTGCCTAAGGGATAGTTCGGCTTCTCCGGTGTTATTCCATGGAACCGTGTATCTGTCGGCATCAGGTTGGCCAACGAGATATGCATCTTTCGCAACGTATCCGCGTAGATCAGGTTTATACTGTTGCCTCCATCCATGGAACCTCATATCCCTCAATGTTTGCGGGTAGTACTAGAGCCGAATGTCCTGGCCTTGGCACCTGGGGCGGATGATCCTCCCTGCTGTATCCTATCGGTTGATCGGACCAATTGAGGTACTCAACAGTTGGTCGTGGCGATAGGACTGCCATGTTTACCCATCGGGTGATCAGTTTCTGCGTTCTGTTTGTTGGCCTGCCCTTCTGGATCATCGTTACTGCTCCCTTTGTTTGTGTATATCCTCCGCTAGAATTGGGGGGGACCTATGATGTGGAACTATTGTTGCGAATTCCCGTTAGTGATTGTTGGCGGCGGTGGTGGTGGTATGTGTATTTCACTTCTTTGTCCTTGTGCGTATCCTCGGTTTACTGCTTCAACTTGCAAATTTTCACTAATTCTTCTCAAAGCTTGGAATGTTCGGCAATCCTTTTGGAGATGACTCGACTGTCTCCTTCCATCGGCATCTACGTAAAAATGCATCTGGCATGGATCGTCCATGATTTCTTCTGGTGACATGTTCTACCTTGATCGGTTGCTCTGCCTACTAGAACTAGGCGCTTCTCTATTTTCGCTTCGCTGTCCACTTCCCCTGCAATAGTCCTCGCAGTGATTGTCACCGTTATTGCTATGGAAGCCCGCTGAAACTTGGCTGGGACCATCGGATTCTGCAAAGTTGCTGAACCTTCGCCTGTTTTGATTACTACTTCTGTTGCGATCTTCTTCGGGTGAACGAGCTCGTTTGTTGTAGACAACGACTTCGCCGTCAGCCCATTTGTTTGCTATCTCCATAAGATCCACGACTGTTCTCGGATTTGCTCTTCCCAATTCTTCGACTAGGTCCCTTCTACGGATGCCCCCGATGAATGGGTCGATGTATGCTCTCATCAGATACGTGCTCAGCCATGTTCTTTATGAGGGTCCACCGCTGGATGTATGCTCTCATTGTCTCGCCTGATTTCTGCGTGCAAGCTCTGAGCTGCTCGATCGACATTGGCTTTTTGCAAGTAGATTTGAAGTTCTGCACAAACGCCCTTTCGAAAGTTTCCCAGCTATCTATCGACTCCTCTGATAGTTTTTTCACCCATGACCTTGCTGCTCCGCTGAGGTAGACTTGAATGCTTTGCATTGCTGTTGCTTTTGTGCCTCCCATTAATTTTACCGTTTCGAGGTAATCAATCAGCCAATCCTCTGGGTCCTGGAGCCCATCGAATTTTTTGTAATTGTCGGGTAGTTTGAAACTAGCAGGCACTCGCGTCTTGCGAACCCGACGGGTAAAGCAAGGGAGTCTGCAATATTCTTCATTCTCCTCGGATGTTTGGCGATTTTCTCGGCCTCTCTCTTCACGAACTCTTTCTTCCCGTGCTCTATAAAGTCGTGCTTGAGCTGTATTGAGCCTTGTCGCATCTTCCCTTTGATTGTTTCGAGTCGCCACCGCTGCCTGCCGAGGGCTACGTTGTCGTTGTGGTGACCTTGATCTGCGATTTCCCACTTGACCTGGAGTTCTTGCGGGTTCTTGAGCGGTTCCTCTTTCTGCTATTGCTGCTCCCATTACACCGAAGCCAGCCATAGCAGTTTGATATAAAGATGCTCTTGGATCACTGGGAGGTGGTCTGGTTGCCATCATGTATGCATGTGCCTCCATATACGCTGCCTCTGGCGTTTTGGGTGTTATATTTCCTCTCGAATCTATCGACATGAAGGACATGTCAAGATCTTGGATCAAGTGCTCTCCTCGCTGATTCTCGGGTATGCCTGCCATTCGAGATCGCGTTCTTCCTCCGGGTGCTCTGTTGTTGTTTGCTGAATTCCCCAAGTGTGCACTCAGGTTGGCCTGACGTTCGTTGGATGCGTCGGCTGCAACTTTCCTTGCATCTAGCTTCTCTTGCATCTTTTCTAATTCGCGTCTTATGCGACTGAGTTTATATTGATATGCCATAAGCTCTTCTACTGTTGCTTGCGTCGTCATTGGTTCCGCACCACTTATTGCCCTTGCAGCTCTGTCCCATGCAGCTTGGGGGAGTTGCACTTGCTCTCTTGGTTCACATCCTTGTTATTTTCTTCCTGTTCCTCTGGTGAGATCTAAGGGATCGGCAAAGGGATTTCCCAGTGAGTAGAAAGCCTCTGATTGCGCATCTTCATCTGTCTCACGACCCGATGCTGTGATCACGCATATCTGGTGATGTGTGGAGTTTGCGCTATCCTCTAGCTCGTGATTTTGAATCATCGAGTTTCCTCCCTGCAGTGATGAGTATGACATCCACATGTTATGAACGGGATAGGTGACACCATCGTATAGATCAGCGAAGACCCCCTCGTTGTCGATGAAGTGTTTACTGCTGGAGTCGAAGTTGGTGAAGTTGTTGAAGTCGTTGTTCCACGATAGGTTGTTTTCGGCGGTTGATCCGAAAGTTAACCCGTCAAACAGATCCGCGAGTTTGCCGCTTTCAGCGGGCTTGGTGATGCGTGGCGGCGACGTCTCCTCGTCGCCCGAATCGTTTGATGATGTAGACGATCCGAAAGACTCCTGGCTAGCCGCTGACGGTCCTCAAAAAATCGGGGCCGAAAAACGGTGTGCTCCTTCTCTCCCGACGAGAAAATGAAAGCTTCTGAACGTCATGTCCATCGCTTCTCCCAGATTGACGTATGCAGGCAAACAGGCGGGAGAGTGAGGAACAAAATCGACAAGACAAGATATGATCTGTTTACCTCCTTCCACCGTGTTGCTTGCTGCCGATGATGATGATGATGATGCCATCGAGATCAGGACCTTGCTACCTCAATTCCCCATGGTCGGCACCAATTGACGAGGGTTCAACTCGTCAATGCCTACAGATTGTAGACTTAGTGTTTCGTCGAATATGAGGGCAAGTAGATCTCGAAGGTTGTCAGACGAACAAAGGGGCCTAACTCAAAAGTTTACAGTGGTTCTAGGTTTCACAAATAATCGATCCCTCTTTCCGCCCTTGGCCTCTTCTTTATATTGGAGGCGAAGCCACGGCTTTTCCGTGTCATACAAGAAGTCATACATCGGGTCGGTTTAGACCTTTCCATATACTATTACATATATTTCCTATATTGACTAAGTTTCCTCAGGCCGCACGTTTTTATCTTCATGGGCCTTCGATTCTTCGGGTCCACGGGCCTTAATCTCCTTCGACACCTAAAGATATAAACCAGGGACATACATATGGCATATCCATTAGGCATAGCCATGTCAATCCCCTTTATTTGGTTTATAACCCTGCAGAACAGGAAAACCCTTTTCACGTATTTTTCACTTTGAGAGACCTATATGGAGTCAAATTGACCTGGGATTTTTGGAGCATCATTTTTTCACCGGGAGGAACATAATGGACTTTTGGAGCACACCTTGAGAGGTCCGAGGAGCGAACGAGGCCAGGTGTCGTGGCCCAAAAGTTTGGCCGCGCCACCCACCTCCGTTCGCACCTCGATCTTCTGATTGCCCTGATTCTTTCGCCCACCGACATATTTTGCCCTAAAAATGACTATATATATGGCCCCTAAAATTTCTCGGGAGCAGAGCGCCGCAGAAAGACAGAAACACGAAACCGTAGGCTGCTGCGGAAAAGATTGGAGGGGGAAACTCCGCCGGGGTCACCGCCGGAGGGATCTCCACCCTCTCCAACGTCTTCATCATCATCACCATGATCAAGAGGGAGTAGTCCACCTCTGGACCCTTGTGGCAGTAGCTTGATCTATTTCTCTCATGTTCTTCATAGTACTTAGTGCCATATGAGCTGCCTATCATGATTATGGCCATATTTGTAATACCTATGTGGTGGATCCTTGTTCTATGAAATTGTTTTATGAGATCTTATCTTATTATATCTGTGAGATGCATTGGTAGATGCATATTATGTACCCCGTTCTTAAGTTTATGTTCTGATCCAACATCTATGCAAGAGCGTGTGTGAGGTGATGTGTGTGTTAGATGGAGTAGCAAGGTTTAGTAATTGGATAGTGACAATATGTTCAAGAGCTATTATGGTTTTTACCTTTCTTTTGCTACCTCACTAGGGATTAAGTGAATGCATGTGCTATGTTCATCTCGTGACAAAAGTGATGATGTTGTTTGTTCAAGGTAGCATATTTGATATTCAAACTTCATGTCAAAGTACTTATTGCTATGCTCTGTTAATTATTAATACACGATTGATGATGTTTCTTTCTTGTGGAGTATAAGAGAGGTGTGTTGCATCATCTCTGTGTTAGGATGTGATGCCCATATTAATTCTGATCTCACATATAATTTGATTTGCACCTTCATATCTCATTGATGAATTGCTTTTTATCCACCACAACTTTAAGAGAGAATAGTCAAGTGAACCCATGAACCCCGGTCCACTTTTTATCATAAGAAACACTTTTATCTTGCATTTACATTGTTTTCTATTTGCTGCACTATTTTAATCCGAAAATACAAAAACATTTACTTTTTTTTGCATCCAAAACACCAAAAATAATCAATCTCTTTACAGTTTTTACTTAGTTACTTTATCTAGTTTAGTTTACTACTTGTTTTATTACTACTTGTGTTATTTACTTACGCGAAACCTTGTGCTTGACAACCACACGGTGGAGTTGGGGACACAAGGCATTTATATACTTGCAGGATTGCTTGAAGAAGAGAGAAGAGAATACTTTTCCATCCAGTTCCCCAAGAGTTCGATATAAACCCTCGAGTCATCCTTGTGGGGAAAATACTTCCTTGATACAACACTCTGCACTTGGAGTCCCGACGTTTCAAGATCTTTTTGGCATTGTGGTTTACAGTCATCAGCAGTGTGCTTCATCTTTTGGGGAAGAGGCACAACTCTCGCAGCAGCAACTGGTATAATAGGTACCGGAAGCTTCCCCTTCTCTTCAGCGTTGATGACGGCCTGGTTTCCTCTTCCTCTTCTTCATCTTCATCATCTTCTTCCTCCTCTTCCTGCTCCTCCTCCTCGTCCTCCTCTTCATCTTCGAAGGGGTCCCTCCTGCTCGTCCTCCTCCACGTGGATGTAGGACTGAGCCCGTCAAGCTCATCATCATCTTGCATGGAGGAGAATTGGTAGGAGTCTCCCGAAGACATAGCTAGGGTTCTTGGTGGAGACAACTCTGAAAGACAGGGTAGAAAACAATGTTCACTCGAAAAAGACTCGATGTGAGATTAGATCGGCAGAGGGGGGTATATATTGACGGGTTTTAGGTAAAAACAAAGAATTTGAGTCGAAAACAAGGCGGAAAGGAAGTCCGAGGCGCGAACGAGTAGGGGTGGCACAGCTTGTTTTGGCCGCGCCACCTGTACTCTTTCACACCTCGTGGCTCTGTTTCGCCGAAATCTTTTGCGAATCTTCCTTATTTTGCAAAAAAGTAACTATCCTAAAATATGAACAGATTTCGAGATCGCTATGTACCAGATTTTAACTTTTATTGGTTTTCGGTGTTTGGCGGAAGGAAATTTTTGGCGATGATGTCTTCCGGAGCGCGTAGGTGTAACTCCTCCATGTTTCCTATGAAGTGTTCTCCTGCAATATAATGTTTAAGACAGTGTCCATTAACAACATGAGGCTTACCCTTGTAATCTCCATGGAGACGGATGGTTCCGGAGCAATACACCTCCTGCACAACCAATGGACCCCGCCATCTTGATGCTAGTTTTCCTGGACAGAACTTGAAACGAGAGTTGAACAATAACACTT